>NW_028258153.1:3636363-3939393 GCF_053883595.1 Heterocephalus glaber
CTTTGTATTATCCTTTCACTAAGGTGATTTCCTGTTTTCTTTGATCCCCAGTAAATTATGTTATTTTTCTTTACTCCTAAGAAATTTAAAGGAAAAACAAACAATAGAACAATGGAAATGGAGGACTCTTTTTTGAAGACATATTTTAAAATCCTTCAAATAGAATGTGAAGCAATCCCATTGAGAGATTTTGCTGAAATATCTCTGCTGAATCTTCAGTTGTTGGTATATAATTGTTAGGGCCTAGAAAATGGTAGTTGATCGAGAGACCCCTCTGTGCCTGTGTAATTATAAGCACCAGCAAGAACACACTGAACTTCAGAGGAGCCAGGCTGTGGTTTTCTCAGTGACAGCTCTGGTCCAGCTATGGGCTCCTGGTTTAGTTCGTAATGCCTATGAATGTATATTTTAAAAACATGCAGTACAATTTTTTTAAAAGAGAGAACAGTCTCTTGATCCTGAAAGGAATTTTGCTTCCATAGAATACTGTTGCTACCACTATACTTCATCAGCATGCTCACTAATTATGATCATAATTTTAAAATAAAATAAACCAGACACTCAAAGGCGTCAGGCTTTGCATTCAGCATAGGCACCACAAACACATTCCCAGAGAACCTACTAAATTATCCAACTTCAGGGTTGACTGAGCAGCATAGACAAATGGTCTGTCTATAGAGCCTAGTGGTAATCATTGTCTATAAGTAAAAGTTAAGTTGCATTTTTTTAAAGATAAAATATTTCACTTCAAGAAAAGGAGCTTTTATTCATACACTCAAGTCTGAGAACACTATTTTTCCTGACTCTTCCATTTGCTTTGCTCCTACATAAATATACACACGTGTTCATTTTTGAGAAGGGGAATCCATTCATGAGCATGCACTGAGCAGTCTAATTCTGATTCCCTTTTCATTTCTCAGTGTTGAGCTTGTTACAACAACATAATCCCCCACTTGTGCACTCTGGAAAAGCCATCAAGAGATCTGAAAAATAAGTGTCTGGCTGAGACGAGAATTAAACAATGCATGGCTAGCAAAGGTTTTATTTAGGTGGGCATCTCAATTCTCTTAATGTCTTTCCACCTGGCAAAAGTAGTCACCATCTCAGGGTGGCCAACAGGGAGTGCAGGGTCTAGTCTACAACGGAACATCCTGTTGTCTTTAAACAGTTTGTTTGTTTTGGTTGTTTGTTTGTTTTTAGTTTAACAAAATCTGTGCTGCAGAGCTAATCTTGCATGAGAGTTCTTAAATCTACATGGACTAATTGAAATGCTTGTCTCTGTCACCCAAAAATACAGAGCTTTCCTTTGAGTCATGGGGTGGGCATACAAGAAGAGCAGATCTTGTATGGGGTCTTCAGATATAGACTAGTGAGTATTGTGCCAGGGTTTACATTTTAATTTCTTAAGCAAACCTTAGATCTAGCCATCAGTATTAAAAATATCTCCTTGGGGGACATTTAATGAGCTGTTCTCTGGTGTCCACCTTTTTGAACTCCCGAATACACACGCACACCTCCTACTTTGCTTCTGTGGGAAGTAAAGAATGGAAGGGTTTCAGAGACTCTCCAAAACTGCAATAATGGATAAAGAGAGGTAGAACCAGACATCAAACATCTGTGCATTCACTCTCCTAGTGCACACTGTAGCTTTCATTGAGAAATGTCTCTAACACTTTTCTCTCTGTGCAGTCGGCCCCCAAGTAGGCATAGCAGAAAAACTTATATTAAATCTTTCCAGCCCCGTTCTGATACACTGGTAAGCCTGAGCTTAAGTAACAGTATTGAGGTTCTCCTCTGAGCCATCTTTTGTATTTTTATAAAGCACAAGGGCCACTCTCTAAAATTTTGTTTGGGTAAAATTATACGAACTTGAAATATTTGTTTAGTTTTGCTGTCATTTCCAGCAAGGGAGGAAAGGGAGGGAAGAGAAGAGGAAGCATTACCCACACTGTTTTGTTTACACCTCCCAAATTATATGCTTTGTGCACAACTTTCTCAAGTAGCTTGATCCCTGCTTTCAAAAAAAAATTTTTTTTTTTATGAAAGCCATGGGATTATTGATTTTTAAAAATTCTTGTCAAGGGAACCTTTTGCCCATGATGTGTGCATAGAAACAAGATTTAAATATGTAGTTTTTACTTCAGAGTGAATGCTCAATAGGGACCGGCCACCTACAGGGACCAGCCACCAACAGGCTCACAGCTTGTAGCAAGCCTGGGTAGGATCTACCCATTAGAAGAAACACTGAAAGGGGGCAGCTCACAATGGCTCCCTGGGGAGTTTGTGTTTGTCTAGATAACTTACTGCAAGCTGTAAATCTGCCTCCTGAATCAACTCTTAGGTTTTTTCTTTCTTGGCATAATGAATGTGTATTTTGGGCATAACACTTGTGAAAGTGGATGAGAACATAGCTTCATCCATATTTTTTTTATCAAAGCTAAGGATGTACATACAAAAAAGCCAGGGCTTTTGAATATGCACTTACCATCAAGTGTGATCAAGCATTCTCTATACTTAGCAAGATAAGTAAGGACTTTTTTAAAATCTTCAAACCTCTGATGCTAAGTGTTGCTGACAGAGCCCTGACAGCTTGGAGCCCCACTGGGCTTCCCAGAAGAACAATGCTTTGGGAAACATCCTAAGGGAATGCTTTTGGAGATTTGGGAATTCTTGAAGCTTACATCATCTCACTTCCCCCCCCATTTGAAGCAGAGGTAGGGTCACCACTGCAGAGAGCAATCCGAGTTCCTGTTGCCTTGAACAAGGAGAATAGCAACAGGAGAATCCTGCACCTCGAAAGTTGTGTCTTCTCGTAAGCAGAAATGGGCAGAGAATTTTGTTAAATTCTTTTATTGGTACATTTTAGGTATACAACACAATTACATTTCTCGTTGGGAATTGTATCTTTACATAATGTGGGCAGAGAGTTTTAACAGCAAGCTGTATTCATAGCCCTCATTGTCAATGCCACAGCAGAGAAATTAACTAATTCAGGGGAGGCTCTGAGAGACCAGGAATACATTAAGGGAACTTCATTCATATCAAAACATTGTTGTTTCAATGAGAGGCCCTTTAAGTCACTCTGCACCCTTTTCAAAGATATACCTAAGCCGTACCCATTCATTGCATGATGGCTTTTTCTCTTGCGTTCTATGTCTCGTCCTCTATTGCAGAACACGCACAAAAATCTTCCACATAACTGGTCCTAGCATGCCAGATCTCTGCTCATGTCTTTGTTAGAGGCCATGCTGTGGGATTATTTCTAGGCAAGATGTTGTTCTAATAATGTCCTTGCAATGTCTGAGGATTGGCTCTAGGGTGGAGCCAGATGCACTGAATGTCACCCTTCAGCAAAGGTGGTTGAAGAAAGGCTCCTGTGAGATGCTCCGACTCCTTAGTGTTTCTTTTTTTAAATCTTAAAACATTAATAGTTTTCCTGATAGATTCTTGGCTATTTTTTATGACTACAAAAGTCATCTTGAATTCTTTTTTTTTTGGTACCGGGGATTGAACTCAGGTCCTTGCGCTTGCGCAGCAGGGGG
The DNA here is from genome assembly GCF_053883595.1 of Heterocephalus glaber. Classification (NCBI taxonomy): domain Eukaryota; kingdom Metazoa; phylum Chordata; class Mammalia; order Rodentia; family Bathyergidae; genus Heterocephalus; species Heterocephalus glaber. Next base: position 3,639,906 of record NW_028258153.1, read on the forward strand.
CAAAACCACTGAGCTAAATCCCTGGCCCATCTTGAATTCTTAAGCATAGATCTAGCAAAAGACATCTATTGACCTTAATAACAGTTAAAAATTTTAATATCTCAGTTGTTTCTGCCTTGATCTTATAATGCCTGTAGGAGTTTAAACTATCTGGCACATGCAGTTCAGTTCTGGCCAGTACCCCAATATTTGAAAAAATATTGCTATGATTGCCAATTCCCAAGCTTAAAATCTCTTCTTCTCATACATTATTCTCCTGTTCCTAATCTATATTTCATAACTTTTAAGAGAATTATCAAAGAGATGAAGTTTCATATATGAGGGCTTCAATAATACCGTTTCATGACCATATTTTTTTTGAGGACTTACATGTGGTGACCATTTGTATTTCAAGTATTCTCAAAAGGTACTGATTATAATTTAACCCCAAACTCCCTGTTTCTCTTTCTTTTTTCTCTGCTCACCCAGTCACTGTGTTTGTGTGTGTGTGTGTGTGTGTGTGTGTGTGTGTGTGAAAGGGACTCCCTAAATTGGCCAGGCTGGGCTTGAACTTGAGATCCTCTTGGCTCAGTTTCCCAGAATGCTAGGATTACAGGCATGGACCACCACAGCTGGCTACCGGTCCCTTCTTTGTACTTATTGACATAGCAAGCAAGAATCTGGACAAGAAGGATGGCTACACTTAGAACAGAACTGTTGGTAGTTCACGGATATTATCCCTTGAATACTTGGATTTCTTGTGTTCAGAACTTTCCCTATCATCTGCACAGTGGAACTAGATTGGGAATAAGATGAAGAGTCTCAGGAGAGAGTGGCTATTTTTCCACTCTCTTCTACCACTTAACAGTCTACTCTATCGTCTATGGTCATTGTTTCTCAGCCCTTCACATTGTTTTATAAGACAAGTGACATTTAGCCTTGGGAACTTCCAAGTGCTATAGAACACATCAATTTGCCACAAAAATTTTACTGTTGTATTTCCTCTGATCATCTGGCCCCAGAAGTAATAATCTCTTGCCTATAATTTCATGTTGTAATTTATTTGGTCAAATATTTTCATCTCTTTTTTTTCCACTTTAAATGCAACAAGAAAAAGGATAGGTTGCTAAAAACTAGGTTCAGAGTTAAAAATTATAGTGACTGCTAAAAAATAGTTCATATCCCCAATTTAATGATCACCATGCATTTGTGAGCAGCTCAAGTACTCTTTTTTTAAATGACCATTAGAAAAAAAATAAAAGGTACTTTGGTCCAACTGTATATTTGATAGGGAATTGGATGGTTTGGAAGATGACTAATGCGACTCTGAACCTTTCTGTCTTTAGGTCACCTCATTGAATGTGGACTACATCATAAGTGGTCCAAAGCCCAGCCATTTGGCAGTCATAGAGTGACTATGTTAATGGAATTGGTCTCCTTCCAGGTCTTAGTCGACAGGTGTTCACATCATAACCGACACTAATTGACTTTCTAGTCCTTCAACTTGGAAGACAGGGGACCATCATTGAGACATTGATGGGGAAGGAGTTGTTTATGATATATTCAGGCTCCAGTGAAAGCCAAGGAATTAAGCTCATTGAGCTGGCACCAAACTGGCACCTTGCAAAATATTGTGTATCTCTCTGGGGTTCCATTAGCTTGAGAAATAAAAAATAAGAATCTAATTTCAAGAGAATTCTAATAAGTTAAAATGGCTAACTAATACTGTTCTTCTTTTAAGAATTTCTGCCTGTTTCGTGTGTTAATGCGTTTTTTTCTTTATTTTGTATCATCGTGATTAGATACCTCCATGAATATCATTGCATTTGTTTATTTGTGGATTGATTTCCAGGTCACGTCTTCATAATGAAAGACGTAAAGGATACCCCTTAATGGAGAATATAATAAAGCTGTTTTCTTGCCTTTGTGAAATTGAGATCAGTATGAAAAAATAACATGGAGACCCTTTTAGCAGCATAAAGCATTGAAATTAGGCAGACTTCAGCCAATATATGTTCCCTTCGTTTGTTAACAAGTATCTGAATCCAGAATTAGATACCACTCATTCACTCTCCCTAAAAGCTGTGACCTGAGGATGATTTGACCTCAATTGAAGATTATTAGTATTTTGAAGATTTTTTTTAAAACAGAGCACAAAGGGAGGCAGAGGCAGGAAGATTGCAAGTTGAAGCCCAGCCTGGGCAACTTAGTGAGACACTCTTTAAAATCAAGCTTTTCAAACGAGCTGGGGACATAGCTGGATGATAGAGTTCCCTGGATTTACTTCTCAGTACTGAAAAAAAAAAAGATTTTGCACCCTGAAGTTTCCTAGGTTCATCTTTCAGCGTATTTTTATAACTTCACATACAACAAGTGGAAAAGCCACAACTACCCTGAATTAGTTATCACATTTAAAAAAGTAAGGGCTAGGGATTTAGCTCAGTGGTTCTGTCGCCTGCCTTGCAAGAGCAAGGACCCGAGTTCGATCGCCGGTAGCAAAAAGTAAATAAATAACTAAAATAAAATAAAAAATTAAGATGACAACAGCTACATGGAGCTATTTATTGAAATGGATAGAGTCTTTTGGCAGAATGATCAGTGCTTTACCTCTTTCTGACAGGCTTTTCAGAGGTTGGAAATCATCAAGCGTGTGATATACAGTAATGAGCAAGGCTTTTTATTGGTCAGTTTCTGGAGCAGGCTTTTAAGAATTTCTGCCTGTAAACATAGAAATCTGCATGTGGAAAGTAAAAGGCAAGGCAGAGATTTACTGGGTGCGTGTATCATCCTGACTTCTAGAGCCTTTGTGATTAATACATGTTTAATTTGGGACTGATTGAGATGCTTTGGGCATCAGAAAGCTAAATGTTACAGCAGCATCTCAATGGCTTCCAACGCAGCAGGATGATTAGCAGCTGTCTGAGGGACAAAGAAATGCTGAAGCTCTCTGGTGGGGCTGACAGCCGAGGAACGGAAGCCTTGATTCACAGCAGTGAATCCCTTCCCTTTCTCTTGGCTGTGTCTTGCTCAGTGGATGCAAACCCGTCCCTTACGTATTCCAAATTAATCTGGGTAGGGGGCGCGGGGCAGAGATCATCGGCGACTGAAGGGAGCTTTGACCAACCTTCTTCATCCTTTCTAACCACGCAATCGCATAAAATGATTTCAATTCAGATTTTGAAATTCTGGACACTTTTTCAGTATGGTTAGCCCCAGCACAAAGATTCAGCATTTGGAAGGAGACAGAAAGAAAAGAAAATAGTCTTGTTGTTGCTAGCTTTATGGTTTTATCTTGAAACAATTGTCTTTTTTGTTTGTTTGTTTGTTTGTTTTGGTACCGGGGATCGAACTGGGGTCCTTGCGCTTGCACAGTAGGCTGCGAAACCACTGAGCTAAATCCTCGGCCCTGAAACAATTGTCTTGCTCAGGAAAATTCTTATAAGTTACCTCCCGGTGGAAAGGCTTGTTTTCCTGTTCGCCTCAAACTGGCATTCTTACTTAACAGGAAATACACACACTGAATTCTGCCATGTTTCTCTTGGCAAGGGTTGGGCTATCCTTATCAGAACCTGCCAATAAATTTCTTAGTAAGCAAGTAGAAAGTAAAACAAGCAGCTCCCAGACGAAACAGCGGACACACTTGAGCTGTGGCAGAGATTCTCCGTGCTTCTATGTAATTCTTTTACTTCTGGTGGACGCGTTCTGGTTTTGAGTTGAGCTAACCCTAGACTGTGGGTGCAGTGAGGCTGACTCAAGATATCAGCAATTTTAAAAGTGAAACAAGCATGTAGTAATGTATTTTCTTTACTATAAAGGACAGTGGCTGCTGTTTGGCTTAGGTATTAATTGAGCCTAGTGGTTACACAGGTAAAGAAATTAATTTACAAAAACTTAGAACTTTCCTGACACTTTTAGATTTTTGCCCAGGGGTTTACTGAAGGTTGTGGATGGGTCTTTCTAATAATAATTGTGATACTTCAGCTTTATTATTCTTAGTTAATGTTAGCATTTGTTCCACAACATATTTGTGTGAAACATATGTGCATGCAGACAAGTGGGCCTGACTCTCCTGTGTAGTCATTGAATTATCTCAAGGCCAACACCCACATGACCGTCCCTTGGTTTAAGGAACAGAACAAGACACTGTAAACTTCTCAGAAGCTTGCCTCATACCCCTTTTCACTTTCTTAACTCCAAATACTATTTTTTTATTTTCTATGTTTCTGAATGCTCAGCTGTTCAGGTGAGTTCACCTGTGGTTGATTCATCACCAGAAGCTTGGGTTCTTCTGTTAGCACATTTTGTCTAAATTACATTGGGTTTCTGGCAAGCAACAATGTATCTGATGGCCCTGTACTTGAAGCTTCATGGTAGACCTCAGGAAAATTCGCCCCATTACTGTTGCAGCTGTGGGAAATTGAGTCCCTTATCCCTCACGTCTCCAATTTCTTACCAGTGAAAAGAGGGAAGAGACTGCGTACTTTCTGTACAGATCATTGGTTTAAAATCTGGGCCCCGGGACCAGATTTTTTAATTAACCACTTACAAGCTGTAAGTTAAGGCAAGTTATTCGAGCTCTTTGTACCTTATTCTCCTCATCTATAAATGAGGATAATAATAGTACCTGTCTCATAGAGTTTTTATGAGGTTTCTATGAATTAATTCATGCAAGAGATTTAGCATAATACTTGGTGCATTGTAATTACCCAATAAATGCTAGTTCAGTGTGTGGATTATTACACTCACGTGCCACAGGTGGAGGGTCACATAATTTTGAGTCAGGTGAACTTGGGTTTTAAAACTCATTTTATAGCATTGGTCAAATTATTTAATTTCCCAATGCTGGAGTTTCCAAGTTTGAACTGGGAAGGGTGATAATTATAACTACTTCAAAGAGCAGGGAGGGCCTGAAAAATGGCAAGTGTGTGCAAGTGTTCTGTGTCTTCGGAGGCTGAGAGCATTTTATTATTATTATTATTATTATTATTATTATTATTATTATTATTATTTCTTTGCTCTTCTCTGTTCAGCTCTGATTCACATGGCCTAAGGCTTCAACTGCTTAAGCTGTTAATTATGCAAGGAAGACTAAACTCAATCTTTTCTAAGAAGAAAACTCAGCTGAGCCATTTGGAGAACCCCACTGTCTTTTCCCATTTAACATTAACACAAGCTCAGCTGAATCTTTTGGCCCAGTATTTTGTGATTCTGCTGGATTCATTCACTGTTGGAAAACCTGTGCTTGTGATTGTGTCCCTGCGAGGTCACGTGGCCTCTATCGCTGGCGTTGCTGAACTCAGGGTGGGCGGCCTGCTCCACTTTCTCACAAATGAGCGGGTATCTGAGCATCATGCATGGGTAGCAACTGGAGGGAACCTGGGGGCCACTGTGGCAGCTGGAAGTCACAGATCGATCTTCCGCGGGCCGAACAGTGTTCTACACTTCCTTTGATTTCACTGATTAGGAAAGTGCCTGTTTTTGCTAAATGCTTTCACTGGACTTGAAAAGGTACTTGCCATAAAGCCAAATGTCAATCAGTGGGTTATCACAGTAGAAAATTATTTCTTGCTGGAGTCACATCTAGTTGGTGGTGACCAGGGGAACGTTAGACTTGGGAGCGAGGGCTCTCAAGGTGGACCTAGGAGGCATCAGCCTCCAGCTGGCAACTTTCCAATGAGAGAGAGAGAGAGAGAGAGAGAGAGAGAGAGAGAATAGAGAGTCCCAGGGGAGCTACGTATGGGTCAGGTCTTTAAGGAAAGTAATTACTTCACCCCACATTCCACTGTGCAAAGCCAGTTATATGAACCACCCTGGACACAAAGGAGTCTGGGAATGTGGTCTGGGCTGGGTGACTGCATCCCAGAAACAGCTACTTAGGAGAAGGGAGCTCACATCTTGGGTAATTTTCCAAAGGCTGCATCCCAACACCTTACCCTTCCCTATGCAAACACCTTTCAGGAAATCCTAGAAGACCATAGCATTCCATTAGTTCCAGTTTTATTGACAGCTCTCCATAAAGAATTTGCTAGGGAAAAAATGGGCAGCTCATTTCTCTGGAAAACAGAAAATAATGTGCTATCTCATTTATCTGGGGAAAAAGTCTTAAATAAAAATTTGGTTTCATACTAAGCCAAAAATAAAAACTAAATGAGAGGCTTTGCAAGTCTTACTCTGGAGTCATTCAGTAAATGCACGATTATCATTCCAAAAACCAGATTCTTAAAACCCTTAGTTGCATGGGTCACCTGTATCCTGTGTGTTACCAGTTTTTCTTTTATATATTTGTCTAAAATAGACTCTACACTGAGGTTGGAAATTACGGTATGGAAAAATGCAGTCCTTCTATATTTTTAAAGTCTAAGCTTAATTAATATGAACACTTCCATCTTTATAAATGAATGTCATTTAAGTCCGAGTCTTCTAAAGAGTTCGGGAATTAGGTTTTTTTTTAATCAAATAGGGCAAAAAATTCTGTATCAATTTTGGAATAGTCAAGCTCTTTCTATACCATTTGTTTGTTTGTTTGTTTTAAAAACAATTTCACTTCTTGCCTAGAAGTAAGTGTGCGCCCGTGGCTTAATGATGTAGCAACTAAGTGCCGAGGGATGAGGTTCCTAGTTCTTAGGTTGGTCATGGATCCAGGGAGGGTAGTTAGCAATTGATGACTTTTTAAATAATTCTACCTTTCAAAAACCGCAGTGGCTGTTCAAGCTGATCGAATGTGCTGTAAACAAGTCATGTCTATGTGAAAGCGCTTTGTAGATTATTGAGTACTACAAAATGTTGAGAGGACAATAATAAAACAGCAGCAACAACACAAAGAATTGCTCAGTGATACTTGGGGCCATAGGTAGAGCAGGCTGTGTGAAGAAGTCCTTCTCTCCCTTTGGTGGGATGTAGAAGAAAGCAATTAATATTAGCCCTGGAATTCTTAGCATCTGAGATGCAAAACCCTTAATCACAAGGATATCATTAGTGCTCGGAAGCATTTAATTTTGATGCCTGACAGCATTTTGAATGCACGAACCTTTGATAAAGAGCAAATCAGAGCTGTGGTGCGGAATTGAGAAAGAAAGAGGGGACAAAAAATACCTTAAGCTCTAAGTAATTAAATTTCAATATGCTATTTGCATTAAGAAGACATACATGTAAACTGTGGATTTATTTTTCCTATCAGACCCTCCAAGAGAAAGACCCCTTGAGGAAGCATCATCTGTTTACCTAACCTTGCCATGGTTAGGGAATCAGCTTCCCTCTGTGCCCTGGCCGTTGTGTGCCCCTGACATCCAGGAATCTAGGCTTCCTGTCTTTCATTAGGGCCGTTTTCATTCTTCATTGCCCACAGGCTGGAGACCTTTCGCTGCTTCTGTGTATTTCCCCCCTCCCCTCCCCCACCCACCCGAGTTTGAGCCAGTAATGAAGCCCAGTCCTTCTTGTTTCAGCTCCCCCCCGCTACCCCAGTTTTTAATTCCTCGCTTTCCACACTGAATGATCCTTCCCCCTGTTCCTTTTTCCATGTCTCTTCTCTTCTCCCTCCCATTTGGGTGTCACAAGTACCAAACTGATGCAGTAAAACGACGTGTAGGTGTTTAATGGCAAGTCATTGAGGAAGTGAATAAAAGAAAATTGCAGCATTCGCATCTGTGGGGAGCAAGAACTGCTGAGCTTTGAACGAAAGAAAGTTAAATTCGCCATTTTCCTAAAGGAAGCTACCTCTATTTGACATCAAAGCATCTCCTGTAATTCTTTCTTATGAAATGCACTGCTTCTAGAATCCGGATAGAGCCGCCTAACTTGTGCGGTTTCTGTTTGTCCAAAACACACAGAGATAAACCCACACATACATTCTGAATACATTGTTCTCTGCTCTCAAACCAAAAGGAATCACAGGTATACAGAAAATGGGGATTCTATTCCAAAAGCAGTCTCGGTTTCTCAGGGGTATTTGGAACCTTGAGTACAAAATTGTTTGGGGATGAGATTCATCTTGGCTTCCTATTGGAAGGCTCAGATCATCCAAATTCAAGCCCTGGTGAATTTTCCCTTTTATTCTCTTTTGATTTTGTTCTCTATCTTTAAAAAATGATATTTTATTGCAGTTTCCAGGGGTGTGTGGAAGGAAAGTCTGTTCCACTGTGTGACCCCTACTCTGACTTCTCAGGGTTCTGCGTCCTTCTGCTAAGATGTTCAAGGGCATGTATGGTAAATAAGGCATCTCTGGGCAGTGTCTGACTTTATTTACACTAGTGCATCTTCAGAGGATAACTATAGTATTATAAAACAAAGGGGGATGCTTAGGGCGCTATCTGAATTTAGTATTATGACTTAGAAATCTCAACAACACTGCACCTTTGTAATTAGGAAGTCAGGAGAACTATTTGAATATGCCCTACAGATACAGAGGAGAAACACTGAGCGAATTGTCAACACCTTCATCAAACCTAAAGAGCAGTACCTCAAAATGCTGCCTTGAACAGGTGCAGTGAAGCCTAGTTTTAATGTTAACTTACATTTGAATGACATTTTACAGTCTGTGTGTTTGAAAAATGTTCATAAGTGTCACATACACTTTCGAAACAGGGATCCCATTTATAATTAGAATTGTCATTCGCCTTAGCTCCAGTTGTCAATGTCTTGGTTAACCTAAATAGCAAAACCAAACCCACAGAAGGTCACCTGAAACAGGTGTAGATGGAAAGTTATCTTATGACTAGTGCTTTATATTTAGAAAACGTGTCACTCTCTATAGATTTTTTTAAAGATCAATTTAACATTTAGTTCACTTTTACTTATTCAGGTTTATCGACCACTCATTATATGCTAGACAAAGGGTGAAGATATAGAGAAAAACAAGGTAAAACCTTGTCGTTAAGAACATGCATTCTAGCTTATAAGCTTGTATCTGGAAGGCAAATATTTTATGAATGGTGAAACAGAGGCAAGAAAGTTTGAGCAACTTGTTCAAGATGATAATGAGTCAATATCAAACCCAGGATTTTTTCCCCAAATATTTTTAAGTCCACTGACTTTCTACTAGATTAGTGAAGTGATGACTACTTAAGGCAAGTGGATCAATTTTTTTAAATCTTTTTTTCATTTCCCATGTCCTAGAGGAGCCTTCCACCCACATAGAACCAGGCCTTGAAAATTCCAGTCACTTTCTTTTTTTGTTTGTTTGTTTTGTGTTTTGCTACTGGGGATCGAACTCAGGCCCTTGCGCCAAGCGGTGAAGCCACTGAGCTAAATCCCCGGCCCTCCATTCACTTTCTTATCTATCTTTTCCCCTTCCAGCTTCCTCCTCATGCCTCCACATCTTGACAGTGCTTCACCACCCTTACTCCAAGTCCTCCCAGGGTGATCTTTGTACTCTATCATGCTCCCCTCTTTATTCCACTTCTGGTCCCTAGACACTTCCTTTCTTCAGCCAACTAATGTTTGCCCTTTTATGAACATAAATTGTCTTTTTAGCTCTACTTCAGACTGTAAGCTTCCCAAAGGCTTAGAAATACATGTTGAATGAATGAATGAACATGTCAGCATGATTTGTCAGTAAAATGGAAAATGAAGGACGTAGTTTACATTATAAACTGGAAATCCTCTTGAGAATAAGAGGATCAGTTGGTCTCAGCACCAGCACTGCAGGACAGGAAAACTGACATCTGTTGGTCTCTGGAAATTCTACTGCCAGAGCTCGAAAATTACGGACTGAGTTGAATGAAGTGATAAATCTGTCTTTGCAAACTACCTTTTATTTGTTCTTGCCCATGTGACTTGGTATACCCATCATCGTTCTCCAACTACTGTCAACTAGCATGACCAGCCCTCCTTGCTATGTGCAGTGTCTAAATTCTAACCTGGAAAAAATGCTTGCTTTTGTCCAGAGGCAACACAGCTTTCCTTAAAACAACCATCTCCTTTCTGAAGGAAGTCTGTGGGTAGGTAGGAATGCCGTGCAACCTATGATGCATTACTCTCAGCGAGGATGTGGACAGCATGTCCCCAGCTTCCTCCAGCTTCGCCTCTGACTCTTCAGCAGGTGTAATGTGTATCTGCAGATAGGAAGCGATGACAGAGAACCCTCTTCCTCCTCCTCATTGCCATGACAGAACTTGAATAGGAAGAGGCTTATCAGGAACCGCTGTCTTCTTAAATTCTAAAAAAAATGAGTCCTCAAGCTGACATTAGAAAGTATCTTCAGTGTAATATGTCTTCACCTTTTCTTCAGTTAAGGAGATGCTGAAGAATAAGATGTAACTTACTGTAATAGCAAGGATTGTATTGTGGCCAGGACTCTGTAAGCCATTCCCCATCTTTGCCTACTCCCTAGGTGTGCTTGGTAGATGAGTTGGTGCAGAGAAAGAGCCTTGTCCCAGCAAAGTACGGGGATGTGAATTAGAACTGAGAGGCCACTGAGAAGCTTTTTGCTTCTTGATCTTTTTTATGTTGATCGAAATTCCTTCCATAATTGGAAGTCCTCTTTTGAACTAGAGCATTGATTCCTCAGTTGATCATTTATGGGGGCGGGTGTTTGATCTGTTATTTATTTGATTATCTTTTCATGTAATTTTGTTACCAAAAGGTAGAGCCCTGGGGTGTTGGGATTCCAGATCAAAAGCATTTCTAACTGGTGTAGCATTGATCATTGTTTACCAAAGTAAGGTGGCAGGGGATGGCATCTGAGAAGATTTTAGGGGAGAATCAGTTGGGATGCCACATGGTATTGAAGCATTTTTTGTGAAATTTAGTTCATTTTCCACTGTCTCCCAGTCATTCCGAGAGCTCACATGTCCAAATCTCAAAACAGTGCCTGGATATGGTGAATGCATCCCTAGCACTGACTCCTTTCTCTTATTAACAAAGCTCAGAGGGCAAGAATGTCCAGCAAACAAGGATGACATTGTTTCATTTACGTATAATATTCATTGTTATGGTAACCTGCCATTAATTGGAAGTAATAATAGGGCTTAATTTATGCTAGTAAGTGGGATATTTCTTCCCAGAGATATGTTAAAAATAGTGTCTACTTTAGAAAAATATTACTTTAATCATTGTATAAGTTGCAGAGGGAAGTGGCAGCAAACGGGTGGTATGAGAAGACCCAGGCATGGGAACCACTAGGGTGGGAAAAGCCTGGGAAATTCCATTGCCAAATGCTTCATCTAGGGAAATGAACTCCAGGCAGGCACACGGGCAGGGTGATGGCTTCCAGATGGAGAGTGGGAGGCTCTGCTGCAAACAGAAAAAGGCAAGGGAAGGGCCCTTCTGTGGCTTATGATGTGGAGGACATCCATGTTGCCACCTTTCCAAGGTGGTAGTGTGGCAAAACTCAGCTTCTGTCAAACTGGTATCTTCATGAAAAGTACAGAGCTCTCCTTTAAGGGAGAGAAGCAGCCACACTACTGTCCTACACCGCAGTTGCATGTGTTAGGTTTGTTTCCCAGCCTCACTTGGCCACGGCTTGCTTTTGTCACTGTGTCCTTAGGTGTTGTGCTCTTCTGAAGCACATCTGCTTAAAGGATTTAGATTTGATAGCCACACCATGTAACACTTTTTGACAATTAGAGCTAGTTATCCTACTTTCTACTGGCTGCATCCTGCAGTTGGTACTGAATGAAGACAAATGTCAACCCAGCAGTTTTCTGCCTGTCCCCTATTCTAACCTACTTTCATCCAGCCTTTCTTGCTTCTTACTTGTATTTTTCATTAACCTTTCATTTCCCTGCATTTTTATGACACCTGAGTTAAGGTACACTCTGTTCATTTATTTTCACCTTTGTGCACACATCAATTTTCCAAGTAGGACTGAATTAGAAATATTCTATTAGCTAACGTGATTGTATTATATTGCTGACTCTCTGTTTGAGATTTTTGAGTACCTTGGCTGAGCTCATATTCCCTTTGAATGGCCACCGGAACACTGCTGCTTAAACTTCTAGAATAGAAATTGGATTCATTTCCCACATGCAGCAGTTTAGTGATAACCCAACCAGAGAAAAGCTGTCTTAGTTCATCAGTGCCCTGCGAGGGCGGGCAGGCAATTCTTTCCCGAGGAATCTGCCAATGATCAGATTCTAACCCAGACCATTTGTGTGAGAAAGTTCATTTTATAATTTTATGATTTTCCTCCCTCCTGCTTTCTTTCTAACGGCTTCACTTTTCTATTTCATTTCCCAATCCCGAACATCAGAGTTTAAAGAGCCCCTTTTTATGGAGTATATGCTAAAGTGCTCTGTTAGGCAATATATTTATTACCTGGAGTGAAATAGCTTTTCACAGTCAGGCAGCCTTCTTAGCCTCCTTGCTACTTCTGTATTTAAGAAAGTTGCTCCTTGTAGTTTGCAGGACAATGGCTCTACATCAATCAGTAAAGAGAAAGATGTGTTTTGTGTGTGTGTGTGCGTGTTGGGGGGAGGGAGCTTAATGCATCTAATGAGCACATTTCCGTTTTTCATTTTCCTCCAATGTTCAGTGGCTTCCATATGTCTGCTGCTTGCAGCTTTGTTCATCTAGCTTGGTATTAACTAACCTTGGAGTTGCCTTTGATGGAGAACATGTGTATCCACTGTATCTTTCACTTGTATTTATGCCTGTGATACGATACAGAATAGCTTTGGGATTGAAAGAGAGAGATAGAAAATTGTGTGTGTGTGTTTTACCATTTAGAAGCATCCCTAGCAGAGATGCCAGGCTGTCAAATAACCCTTGAGAAGACATTCCTTGGTGGATTGGCTTCCCTTTGTACTTTGTGATGGTAGTATGGCCAGTTGAATGCCACAAGTATATGCACCAAAGATTTTCTTATTCCATTGCTAGTGGCAATTTATTTTACTTTTTCTTTTTTCCCTCTAAGTTATGGGTTAGCAGTTGTGCATGCACTGGACAATTGAGGATGACCCAATGTTAGTTTGTTGTTCCTCAGAAGCTTTTTATTTTTTATGTTTGTTCTGTATTTTTACCATCCAGGATCAAAAATGAATATAATTTCAGTTCAAGAAAGAATCTCCCTAAACTCTGAGTTCCCAGGTCAGCTTGGTTAGTTAAAATGAAGGAGTTCATGAATGCTCCTTTCTCTCCCTGACGACTGCACAATCAGCACAACCACTGGCTGCCACAGCAGAGCTTGTTAACAGCTGGCTGGCAATGTGAACATGTTTTGCTGGGGCACAATCCCGGCACCTACAATTTAAAGAAGGAAAGGTTTACTTTTGCTCACAGTTTGTAGAAGTTTCAGTCCATACTGGGCTACTCCAAGGCAGGGCAGCATAGCAGAAGGGTATCACAGAGGAGAAACAGTCCATGGCACAGCAGGTGAGAGAGAGAGGGAGAGAGAGACAGACACAGACAGAGACCGATATTAAGGGAGGAGGGTAAGGAGCCAGCCACACAACACACCCAGCGACTTTTCCAACCAGGCTTCAGCTCCCAACAGCTATAAACTCATCCATGGACTAATCCACTGATAAGTATCATACATTTATGTTCCATTCACCTCCCAAAACCCCACTTAGGAGCTTATGAGGCTTTGGGGAGACATCTAGATATTAACCATCACTAACCACCAGAAAGAAGAAGCAAACACAGAGCAGCCTGCTTTTACAGATCTCCAAGATGGCCCTCCTCCTTCCCAACCCCAGTAACACGGCCAACAAAGGACTGCTTTTGTGTCTTTCTCTGTGGAAAAAGGGAGGCTTGCTACTCAGCAGACAAAAGCCATATTTCAACTGTGTGAAATAGTTGCGAAATACCATTTATGTCCAGGGAGACCATCATTGCTTTATTTGTGTTCTTCATTATTTATATGGTTGTGTTTAAACTTAAAACTCTTGCTGTAATTAAGCAGTACTTTTATTTATATTAGAAAGTATGTAAATCGTTTGCCTTCTAGCATTCCCTACAATACTTGGGAAGAGCTGAAAATTCTCTTGCTAGTATAAAATTAAATATCAAGACGATGACACTTATAATTCTTGGATGTAGATGAGTGGAAACTCGCTGAGCTTAAAGGGAAGTCCTTCAAAGGCTATCATAGTTTACAGGTCAAAGCCCAAATAGCATCTTCTTGCTGTAACTACAAGTTTGGATGAGGACAGGCCTGTGAATCTACTTAACCTTGGTCCTGTTAAGACCATCCACATGAATTCTTTACAGAACGTTAAAGGTATCTTTTGTACTGGAGAAGAGTGAAATGGTCAAGAGGAAAACAGAATAATTCTACATGATATTCTTAAGATGAAATTACTGACTAATTCCACCAAAAACATTTTTCTTCCTAAAGTGAAAGGCCTTTTTTTGTTTTCTTTTTCTCAATAGCACCATCATCCATTGCTTTGGTCCAGGCTAAAGAAGTCACAAGGTACAGCGTGGCTCTGGCTTGGTTGGAACCAGATCGGCCCAATGGAGTAATCTTGGAGTATGAAGTCAAGTATTATGAGAAGGTATTCCTTGAAAAAGCAACTGTCCTTCCTTCTTTGTTTTTTGCTGGGACAGGACGGTGGAGTGGCTAGAGATTGAACTGTGCATGGCATTTGGACGAAGATATGTCCTTTGCTCTTTTTCTAAAATTTAATTTAACTTTTTAGCTTTTGAGACAGGGTCTCCCTAAGTTGCCCAGGCTGGGATCAAACTAAATCCTCCTGCACTGGCCTCCCACTGTGCCAGGAACACAAGCCTGTGCCACAAGGCCCAGCTCCTTCGTTCCTTCTTATGTTTGGGTATTGACCAGTTTCAAAGTGTGGAATACTAGCAAACCCTCAAACGAATGCACCTTGCTTCCCATTGAAATCTGATTATGAAATTTATACTTTAGTTGGTTATCTTGAAAAATAGAAAAAAATATTTTTTTCTAATAATGGAAATCTAGACAGCTAAGAAATCCTAATCTAAACCTTCTATCAGGCAGAGTGAGTCATCACAGCTACAATAATGATCTGTTTAAGTAGATCACTGCTAGGCAAAATGAAGGTGTGGGTTTTGATGACTTTTAATAAAAAATCAGGGAAGGAAAATTACATTCTTCAGCCTCTTAAAGTTGTAGAAGGCATTATTTTTACAAATAACTTGTCTCTTAAAGGATAGAATTCTGAAGAGAGCTATTTGCATTCAAGGATGTCTAGAAAATGAACAATTGCCTTTCTTTTTGAAGATAATCACTTGTTGGCTTCCTTATTAAGGCAGAAAGGGGACTGGATTTTTTAATTGAAATCAGACTACAATATTTTTTGCATTTTCTAGACAGAAAATAGAAAAAGACAAGGGACCGTCTCACAGTTATTTCTTTTAAATTGCTGGGTGTGCAGCTAGAAAAGACATCAACCACCATTTAATGCTCTTTACAAGAAAATTATGAGGAAAGATCTGGATATAGTCATTTTCAAAGACAATCGAACTGTGCGTTTCTTCCAACATTGAAGTTATAACAGTGGTATTTACAACATTGACATGAATATCAGGTTTAGAGAGTTAATCAAGCTCTCTTTACTTACAACTCCTGAGCCTACTGCCTTGGTTCCTTTAATATTGTACTTAGTCAACAGAGGATTTGTTCTGTTGCCTTAACCAATTTTATCTTCCCATAATGTAGGATCAGAATGAACGAAGCTATCGTATAGTTCGGACAGCCGCCAGGAACACGGACATCAAGGGTCTGAACCCTCTGACTTCCTATGTTTTCCATGTGCGAGCCCGGACAGCAGCTGGCTATGGAGACTTCAGTGAGCCCTTGGAGGTCACAACCAACACAGGTAACAGGGGTACCCGAGTCCCCACTGTTCTGGGGCTCCTTTTATAATACAAGGTAGATACTACCACAGTGATATTTAAGGAGGTGTACATAATTTTGGGTAGGTAAGCATTCTGTTGTAACGAAAGTTGCATGAAATAAGATATCCAATGTTTAACTTAGAAAACCTCGTGCTATTGAGAAGACCAATTTTCATAATATTATCTGGCCTGTCTTTTCAGATGAATGAAAAACATTGCCAGTTTTTCTGTTGATTCTATAAACCATGAAAAATGGGATTACTAAACTGACTAATTGAGGGTTATACAGAAACCTTATATTAAGATAAGGCATCTTCTTCCTCAGAAGATTAAAGAAGAGACCAAAAATACTTTGTTTCCTCTACTTATTTCTCAATATTGTCTAAATCAAGTCAAATCAGTTTTTTTAAGCTCCTTGGAAAAAATATCAAATCTTCCTGTATTATAATTTTGAACCACTGCTTGATCAAATCAAAAGTTTACAAAGGAGCCTAACCAACAATCGGCAAGTGTATGAGATCTGTCTACCTTTATAATTAAAAAAAATCAATGAAATTGCACCTGCTCGATGAAGAGATAGAGAGGCAGAATTTTCAGCGTCAGTTAAAGGATGCAATTTGATCAACAAATTATTGAGTAAAAAAATGTAAAAAAATCAGTAGAGAAAGTAGAATCTGAAGGGGATTGACTGACATGTTTGATGTGATCCAGGAAGGCTACAAGGAGGAAGTGGTTTTGAGTTGGGCAGTTGTAGGGAGGGTTTTAATGACTGAGGAAAGGAAGGGTATTCAAAACCATTTGTCCTTTGTGAAATTTCCTGGTGTCATTCTCACCTAGGAATACACTTGATCATTATGTAAGAGTTAGGGTGGTACGTTAGTAAGCTTTCCTTTTGCTGGAAAAAATAACTGACAGCTGCAACTTAAAGCAGGAGAAGTTTTAATGTGGCTTAGTGTTTCAGAGGTTTCAGTCCATGGTCGTCTGGCTGTAAGGCAGAGGCATCATGGCTGAAGGGGATGGTGTAGCAAAGCTGCTTATTTTGTTGGGGCTGGGCAGCAGAGTGCCAACAAGAGACAGACCCTCTAATGACCCATTTCCAATTGGGCCCCACCTCCTGACACCACATTCAGCTAATCCACAGGTAAATATAAGTATCCCTATAATCCAGTTACCTTTCCATGAGTCTCAAAATCCAGTTGAGTTGACAATTAAGTTTTACCATCACAGATGATGATAAGATGAAAAAGAAGAAAGGGCAACAAATTATGTTTATCACAGCATTTAATATGAGTCTTCTGGTTTAAGTTCATCATAGAGTTGTAGAAAGGTCTTTGTCTCATTAAGGCTGTGTTAGAAAGTGCCATTCCATGAATGAATATGTAGGGAAGGATAACAGATGCTCTGAGCATTCCAGGGAGGTTCAGAAAGTTGAATACTAATAGCATGACCCAAGAAGAAGTTCTACATTTAAGGATCTCCATGTTGGGTAACCACTGTGTAATTGTCTTTCCAGTGCCTTCCAGGATCATTGGAGATGGGGCCAACTCCACTGTCCTCCTGGTGTCTGTCTCAGGCAGTGTGGTGCTAGTGGTCATTCTCATTGCAGCTTTTGTCATCAGCAGGAGGTAAGCACTGAAGCCACTCAATTGTTCCACCCACCAGCCACCTTCCCTGTTTTATGAGGGAGCTTTTTGTCTTCTGCATACAAAGTGAAGGCTTTTGACTAACATCATAAACAGCATTTGCGTGCCACGCTCCGTCCTGTTGCTTTGATCTTCCCACATCCCTACTGAAGCTAATGGTTGTAACTGGGTGGCAGCCATGGCTGCCAAGAGACCCAAGAAGATTCAGCTAATTCCAGGAAGCCATGAAAAAGGTGATTCCTAAATCTTTTCTGTTGTAAGGTGTTGCATGTATCCCCTGTTACTACCAAAGGCAAGAAATACCATGTAAAACAGTGACCCAGATATTAGGCTTTTCCATTTGCTAGCTGTTTTCACTTGAGTTTTCATTTCTCTGCGAGATACAGATGATCATTGTCTGCCTTAAAGAGTTATTGACAGAAGAATTTTGATAGGCACCATAGGTACTACTGCATACGCTAGGTGCTTCAACCTATTTTTGATTAACAACATGGGTAACTAAAACAAAGAAATGAGTACTAAGCCTTCTGTCTTCCCATTGGAAAGGCCATCAGCAATCCCAGAGGCAATCTACTGATCATGTGGTGGGCATGAGAGTTCTCTTGGGAATAAATTGGGCTTATTTATCTTATGAGTGCTTACAGTCTAACTTGATACTTTAAAAACAATCTAAAAAGGAGAAATAAATATCAATGGCTTGATTGCTTCCATCTACTTCTTCACGCCATCCAATTGCTTGATATCAATATACACCCCAAATCTAGGCTCCTCTGTCTTATTTGTATAGGACTCTGCCCCTTTGAGACCTTTGCTCCCATATACTACGAACAGTTTCACAAAGTGGGTCTTCTGTTGTTAAATTGATGTTCTTAAATATAAAGTTTTTCATATTATAGATGAAGAAAGTAATATACATAGCGAGGTAGTGCTTGTCTAGGACCAGTGGATCGCCACAGTGGCAAGTAAAGCTAATACGGGCCCAGTACCTACCTGTGCTTGTCTCTCAGACCAGGTCTGTTCTGCTGTCCTCTCTTCCTGCTGATGATATTACCAGTGTCCCAACAATCCCTCTGGCTATTCCCACTGCCTGGACAAGCCACTATACTTTCACTTTGCTCTGACATAACTAGAATTCGGATGATGGCTGTATATGTTAGTTTGACTGGATGTCCTACGTTGTCACATCCTTTTTCTAACCTGCTTCTCCTGTCCTCACTTTCCAAAATGCTCTGGTATATAGAGATTGATTTGTTCACACTCATAATAACGCAGTATGGAACAATGCCTTATACTGTACAATACCTATATTTGTCACTGAGTTCATTCCTTTTGGTGTAAAGTCTATACGTAGGTATATTTGATTAGAGCAGTAAGTTTCATCTCTGAGAAGTTAAATTTGGAAGTGTGTCAAGATGAGCTTTTTTCTTTTTTGTTGCGATTTGATTTTGTGTATGTACATGTGCCATGCACACAACACGTGGGGACTGTATGCATGGGTGTGTGTCCATTTGATTGTGGGGAGTTGGGAGCAGGATGGCGATGTGTACAGAAATTAATGGGGAAAATTTTCCTTTTATTAGTACATTTCTGAAGTTGAATTTTTAAAGGTCTATTCCTACAATCTTTCTTCGAAAATGAAGACATTTAAAGGTACAAAAAATTGAAAATTAAATATTAATTACCTCCACCTCACAAAAAATTGACTGGAATCCAGCACCATGTGATGCTCAATGGCAGAGTAGAGAGCTTATTCTGTGTTCTGACCATTTCTTTGATATTGTTTGAAAACATTCTGTAGTTGTGGTCCAGCTTGCCTTTAGATTTATATGTTTTTTCCATTATTCATTTTAAGTAGCCCTTCTGTACAGCAGTCAAACAGTAGTAATTGGAAATAAGTCACCTCATTGTAAGTTTCTTCTGGATGTCCTACTTAAAACATTAGCTTTGATGAAATTTTTTTTTAAAACCACAAAAATGTAATGCAGGGAGACAAGATTATTAAAAGCCAAGGCTATAGAAAATAGCATTCTCAAGCCTGATGACTTAATTCCCTTTCTGCTTTTATTGATCACATTATTACATAAGGTAGGATTGATAGCAGGATGCATCGGATTTCCAATTATGAGTTCCCCCCTTAGAGAATTGAGCCTGTCAAGTTACCCAGTGATGATTCCTGTCCCTTCTCCCCCATTAAAAAAAACTGTCACTTCCCAAGGCTGATAAACGCAGCTTGGTGATTGGTCCTCAATGGATCACTTTTTAGAAAATGAAATGTCAACCCCTTGCCCTCATATTGATTCTTCTTTAGTGCCAGCCATAAAGCTGTCATGGGAAGGGCTGGCTGGAGCCAGGTAGCTGACAGGCTTGCGGCAGCTCATGCACACTCAGCCAATTCTTCTCCCCATGCAGGTTGTCTGCTCTGTTATCTTGGACTACAAGTGTTTAAGTGGGACATGTGCAGGTGAACAGAGAGGAGATAGGTACTATGGACAAAAGTCAGCCAGGCTTTTAGTGAAAGTACAAATGAAAAGTCACAAGCGGTACCCCTGAAATCATCTTGCCAGACTTCAGCCAGCAGATTGAACACTCGAGGCTGTAAAATCTGAGTCATATCCTTTACCACAGGGACTGCTTCTTGCTTCTTTGGGGAACACAGTGTTGATGCCAGGAAGAATGCAAGAAGCCAATCCCTTATATGCATCCCCTTAAGCTAAGTCCCACACTACTACTGCCATGTGACACTGAGAAGTAGCAAGAATTCATATAGCGAGGAAATTGTTGGTTATTGTGATGACCACAAAGAGAAAAATCTGTTCGTTGCTAATTGTTATCTAAGGAGAAAGAGCCTCAGGCTGACAGTAGTATCTTGTTGGATTTTTAAATAGCAGCTGTTTTATTTATTTTACTGTATTCAATTTATCCTGAAAACCCTGAGCTTAAGGCAAGCCAGAATAATCTCCAGGCTTTTTTTTTTTTAATCAGAAGATTCACCTTTTTTTTGGAGGGGTGCAACTTAAATGTGTAAACATTTAGAGATCTTAGGTGAATGAATCAATTTTATGTATTTAAAAGGAGATTATACAAAAGCCCATTGATTTAAATGTATGTTTTTACCACCCACATTATGTCCAGAAAATTAATTTACATTTTGTACAGACCTCATTGATCTGTGCCTTTCTTCATCCTTCAAGTTCTCATTTCTGGTTGGTGTCAGTCTTCCAAAGAGCATCACAGTACTGGCCACGTAGGTGGTTTTAAGCTGTGAGGCTGTGTGATGCTGTTACTAGAAATTTTATCCCAAGCCACACGTGCATGTTCTTTTAACAGCAAGGCACCATTTTCCTATTTACATACGTGTACATTTGTGATCTCCACAGTATAGCCTCTTCTCTGCTTTTAAAAATGGTTTTGGGCTGGGGACTTAGCTCAGTGGTGCCACCACCTGCCTTACAAGTGCAAGGTCCTGAGTTCGATCCCTGGTAACCCCCCTCCCCACCAAAAAAGGTCTTAAAAGGACTGTTACCAGTGACATCATAAGCTGGAATTATAAAGTCACTGGCTCCAGGGTCCAGGACCATTGAATCTGGGTTTATTTCTCTGACAACTACTCCTCCTCTTTTTACATTAAAAATTTCCTCACCACCCAAAGTATACAAATTATTATTAATTCAGATTGTTTTGGGCTAGTCTATTTTCCCCATAATATTTTATTGTTCAGACATGATAAACAATTTTAAGAAATGACTAGAATTCAACCAGAGTCTCTCTGACTTTGTTTTTAAGGACAGCTTGGTTTTTTGTGGAAGTATTAATTGATAACACATGCTCCTTTTACACTGACTTAATGATTGCTAGTGATATTTATGTGATATTTAGTGATATTTCCATTTATGGCAGAGTTGTAAAACACCACACCCCTTTTACCTAAATTAATGAGCAAGAATTGTTTTTAAGAAAAAAGTAAAGTGACTTTGACAAACTTATACTGGAGAGTTGTAATCTGTGAATTAATGTTCAAGTCTAATACACAATAAAGTTGGTTTGCAAGTTAGTTTTGTCTGCTTTGGAGTTAGCAGCTCCCATAATGCTGAAACAGTTTCTGTTCACCCTGTATCTATTTTCCCTTGTGCCCTAATTTTTTTCCTGCAATATCATGACCACCTAGGAATGAATACTCTTCAATGTTAGCCTAAATTGGCTCTGATCAAGTCATGTAAATTCATACAGTTAGGGGCAGATGATACCTCAGGAACACTTCTAAACAACTTGCGTGCAGTCGGAAAGTTCAATTGCAACCATTTCAAAATGCTTCTCGTGAAGAACGCTTAGGCATCCTTTGGTGCAGAAACAATGGCTGCTCACGGTAGAGGAGAAAGCAGGATCACTTCTGTGAATTTTTGTGAGCACTGGACAGAGTCCCTCCTGGAGCTGTGCTCCTTATTACATTGCTTTGTCTTCTTTAATCTGCACTTTAGCTGAATAAATTACTTAACCTTTTGCTAATTAGTTTTGGAACAGTGAACTGCATCAGTCAAATCTGTCCACTTGATTGGAGAAGTTAGTATTTTGCTAAAAGCAGGGTTTGGGCGGGGACCTGGTCATGGTCCCCTTCTCTATTTTGTTTGTTTTGTTGAATAGTCAAGGTGCCAGGAACAACACATGGCTGGGAGAGCTCATGCTGTTCCTCAACAATGTTGGTTAATACACTCATTACTGGGTCTTCAGCTTTACCTGCAGAGCTGGCCCTTTTCCTCACTCCTGCTTTTGAAAGGTTCCATGTTTCCTTCTGGACCATTCACTAATAAACCACTGCAGTCCTTCCCCCCTTTTAATTGGCTTGTCCACCTCTCCGTAATTAGAAAATCTTCAACAAAGCTTTTCTTCTGCCATTCAGGTGACCCGCCTGGCATGTTAATTTAGAGTTAGCTCTTCTGTAATCTCGGTGGTTTCTCTAGACTGGCTGGCCCAAGAATGAGCTTCAGTGGGCTTTCTTTTGGGAGGCAATAATGAGCCACATTGTCCTACTCTGAGCCCAAGAGAAACGGTCATCAGGTGACAAAGGTAGAGTGGAATGCAGGCATTTCTGTTTTCAAGGTATTATTAAGGAACAAATAGGCTACAATTTGCCTTTGAGCAGAAATACTGTGTTTCTTTTTCAACATTCCTTGTACCCTTGTAAGACACCTTCCTCCAAATAACTCTCCAACCAAGGAAGTGTCTTTAAAACTGTCCCTTCACTGCTCATTTAATTCCTCTTTCGATGTTTAGAAGGAGGAGGAAGGGATGGGCGGGTCAGCTTTATAATTAATGACCCTTGCTATTTTGTGTTTCCTCTGGCTTTGACCATACTTAATGAAGAGCAGAAAGCCACACTCCTGGGCAGCTCGAGGCCACTGGGCTGTTATATGGATACTAGACACTAGGGCTTTTACTGATTCACTAACCATTTAAAGCGGCTGCCATGAGCTGGGGTGTGTGGCTGAGTCACGGAGCACTTTAACTAGCATGGCCGAGGATCTGGGTTTGGTCCCCAATGCTGCAAGAATGATGCAGGGGTGGGTGATGCTACCAAAGCTCTCTTGTTCAATTGACTTATTTTCATCTTTTTTCTGTAAAGGAAAGAACTGTGAATCTGTATTCGAGATCAAAATTGATTTGAAAGATATACATGCAATTTCAGATAAAGCTTTTAGGAGCTTTGATAAGATATAATCCCTGTGGCTGGCAGGATCCTATCACACCCTGGGGCGCCCCTCCTGATGTTTTCTTTTCTTTCTTTTTTTTTGGAACCGGGGATTGAACTAGGGTCCTTGCGCTTGTGAGGCAGGCAGCGGAACCACTGAGCTAAATCCCTGGCCCATCCTGATGTCTTCTTGATATAAAATGTTGTTTTAGTAGTCTCCAACCTAACATGCAGACAATTCCTTTGAAAGAGGGGAATGGATGAAGAAGTGGGTTGGAGGAAACTGGCTTTCCTATAAAGTTGTTCAATTTCAAGGTACTTCAACCCATTTAGTTTCTTTGATGGAGCAATTGATTTTAAGAGCTGTTGATTGTAAGTGGGTTTACTGGTATCAAATGTGCTGTCACTTACAATTAAGCCTTATCAGTTACCTTGGACCTACATCTCCAATGGGACAGGTACTGTGCAGTCCCTGGCCAGATTGGGGACCCATCACATTCTGCACTTGCTGAGGGGACTTGGATGACTCACGTGCCCCCTGGCCTTGTGTCCTCATCTGCAGTGGTGCTAAATATGTGTCTTTCCACCTGATTCCTTTCATAGGCTTTCTGTAAAGATGCAATTAAATAATAGATCCTCTGAAGGCCTTTTGAAAATTTAAATGCAAAGGGAAACACAGGCTATTATTTGGGACTGAAATATGCACTTTGTAGTTTAGCGTGGTAACTGGGGTCTCTGTTTTGCTAAGCTGGTTCCTGCTTTGCAAACAGTTAGGGGAGGAGATAATACATGTGATGAGAGCACTTTGAAAAGTTAAATGCAGTGTGAAAGTGCAAGGTATTATTATTTGCCAGGGAATTATCCACACAGAGGAACATCTGTAGGCTTGGAGGGTCTGATTGCTGAGTTGGTTCCTATGTTGCTGACACTTGGGAGAGGAATGTGGGAGGGGAGCTTTGTACATATGCCCAACATTGGGCTGCCTTGCTGTTTCCTGCCTGGCTTCCTAGGTTCTCTGCTCATTCTTCTGTTGCATGGTTATCCTGCTTTCCTGCCTGTTCAGAGTCTAGGGACGAGGGCATCAGACTTTGTGACAGGACCACACTGCCAAGACACTGTGGCTCACGTCAGAGCCTCGGCTCCCTCACCTGTAAGAGGCTTGAAACTAAATGAGAATACAAGATAATTCTAAAGTCCAATGTAAATTTTGCATTTTGACAGCTCTACGTGAACACATTCACTAATTTGTTTTCAGCTTCCCAAACTTTAGAAAGCTATATCAACTTAAGATTATTTCCCAATTCCATTGTAATATTCTTCTGATTCCAAATTTATACTTAAAGGTGTAGTTCAGTGATAGTGTTTGCCTAGCATCTACAAGGCCCTAAGATCAATTCTCAGCACTGCAAAAGCTAAAATTGTATTCCCAAGTCTTGAGTTGATTTTCCAGTTCATATAATTAATACATATATTTATGTATTACTGATTCACAATCTATATGTACTAAAGATTTCTAATTCCCAAAGCTTTACAATAAAACCAGAATTCGCTCCCATACGACATAGGAGCAGAACGAAAGTGTTGAAACCGTATACCAGTTTCACGGAAGAGAATTGAACAAAGCAAACAAAATCTTCCCATTTTCACTCATACTAGTTTTCTCTGAAATCTTAAGGAATGCAATCCAGCATAAAACAAATATTTACTATCTCAGTTTTTATCAATAATTTAGAAATTTATATATAGCAGCTGAAATCAACAAAAACATTGCTTTAAGAGTATAATACGCTAATGAGTTTTTGTGGTAGTGGTTATCATGGTTATAATACCAAGACTTACATTATCTATCATACTGAACATCACTGCCATTTGATTTATGTAGAATTACTCATGACAACATATTTTAATATGGAATATATGCATATATAATATAAACATGTATGTACATAATCTGGAAAAATAGCCAATAATTGTATCTCTAAGAAGATCTTTCCTCTCTGGATTTGAAATTATATTACAAGATATTTGTTTTATGTTTAAAATTGTGGTTAAGAGCAGAGATTCTAGACTCTGCTTGGGTTTGGCCATGACTCATTACCTGGGTGAGAAATATATTTACCTTGTTATTTCACTTCTGTGCACCTCAGTCTTCTCATCTGTGAAATGTGCCCTGTATCTGCTTGATGTAATTATGGTAGCAAGAACTCATCTTGAATTGGAGGGGAGTAATTTTCCTTTAAATTTTTTTTTAATAGACGGAGTAAATACAGTAAAGCAAAACAAGAAGCAGATGAAGAGAAACATTTGAATCAAGGTACAGAACGCTGTATTAAAATAATTTTCTTTAGAGCATGTCTTGTTTTCTAGTTTAGAAGTGTCTAAATAATATTAACATGGCCATTATTATTTACATAATTATCCCAGTTAATATACTTCAGAGATATAAAATCAAACAGGTGACTCAAGATGGTTTAAAGTGAAATTAAAGACTAGGATGAGGTGGAGAAATTCCTTTAGAATCTTCTATGTCCTTATTTTATCCTGCACACTGAAAAAAAGGATTAGTGTAGCTGACTCATTCTTGTAGTTAGGTGGCAAGATTTTATAAGTCATTTTCCTCATATAAAAATAGGGGAGAGAGAGCAGTAAAAGAATAATAAATTGAACAGTATTTACTACTTCCTAAAAAACAGCAGTGCATGATGCAGAGTTAGTGACTCTCAGTAATTATTCAGTGGATTCTAGGTATTTTGATGTTTCAAATGGGCTCAAAGAATAAACTCAAAGAATTGGGTCCAGAATGGCTCAGGCAGAGTAGAAGATCCTGAAAGGAACAGTGATTGACTATCCAGGAGTACTTTGTCATAGGACTCTCTGGGATTGGGACAATGTGCTCTGCCTGCGCTCTTAGCCAGTTGTCACATGTGCGGTTGAATAATTGAATCGCAACTCTTGTGAGTAAGAGGAATTTAAATTTAATTTTAACTTCTTTGCATTTAAGAACTTACCCGGAACTAGTCGCTCACATTAATACAAGATGATGAAGGAAGAGTGACAGAGAGAAACATGAATAAGCTTGAAGAAGATTTTCAGGCTAGAAGATACAATGATGGGATACAAGGGGTTTGATGAAGTTTCACTTGTCCACCTTGTTCTCTTTCTGAAAGAAAGCATTTTGTTCTCATATAGTATATATGTTTAGAAACAAAAATGCTATGTGAAAAACAAGTGTCAAGAGAAAGCCAACTGAAGTAGATTATTCCTAACAGTAGATACAGAGACAAAGGAAAAGATGGAACGCTTGGAGAATGCTTGGAGAAATAGGAGTCCCAATGGCTCCAGTGAAGATAGATTAGTATAACTATGTTGCTTCAGACTCACATTCTGAATTATTTTGTGACTCCTAAGTACAGCTGAACTCCACTTCCTGGTGTCCAAACCATTTATAATTAAGCCAGCATCATTTTCTTCAGCTCAAACTTCCTGGGGAACTTCAGTATCTTGGCTTATAGCACCTTCTTTCTAAAACAGAATGAAAGTGAAGGTTCCATACAGAGTCTATATTCCCAAATCAACTAGCGGGTGATACTATCTTTTTTTGTCTATGTTAATGTGGGTTTTATCTAAGTATGTTAATTATTGGTCACATGTTTAATTGATCCAGCTAGTGAAGGAAACGTGACCTCATGTAGACAAGGCAGATGACAAAGTTCCTGTTATATTTACTAAGACAGACTGACTGGTGTGGGGTGGAACATAGTCCAGGACAAGACAAAAGGCCTGAGAAACTGACCAGGGCAACAGTATTCAGCTAGCACCTTCACTATTTCCTTATAGACTCCCTTTCTGTATATGGGATGGGTTGTTTTTAAACTCTCGTCCTTGAAATGTGAAGACAGTCCAGTCCAGGAAGTCAGTAGAGCTAGGGACTCTTGAGCAGGGAACAAGTCTTTATTTACTCACTAATAAAAATCTACGCAAAAACTTAAAACATTTTCAATAGTCTAAGACCATATAGCTAGCCTAACTTTTCCCTGTTAAGAATGTTTTAGGCCGGGACTACTTCTATTAATTAGTAATTCCTGAGAAGCTTTCACTCAACCTATCCCATCTTCATTACTTAGGTGTTAGAACTTACGTGGATCCCTTTACATATGAAGATCCCAACCAGGCAGTTCGAGAATTTGCCAAGGAGATTGATGCATCTTGCATTAAGATCGAAAAAGTCATAGGAGTTGGTAAGTGTCTGAATATCTGTCTAGCAAATCAGCTATCTTGGTGGATTTAAATGCATGTATGTAAATTATATAAATGTATATGAGTGTTGCATGTACGTCTATATATGTAAATATCGTGTAATGAGAGTTCCTTATTTGAAGTATAAAATATCTACAATAAAGACCTTTCACAGTTTTGATCTTGTTTTCAGGAAGAAATTAATAAACATGTGAGGCGTAACTAAGCAAGAGTAAGCATGTGAATAAAATGAATAAGCATGTGAGAGGGGAAGTCAGACTGATTACATTCAAAATGTTCACTCTGCTCCTTATTGTCAGACTTTGCACAGATTTTTCCATTAAGCCTCAGTTTCTCCTGAAAAAAAGAAAATGGAAGTGATAATAGCACCTACCAGAGTTTTGGGGAAAGATTAAATGAAATAATCTATGTAAAGCACTAGCACCTTGCCTGGCAGATAATAAGCACTCCATGAATGTTAGCTAAAACCCTTGAATCTTGAATGTGTTTCTGGTGCATTATAGATTCCTTTTCTCTCCTAAAGGTGAATTTGGTGAAGTCTGCAGTGGGCGGCTCAAAGTGCCTGGCAAGAGAGAGATCTGTGTGGCTATCAAGACTCTGAAAGCTGGTTATACAGACAAGCAAAGGAGAGATTTCCTGAGCGAGGCCAGCATCATGGGACAGTTTGACCACCCAAACATAATTCACTTGGAAGGCGTCGTCACCAAATGTATGTGGGGTCACTCCCTTTACAAAGCCAAGCTAGAAGTTACTGGGATACTAAACAGACGTTTTCTTTGCAGGGAAGTGGCAGATGGAGCAGACCCACTGGTTGCTAATAGGAGGAATTCGGTGTAGGACAAGTCATTAATCTTGTAGTCAGCGCTAAATGGGTCTATGGTTTCAGCTGATACCCCATCTCCAAGGCAGCTTGTGTGAGATTTTAGGGAAATTAATATTGCAGACTTTTGGTGTGTCATGCCATCTTTCAAATCTCTGCCAGGCCAAACTGACTGTCATAGGGTAGGCACGAGCAGATGGCGAGCAAAATAAATTTTAAGTACTTTTCATATAAAGCACACCAAAACCTCAACACACCTTGTGTGGAAGCTTGGGTGCCAGATGCAGGGAGTGAATCTTGAAAAATCTTTATTATGTTGGGGGGGATTTGCTTGTCTGCTCTGCCTGATTTATGGCTGGTGCCATCCAGTGCCTATTTACAGTAACACCTGGCTGAACCTTCTTTTTTTAGTCCATTAGCATTCCTTGAGCCTGTGAACTACGCTTCAGTTAAAATATGACACAGATGAACAGATGCATTTTGCCAAGCAAAGCCCATGTGTATCTGTACATGGCTAAGACATCCTAATAAAGTGCGGTGTGGACAGTGCAGCTGAAGCAGTGACTGTTTAGGGTGTTGCTGCTCCTGGAGTGGTGGGACCAATTATAGTACTGCACCAGTCAAGGATCTTGTAGGCGTGGGGCTGTCTTTTGGAAGGTCAAGGCTCACTTTGTTTGATACAATGTGTCTGTGTAAAGGATGCAGGAGCAGAGTACTGGGAGCTGGCTACTTCAGAGCATGAAGCTGGGCGTGCAGGGTGGAGCTGGGAAGGGTTCAAGAGTAAAAGTGAGACAGAGTAGTAGTAGGATAGAAGGCACGGAATCGCTACAAAGAGGAAATGGTAGCTTACCAAAGTGTGAAAGTGTATAATTCAGAGGTCCTCAGTTAAACATAAACAAGAATCCTGTTACACATTTGTTAAAGCAGCTTCTGTTTAAAACTCATCCCTGTAGGTTGGCATCAGCGAATGAGGTAGAACCCCTGAGCTTGCATTTCACAAGAGCTTGCTCCAATGTTGCAGGTCCAGGAACTCCGCTTTGGGAACCATTGGCCTAGTGACCAAAGACAGCTGTGTACTTAGAACAGATGACCTCGGCCAGTAGTTCAGTCATTCTGTTTCAGTTTCTTCATCTGGAAAATGGTGATAAAAATAGAACTTGCCTTACAAGGGATACAAATAAAATATTTAGAGTGGTTAGCATAAAGGCCAATTTTAAAAAAAAAACAAACCTCATCTTAAATGTATTATTTTATCTGAAGAAGTGGATCTTTCCTCTTGTTCAGAAACATTCAGAAAGCAAACTTAGTGCCGAGGATATATGATTTTTCACCTAAGGTGAGGGCTATAATTAGCATAGAATACCTCTATTGGCTTTTTAAGATTAGTTTTACAGACAGGATATTTTTCTGTTGCCTGTGGCCTTCAGGGTTGGTTGGAGCCCCTCACTACTTTAATTAAAAGATAACATTACGTTTAAATACTTTTGCAGGTCCATTTTCCAAAAAAGAGGCTCTGTTCAGCTCGAGGTGTTTTTTCTGCCGCAGACAGTGATTTTCATAGCACCTTGGCAGAAAAGGGGAAGAAACAGGGAATCTTTGTATTAAAGTCCCACCGCGCCTTTAAAAGGCATCGCTATTACAGCTGTAACTGTTATAAATGACTGGATGTATTTGCATAATGCAGTTGTCGCTGAATTAAAATGATTTAAAATTTCTAGCGGAAATGCAGCCCCTGTGCCCCTCCTCCTGTCCCCCTGCATCCCTGCCTGTTGCAGGGGAAGAGCCACCTCTATGCATGAGCACAGCCCCAGCCCATTTTAAACAAGCCCTTCTGCTGATGGAGACGTTCATCTTTATTTCCCTTGCAGAGCTCATAAAGATTCTGACAAATGGATATGTTTTAATAAACAGAAGAAAGAATGTAGAAAAATTGTGGAGATGGTGTCAAGTGTCAGACTAGGGAAGTGTGAGGGTCAAAGGGTAGAATGGAAGAGTGTGAATTCATTACCAGCAGTTACTTGAGTAACTTTGTAAATTGGCAGGAGCACCATAGATTCTTCTCCCTCTTCTGCTCTCTTCTCCAAAGCTCCAGAGGAATCTGGTGAAAGAGAAGTAGGTGTTAATGTTTGGCCAAGAGAGCCAGCCTTTCTTCATTAGCTGACGAAGTATCTTTTGATTGAGGCAAGTTAATTAGAACTCACTCAGATGATTTGATCTGTCCAAAGACCGGGATGCAGATGTACAGGGTAAATGCATCCTGTTTATACAGATGGAGGATGGAAAGAGGCACCAGGATCCCCCCTCTGCAAAGGAGAAAACTGGAAAGGTTTAATCCATCCTTTGGTCTGCGCCAAGATGCCTTTTTTTTTGTATGAACTTTTATTTTTTCACTTCAATACTCTTATTGTCTTGTAATTCAAAATGTTTGCCTGTGAGTGATTTCGCACACATGCACAAAATAAACAAAATAAGTAGCCAACAGCATCTCTGGGTGGAAAATGTGTCCATTGAGAGTAATAATGGATGCTTTTCAACACAGAAATGTCCAGCCCATTTTCCCTGACTGACAAGTCCAAACAATCAGCATGGACAGCAATAAAAATAAATCTTTTAGATTTATTAAACTGATGTTTTATTTTTATCCAAGGAAGTCTTTTATGGACTCTTTGTTTTACCTTCGTTTGAGTAAGAAACAGGATTACCACCCTCCTCTCTCCAATGACACCCCTTAGAAAGAAGGCATTTCGGACCTTCTGTCCATTGGCAAAAAAGAAACTAAAGAATGTTTCTTATTTCCTAAGGTCCTCAGAAAGAGAACTAAAGAGGAGTGAAAGTGCTATTTGTCCCCCCAACTAGACCTAGTGTATGAAATCATTTTGATTTCTTTGCTAAAGTAGGGGCAATGTACTGAGCATGTTCTAGTACTGAATTTAAATTCCTATCTCAGATGAAATAATTGACTGAATATTTTCTGTGATGGTTTTGTGTTTCAAGGTGGATAGTTTAAGGAAGGAAATGGAACAAGTTTATGTATAGATAGGGTAAAAGAAGAGGAAGGCTAAATGAAGCCCTTGGCCAGAGCAAGACAAAAGACTGTACGTTATGCATGCTTGGGTTTTAAGATGTGTCCAGATCATGAAATATCCAACACCACCCTGCCTCTTGAAACTGGGGTTTCCCTAAGTAAAGAAAAAAAGTTCCTCTGTCCAATGACTTCTTTAGCATCACACAAGTGGCTCTTCTGGGGACAAAATAAATTAATTATCCTAAAGATTTTTTCATGTTCAAACAGGCCTGCCCATTATCATTTCCCCCTTTTGCTTGAGAAAGCAATTATCCATTCATGTGCTCTCTGGACACCAGAGGCCACTTTAGTTAAAGACCTTGTCAACAAGCCACCCAAAGGGTTAACCTTCCAGATGGAATTCAAACCTACTCGTCCTTTTAATATTTCATCCCCAGCTCCCCACAGCTGAGGCATAAGCTTGGCTTGCTTTAATTAAATTAGATCACACAAGACAGGTGTCTTGGCAGTAAAATTGTGCACAGCCCATTTTTATCTCATTAACTGCACCGCTCATCAAGGGTTTTTGTTTTTCTTTCGGAAAACTCTAGGTAAACCAGTAATGATCATAACAGAGTACATGGAGAATGGGTCTTTGGATGCCTTCCTCAGGGTATGTGTCTGTTTTATATTAAACCCAAGAATATGGGTGTTTAGAAAATGCTTAACAGATTCCTTTTCCATTCTGTTTGCTTATAGTTGTGGACTTTATGAACAGAGCAAAGGAAGAAGAAGAGAAATAGAAAATAATGTGGTTTTTAAGGGTATTAAATAATCCATGGGCAATGGGGGAGGTATTTGATTTATTCTTGTAGAGTGAAGTGGTTTAAGCCATAGATTCATTACACTTGGATAATTTCCATCTATCACAGGAAGCAAACCAATTCCTACAGTACACTCTGAGTGAATTAGTGACTTTGGTCAGAACAGTCCGGAAATAATGTTGAGTTTCATTGCATAGCGGATACAGATATCAAAAAAGTCTCAGTAATAAATGCAGGGTGATAATTAATTTGGCCTAATCCTAATAGGATTTCTCTCCATTTCTTTTCTGTTCAGAAGAATGATGGCAGATTTACAGTTATTCAGCTGGTGGGCATGCTCCGTGGTATTGGGTCTGGAATGAAGTACCTATCTGATATGAGCTACGTGCATCGTGACCTGGCTGCACGGAACATCCTGGTAAACAGCAACTTAGTTTGCAAAGTGTCTGATTTTGGCATGTCCAGAGTGCTGGAGGATGATCCCGAAGCAGCTTATACTACTAGGGTAAGAACGATTTGCCACCTGGGATTTCATTATGATGAAACAGATCCCATCTTTTCACCTTAATAATAATTAGCCCTTTGTGTTTTTGTTTTGTTTTGTTTTGTTCCTTCATCCTTCAGAGCCTCTTCCTGTCTCTGCATCCATTTCTAAACCATGTTTCTGAAAAAGAGGTTTTTGAAACAGACTAAATGTATGACCATTTTACAGAGCTACCAGCTACAACCAAAATAAATTCTTTCTCCTCTGAAATTTCTTGGACAATGTAGAAGATGTTTTTAAACATTAGCAAAATGAGAAGCAAGTATAAAGGGTAATTTACAAAACAGATGATCAGTTACTATGAAAATCAGAAGGTAGCATCACTTATAACATTTACATTTATACTTTCTTCCTTTCTTATTTTGTCTTCCCTTTTCTGAGATTTTCTTTCTGGCTCTTTTTTATTTATTTTTAATCCTTATTCTAAACAAGACAAAGTAGTATTTCTGCTTGTTTGGCTACTGAATCTGAGAATGTATATACAAGATTTATAAAACATTTACACTACGCAAGGTTTTCCAGTATCTAATGGCCTTCATTTTACTGCTGGTAGATAAGCGTGGATTAGGGCACAGTTGAGAGTATTCTCAAAAGTATAAGTTAATGGCACTGCTATCTTAGGCTGACAATCTGAATATAAAACACTAATGGAATAAACACAGAATCATAAAACAGTTATTGGCTATTAAGGCTGACACTGTTAAAATCCATGGGGTAGACAGTTACCAGCCATTCTCCCCCTCTACCACTCAACATTTTACATCTGCAATTCCAAGCACTGGAGAATTTTTTGTTTGTTTGATTTGTTAGTTGGTTGGTTATTTAGGTTTTTGAGTAGTATTCAGTTTCTTTGGCTCCAGTTTTGATTCTTATACATATCCTCTTTTGAATTTCAAGTCTGTTCATTTCGAAAAGAATACTTCTTTGTGAGGGCTGAAGATATTTTATTTTTTTTCTCAGTAGTCAACAAGAGGGAGGTTAAAGGAGGCTTCTGAAATGATACATTAACATAGATAAACCCTTAGCCAAATATTTAGAGAAGAGAGGCCATACAATGGATTTGCAGAGTAAACCGCAGTATATCAAAGCAATTCGCAGGACAATTTATTGTTCTGTTTAATAGGCCTAATGAACCCAAGAAAACTTTAAACCATGGCTGCTTGGATAGCTCAAGGGTCTGTATTCAAGTTGGTTAATTTCCTCAGATGAAGCCCTAGAAAATCTGAAACTAAATTAAAAATACTTTACACAGAAGGATAAACAAACCAGAGACATTGGAGGTTAAAAAAACAAGCAGCAGCAATTTAAACTTTCTTGGTAATATATTGTTGACTTACCAATTTTGTGAATGTTTTAAAAAATTAAATAGTAACTAAGACGCTACCTTTCCTCTATTCAAATCAGTAATAGAGCTAATATCTGCTATTATTTGGCTTCCTTTAAGGGCCCGTTAACATTTCTTCTAGGTAGATATATTGAGCATGTTACATACTACTAAAAAGACAGTGTGATCAGCAGAAATTTTCATATTTATCCTCCTTTATTCTTTATTTCTAAAGCAGTGTTAAGCATTACCTCTGTTCTGCTGGGAAAAGGAATGCACTAAGAAGTCAAAACAAGTGTTAGCTATGTATCCTTTGACACACGCTGGATAACATGCGTTACTTCGTAAAATCCCCAGGTTCTCCCCTTTCTTCTACAGTATAGCCTTAAGCAGAGCTCAGATAATAGGTAAGCTTTTAAAAAAGTAATTAAGACAGATTACTTGGTCACTTCCCTATGACTAAAGGAAACATATGAGGAGAACTGTCTCAAGCTGGAAGAATTTAGTTAAAATAAACAAGTCTCGTATTGTTGGGAGAGCTAACTCAAGAATGCTGTTGTCCTGCCCGGCAAGAAGTGACTACATTCAGAAACAAAAATGGCATATCAGTAATGTACTTAGGGAATAACTTATGGCTTAAATGCTCACAGGGTGGCAAGATTCCTATCCGGTGGACCGCTCCAGAAGCAATTGCCTATCGTAAATTCACATCAGCAAGTGATGTATGGAGCTATGGAATCGTTATGTGGGAAGTGATGTCGTATGGAGAGAGACCCTACTGGGATATGTCCAATCAAGATGTGAGTCTCTGTGTTCTGAAATATATGGCTTTGCATTGAGATTCAGGAAGTCCTGGTTCACTGTGTGATGAAATGAGCATTTGGTTTGAAATAATATAAATTCAAGGTTCTTCATATAAATATATTTAGTATTCTAGTTCCACGTTAGGACCTACAGTGACTTTTGCTTACAAAGGTCAGAATTAAACAACTTCTACGGTATAGTGTGGGAGAGAGAGACACAAACAAATAGATACTGATAATAAACACCACGGGATAATGTTTCTATTCAGTGAACTTTCAGTACCATACTAAAGCAAAATTGATGTTTGGATTTTAAGGCAATGTAATAAAGATTATGAAAAAACAAAACTCACATGTGATAAAATTGACATGAAAGGTTTATTGAAAGAAAACTAGTGAATATTTTAAAGCTGGCATAGTTGTAATTACAGCTTGCCCCTCAAGGACTCTAAAATAAAGCTTCACTAAATGACCCTTTGTAAATTATGCACATCCCTTTAAATGTACCATCTGGACTAGTTCGTATGGGAGTATCCATGATGCCTGCAATTTCAGAATAGCATTCAATAATGACACTAATAAGATTCCAGAGTAATAGAATTTAATTACAAACATCTCCAGTAAGGAAGGAAAAATCCAAACAAAGAGCCCTAGATCAGAGGTCTTCCTCGAACACATTTGAGCTAATTCTGGAAAAATTTTAGTTACTTATAAAGGGCTTGGAAACTCAAAATAAAATGGCCACCTATAGTTTTTGAACTTCTCATTTTTTTATGTATAAGGTAAATGACCATCAGAAGATGTTTACAAGTGCGAGGTATTCAGCTTATCAATTAAAATTATATTTTAGAAAAACTTCTTTTTAAAACTCTCTCCAGTGTGTAGTGCTGCCTTGCTCTCCTGAAGGAACAGGAAGTTGCAAGCCTTGGTAATTACACAAAGAACCAGGTGCACTCAAATAGAATGCAGGTTGCCTGATCAGTAAAAGATGTTCAGAGCTGTAGAGAAACCAATGCGCTACATCACTAGTGGGGCAAAAAAGAATTCTCTACTGTGAATATCCCGATTAAAGGGAAGTGTAGTATTGATACTGTATTATTTGTAATTCGTAAAAGAAGAGTCATAGTGGATGGGAAGAAAGACAGCACAGCTGGCCTAAATTGCAGGTAACTACAAGCTGGATAAAGACTATGGAAGTGAAGTGTGTGTGATTTTTTATTTGATGTGATTATACCATGTAGATACCTTCAAATAGCTTCTTATATCAACATTTGGATGCAGGTTATAGACCCTCAGATGGAAAAAGACAAAAAAACCTGAGCAAATCAAGCATGTATTGATGTAATTATTTGATACTTAACTTTCCTTTATTTCAATTGAGAGAAGTGGCTAAGTGTTCCCAAGGGCACAGTATCTAAAGATACCAATATTCCCGCTTTACATATTTTCAGATCTGCAACGAGGACAGATTCTCTATTTTATTAAAACAATTGGCTGTTGTACTTATTATTTATGTTTTTTTGGCTTTATCCATGAAAACATCATCTGAAGCCAATTTTGCCCACCAATAATATAGATCTGTCATTCACATGTATTTGTCTCTCTGTGCTAGATTCTGTGTAGAACAGGAATCAATAGGAAATGTACCTGGAGAATGACCTTTCTGGGTAGAATTCATTGCACAAAAGTAACTATCAAAAATAGTAGAAACTTAACATTTTTTGTTTGAATCCTTTTCTCCCCTGAAAGATTCAGCAGTAAACTGAGAAAATTTGCTTTGTTAACCCACAAGCTATCTTCCAAGCTGATAGGGAACAGAGGGCTTTTGAGAGAGTATTGATCAGTCTGAGAAGTTACAACAAACTGAGTTACCTTAGTGCAATGTTGCTTGCATTCTCGTCAATTCAATGTAAAATGTTTTCATCAAGTTTAGAGTCAAAACCATGTACATTGGAAGAAAAAAAGAGAAAAAAAGCCAGAAGATCAAATTGACCTAATGTACTTGCCACAAATAAGTAGAATAAAATGAGATGCCATAGACAAGTCTACCTTCGAGAAGTAGATAATAGAATGAGATGTCACAAAGTACATGGGAGAAAAAGGAGTTAATTAATCAAAAGATGATTGTTAAAGTGAAGCAGTTTGCTGGTTAAGAAGACAATAGTCAAATTGGCAGCCAGAAATTGGATCCAACTAAATTAACTTCAGTTGAAAGCCAACTTCTAAGCAGTCAGTAGACCCATTGGGTGGATTCAATGTGGTCACCAGTATTTGCACAGCCACTGTTTCTCTACCAAAATAATTATTTTGGTAGCAAAATTAAACAAAACAAAATTGCTGATTTGAAACAAATAAAACTTCAAACCTTCAAACAAATAAAAGAGTTTCCAGAAGCTCAGAGTTACTCCTAAACAAAGCTTATGAGTGGCCAAGAAACTATGGAGCAATTCCCCTCTTTAAATGAGGCATGAGTCACACTCTATTACATTACTGGGATTCATACCCCGAATGGGAGGGGCTTAGAGAAAAGCCAATGAGAAAATAGTATAATGCCAGCTTAGAAAAGTTAGCATTGGCAGAGAGAGACTGCTGAATGATTTATATCTTATTAAGCAAGCAAAGCACTCTGGATGGTCTTGCACAATAAGATAATTATTGCCTACCATTTTAACTTCTTTCCTTAGGTGTGCAAGGGTCTCCTTTAAAATTTAAATTTAAAAAATCTATTACTAATACTTTTAACAGAGTCAGCCTGCAGACTATTGAGATCCAGAAAGAGACACAAAATTGATGTCTAAAGGTATAATCTTCCAAAAGGGACAATGGTTAGGCATCTCCAGTGTTGACCAGTGTTAGCTGTGTGAGCAGGAGGACTCAGGCTTAAAATTATGCCAAGGGAATTCCTTTTCTGTAAATGCCCCTGAAGGGATCTTTGGTGCTAGCTCAGGGTCTCTTTTGCTGGGAATGTGTAGGTGTGCTAATGGTGTGTTGCAAAGTGGGTAGGGGTTGGGGCAGGACCATGTGATTTCTGAGGGCACCACCGAAACTCTGATACCATGTTACTGATCTAATAGGGTTCTAACAACTTTGGACTAGGACCGCACCTTCCCTTTAGAGTTTCAGATTGGCATTGCTTGCCATTCGAGAACACCTCATAGCAACAGCTGGCTTCCTGCTCCTGCTGCCAGCAGTACTCAGGTCCAGTGTTGGCTTCTGTGGAGGAGTTGGCGCTATTCCATGCTCAAGCTTGCTGGTAACTTTATGTATGAGAAACATGCCTGTCTGGAGGGTGAACCTCCAGCAAAGGCCTGCCTGGCAGCTTAACATAGCATCCTGTTGTCTCCATAGGTGATTAAAGCCATTGAGGAAGGCTATCGGCTACCCCCGCCCATGGACTGCCCCATTGCACTCCACCAGCTGATGCTGGACTGCTGGCAGAAGGAGAGAAGCGACAGGCCTAAATTTGGGCAGATTGTCAACATGTTGGACAAACTCATCCGAAATCCCAACAGCTTGAAGAGGACAGGGACGGAGAGCTCCAGGTTTGCCATGCTGACTTAGTAGTGATGTATGAGAGGATGCATCAGAGGTGGCGGGCGAGTGGTGACTCATTTGAATTCCTTCCTTTTCTGCAAAGGCCACTTGATAGATCTCTGCAACTTGGGTGGCTTCTTTCTCAATTAGTCGAGAATTTACAGTACTTCTATTCATCCTTTTAAAGAGCCTCATGCCTGTTAGTCCTCATAGTAGTGAGAATATTTAAAAGGAAAAAGAAAGAACTAAAGTGCTTATTTTATCCTGCTGGCCCTGAAAATTTAGCAAAAGGCTGAAATATACTCTTGGAAGACATTTAAGTCAGTAAGTAGATGGTATATTTTGAAAAGACAAAAGAACATGAAATAAGAAAAAATAAAGATGGAAGGTCTTTAAATACTGCATTTCTAAGTTGACTTATCAAGTGTTAATTGTAGCAGGAGATTCTTTAGGTTTCAGTCTGATTTCCCCTTTCTGAGTCTTAGAAGGACACAGAGTCAATGTAGAAATGGATCAAGTTACAAAAACCAGGCAGATGAATTTTTGAGAAGGAGTTTTAAAACAAAAAGGATTGGACCATCTGTGAAAGAAGTAGTTAATTCACTAGCAAGAGTGACATGAAGTGTGTCAGCCTACGAAGTACACAAGGATACTCCTTGTGCCATAATTCACTGGGAGCTTTCCCCCATGCAGCATATGAGCTTTGCTGCTATCACATTCAGGATGCCTACGTGCCAGTTCCGTCTGAAAGAGTGCACACCACCCTTATTATCTAAATCGTTTAAGAAGCCAAGAGCAATAAGACCAAGTGACTCTGGCCTGTGACAAGGATGCACCACCTCATCTCCAAATCTGAGATTCTCAAAGCCTCTTCCTTTTATCAGGTTATGATTTAAAATACTTCATTCCTCCATAATGTTTAAGCCCTGTCAATCTTTGCAGGCCTCTGGTATTTTCCTTCACTCTTTCTCCTAAAAACTTGGCTTCAAGGTCCTGGAAGAGAAGGAATACATTTATTATCATAATACATGAAAAAGAGAATTTGGAGTAGATAGCAAAGGAACCTTCTTTTCTCCTCTGTACTTTCTGATCACTATCATTGGCCATTAGACAAAAAGCTCTTGAAATCACCTGGAAATGGCCTAAATTCACATCTTAACTCGACCACATGGTAACTGTCTGAACAGAAGAATGAAATCTACCATTTCTGGGCTGTTTTTTGTTCTGTTCTCAAGAGATGGTGAGAAGGGGCCTATGAGGCCTCCTTTCTAGGTGTA
This sequence comes from Heterocephalus glaber, assembly GCF_053883595.1. Classification (NCBI taxonomy): domain Eukaryota; kingdom Metazoa; phylum Chordata; class Mammalia; order Rodentia; family Bathyergidae; genus Heterocephalus; species Heterocephalus glaber. Next base: position 3,679,357 of record NW_028258153.1, read on the forward strand.
GCCAGCTTCTTCAGTTCAAGGTCAGCCTCATCTGTCTTTTAGATCTTCAGCTCCTGAGCCCATGTCTGCGGGTTCTAAGGCCAGTCTCTTGTTGCTCCTCATGTATTTAGGAGAATACATAAGGTGTTCAGTCTCTAATACCACACAATACCTGCTTTGCACCAAAGTACAGAGTAAATTGAATTATTGGATACACTTTTCTTATTTCTAAACTTTTCTCACTGATGGTGCAATGCTTATTAGTATTGCTGATAATAGGATGTAACCTAACATGTTATGTGCTCCAGCACAAAATTAGGCAAATGTCATGGTGTTCCACAAAGAACACAGATACTTCCAGAGCAAGCTTGAGACTGACCCTTAGAGTTAATTGACCATGAATGAAGATATCTTCATCCTGAGGTCATTTTGACCTTGTCAGGCATTTAGAGCCTCTATCTTACATTGCTAATGGGCTTGGCTTGAAGTTAGAAGGAAAAGCAAACCAATAAGTCCTGGTTTAAAGACAAATGCTATTGCTGTATATCCGGGACTCAATTGCATATCTAGAACTCTAGGTGTTAATTCTGTAACTCAAATTTGAGAGGAATTAAAATCTTGATTATTCTCACTGTAAACATCTGCAGTTTTCCTCAGAATATTAAACTTATTTCAAGTAATGGGTACAAAAGAGGTCACAAAGTCAACTATTATTTGGACATAAAGCTGATCAGTAAAACAAATCTTTATTGTAACATTTATATGAGGAAGTAGTGCAAAGCAAAATAACTTAGATAAAAGTAAATAATTTTAAATGGAATTGGATTAATTCTTCTTTGTAGACAATCAAGGCATTATATTGACCTAATTTTGTTACTACCAGGAAAGAACTGCTTGATTGAAATTATATAATTCCAATGTAAATGTTTGTACTCAAACATAATCTCAGGATGAAAGTCAGGTCCAATTGTTAAGATCAAACTTTTAAGGAAAAGGCAAGTTCAGGAAAATGTAACAACAAATAACAGTATTTCTGTAGAGGTAATCATAGTAAAGGTGGCATAAAATAACTCTGTGAAGATCTGTCCTTCGATTATTTAGAAGTCGTGATGAAGATCACTACAATTCTCCTAATAAATACTTTCCCTAAAAGAGGTGATTTACTGTTTATCAACAGGATGATTAATGGCAGAATTCTTGCCTCCAGTCATTCTTGACAGTGGCCTAATATGAAACACCTGGCCTGAGAAATGAGTAGACTAATAAATAAGTTAATAAGAAAGGCTTTGAATTTGTTGAAATCATTATTTAGAAGCCCCAGTGAAGGAATACGAGAAGCACATTCCACAGTCCAAACAGTGATCAAAGTGGCCATTCTGTCTGCCCGTTTTGGTGCACGTGCTGGTCAGGCCTGGGTTGATTAAAGAGGGGATTAACTCCCTGCTGTCCCTAGTTGGGCCGAATGGCCTGAGCCTGCCTGCAGACCGGGCTGCAAGCATGCGGACTTGAACTCTCGCTGTTTTCTCTGCTTCCATCAAGTCTGGCAGGTCACAAGCTCACAATATTCCTTCCTCGTACTTCACTAAGCTTTCCATAGTTGCAAAGTAACATCTGTAATATTCAGTGCTAGCAGGCACTGAACTCTTTCTGCACAGGCTGTTTCAGCCACAAAGGCTGCCTCACTCTTTACCCCTCGCTGGGATGTTAAAAGACTTGCTATGAGCATTAGTGCTCTGAAGAGGGCCACATGAAACAAGTTCAAGAAATGAAATTCAGCACAAATAAGTGATTATTACCTATATTCGCAGCTTTGTCAAATTAAGGGCAAAAGTCACATGGTTATACTTGAGGATGGATATTCCATTTCAAACTTCTCTTGGCTCTCTCTCAGTTGCTCTTGCCTGTTTTAGGCTGGGTGACTTCTGAGTTTTCCTGTGGCGCTGCTAGCTCCTGTCTGTTTACACTTTCTCCTTTCACTTCTAGACCTAACACTGCCTTGTTGGATCCCAGCTCTCCTGAATTCTCTGCCGTCGTATCAGTAGGCGACTGGCTCCAGGCCATTAAAATGGACCGGTATAAGGATAACTTCACAGCTGCCGGTTATACCACACTAGAGGCTGTGGTGCACATGAACCAGGAGTAAGTACTCAGCGATGTAACACGAAAGGGTAAATCTAGATTTCGTAGTATTTTCCTTATTTTTTTTTTTTTGCCTTGAGCTACATAATCATCCTACTCATAATAAAAAAACCCAAAAACTGGAATGCCTCTCATTTTGATTGCGTATATTTTTGCACAGCCTCTATAAATCCCCTACATTGTTGCGCTGCATTGCTGAATTGAACATTTTAATACACCTGCCTTGTTGTGCTGTGCTAACTGTGGCTGATTCAAATGTGTGTCTGCTTGAAGTCCAGAGAAAGAGATTCTCGGCCCTTGTGACTTTTTCTCTCCTTTTTCATCACCCCATGTACAGTGACCTGGTGAGAATTGGCATCACGGCCATCACGCACCAGAATAAGATTTTGAGCAGCGTCCAGGCAATGCGAACCCAGGTGCAGCAGATGCACGGCAGGATGGTTCCTGTCTGAGCCAGTACCGAATAAACTCAGAACTCTTGAAATTAGTTTACCTCATCCATGCACTTTAATTGAAGAACTGCACTTTTTTTACTTCGTCTTCGCCCTCGGAAATTAAAGGAAGAAGTATCTGCAGCGTTGCTTGGTGTACGGATTGCTGAAACGGTGGGGCTTTTCAGAAATGACAGCCGGTCATTGGGATTAGACCTGGAACAAATGGTTTCTCAGAAGTACCTAAGTCCATCGCCAGTGTGTAAAATACATGTAACTATATAAATAGAACTCTGCCTCCCTCCGAGTTTAGATGCTGTATTTGCCGCCGGACACTGAGCTTCTCCGAGGATCCTTGATCCCTCCTCCATTTGGAATTACAACCGTAGTGTTTTGTTTGTGGCATAAATTACAGTCATCTCCCTCCACTGGTGTGAGGACCATGCCCGGGAACAGTTGCGAAGGATGCAGTTGTAGCTTTTAGGGCTTGGTTCATAGCATGGAAAAAAGGATGGATGAAAACCATGTGGCTCGTGGGTGTTGCTTCTTCAGGGTCCTCATCACTGGTGGATTCTTCGGACATGGTGGGGCTGAGAAAAAAAGGGAAAGCAGATTTTTTAAAAATACAAGACCCCAAACCCCTAACTGGACAAAGGAAGTCTGTCTCTTTGGGCCCGAGGCTGTGCCATATATAGTCTTATTTGTGGACTCTGCAAACTTATCATAACTAACTTATAGAAAATGGGCTGTGACAATCTGGAACAGGGAACTTTCATACTTCCCTCCTTGTAAAGAAGCAACCTCAAATCTATAAGGTAAGCCAAAAGAATCAACAATGAATCTCCAGCAAAAAACAAATGTGTATGTGTGTGTGTAAACTTGATCTCATTTGAAACGCTGAATAGCAAGTATTCTTTCATGTCCTTTAGGTAGTATTATTGGGTTTTTTTCAGGAGTTCAGGCCTTTCCTGATAATAGAAAAGGACATCAAATACAGTATGGTTCCGCTAATGTTCTTCTAGGAAGCCGTGAAATGTAAATTACACAAGGTGGAGATGCCTCTGGCTGTATTTTCGCTCACGAAGGGTTCCTCTTGTCCTTTGGTACCAAACATTCGTATCTTCTGGGTACCTGATTGCAACATTAAGGACCTTTCTCTCTAGTTGTTAAATCACACATTCCTCCTTTGGGAGAGTTTGCTTCCTTGGAGAAGGCTGGGATGTCTTTTGCATTGGTCTAATCTCTGTCCTATTCCAGGAATCATTGCCCCAGAGGGATCAGCTGAGAAGGATTTACAAAGATGTCAGTGGGAGACATGACCCTCATGCTGACTTCCTTGTTGTCTGAAAGTAACCTAGTAAAGAATGCATCTTTCAGCCATAAGTTCATAAACGGCTTTCAATGGTTCTATTTTATGATTTTCTTAAAACAGATGAATTAAATGGCTCTGTTCGATCCTAGAAGCAAGAGACCTAACTTTGGACTGGGAAAATTTTAACTTCAAAAAACGTTCCATTTTTATCACTTAAACAAAAGCTTGGCTAATTTAATAACCTTTTTTACCCCCTCTCAGTTTTATCCTGAAAGCTATTTCTTATCGAGCAAAGAATGTTAAATTTGATGCTGTCAAATCATGACAGTTTAGTAGAAACCTTTTTTTGCAACATAAGTTGTAAAAGCTTTTCTGCTCAGAAGGAATGTAAAATTTGTTTTTAAAACTGCTCCAACAATTTTTGTTTTATCACCACTTTTGCTGAAGTATGAGTTCTGGAAATTCATGTTGAAAGTTGACAGTGTAGGTTGAGCTTTTGGTTTTGGTTGGGTTTTTTGTTGTTGTTTGCTTTTAGAAAATGTTATTTTTTTTTCTTTCAACAAAGCTGTTGAGTATTTTGATTTCAATAAAAAAGGACCAATTACGATAAGAAAGCATTATGAAATTGTACATTAAATTAAAACAGGCTGTTACCTTGCAGGCATTGAATAATTAAAGAATTGTTTACTTATTTTTCTAAGTATTGAACATATTTAAAGCAGAACTTTTCTATAGAGAAGATGTACTGATTCTAAAACATCCCAGGAAATTAAAGCTATATACTATGCTGGAGTAGTTTTGTTACTATTTGGTAGGTATCTCTATAAATGAAATAATCAAGTGAGGATTGAAAGAAAGGTAGAATATGAAATCTTACGTCATTTAAAGATTACATTTTGAATCTTAATTTTAACACTTGAATGTGTTAGAGTCATAGCCAATGGAAGCCCCCCCCCCACCAAAACACAAACCTTTCCAATTACCTAAAATAATCACCATCAGCAGTAAAAGTGTTTAGTGTAGTCACTGCCTCCTTGAGGTTCAGAAGAGAGACATGGGAACAGTAGGAATGTCCCATTGCTTCCCAGGGGTAGAGCCAGACTCTGGCATTGGATCAGCTATGGATTCTAAAGCCATCTGAAATGCTGACACTGGGAAATTCACCCCACTTTTCTTTATAACTTAGTTCCTCCCCTGTAAGTTAGAGAGGTGATGATACCTTTGTAATAACACATTTCCTGATGGATGATGATGATGTGTGTGTATGAAATGCTCTTGGGGACAGCACAGTGAGCTTCCAGGAGAAAGGGCAGTCTGCTTCCTTTGATGGCTCCTCAGTCTGCTGTCTTTCACTTGTGACCCTGCATGCTGTACTGCGTGGGCCCAAGCAGGATGAAATGCAGTTCAGTTGTAGGGATCCTGCAGATAAACAACCCTGGTTTAAATGGATTTATGGGCAGTTGGGGCTAAATGTATATCTATACAAAAGTGGTAGCTCTAGCAAATGACTCCTAAGGGATTACCATACATTGTTTACCCTAGAAATTTATGAAATTGTTATTTTATAATTGGAAAGGCAGTCAACTTGGCAAGTACCGCTCCATTGCAATGAAAGGAACCGGATGGTAAAGCTATTTTGATGACTTTCTGGCTGACTCAAAGGAGCGGCACTTTGTTTATTTAGTCACAATGAATTCCCTTCAGCAACTCATGACCCCTCATACACCACATGCTTTACGTGGTCTTTGTTCAAGAAATTCCCCATGATAAAGGAGTTGTCTGAAATCAAAGGAGAGAGACTTATTTTTCTCAACTCTTATTCTAGCACCAACTAGATATAAACCTTTACATTCCAACTCTTCTATCTTCAGATGTCCAGTCATTTTCATTCATAATGCAAGAACCTCAACTCCACAAAATGCTCACTTAAAACTGTAAATATATTTACACAATAGACATCTATATGCTGGCATTAAGTGAAGAAGGGGGTTGGCATACTGAAAAGGGACAAATGTATTTCAGGCCATTCTTTCTCCTCTAAGAATGGAATTTCTAGTAGGAACAGAAACTATTTATTATACAGTTTGCCTGCTGAGTATGCCTGTAATTAATTACAGAGTCTGGGAAGCTGTGGCAGGAGGATCCTAAGTTCAAGCCCAACCTGGGCAGTTTAGGGAGTTAGCGAGACTCTGTCTCAAATTAAGAAATAATAAAAGGGCTGGCTGAGGATGTAGCTCAGTATGAAGCATGTAGGTTCAATCCCCAGTGCCACCCCCAAAATATATATATATATATAATATATATATATTATATATATATGGTGCCCACCCACATAATGTGATTATATTGCAGAACTTTAAGGTCAAGTTTGTATTCTCCTCTTTTCTTCATATAAATTCACAAGTAAAACTGCATTGCAATGAAAGGAAACAATCACCTTCAGAAGATATTGATAACTACACCCTAACCCACATTCATAATTTTCAATTCTAAAAACTGATTTCAATATGAATAATTTGTGAGAATCCCTTGTTTCTGTCTCTCCAAATAGACCTACAGTGTTTTGTACACATTTAAAAGTGGCCATTTCACTCAAAGAAAAAATTTTATCTATTCTTTCCTACAAATAAATATGCACATACACCAAATAAATGACTTTGGGCTGGGGATTTAGCTCAGTGGTTCCGCTGCCTGCCTTGCAAGCGCAAGGTCCTGAGTTCGATCCCCAGTACCAAAAAAAACCAAGAACAAAAACAAATAAATGACTGGACAAAATAACCACAGTTGTCAGCAAAGGTGCATTTTGCCTTAATTCCTTAATTCCCTGCTCTACATTTGCAGCCATCAACTATTAAACACAGCCCCTTAGTGGAAGGTATGGTCCAAGGAGCAAGCCTGAAGGCCATTTGTCACAAATGAAAGAAGGAAAATTTCCTCTTTTCATTTGAATTGGTGATTTGACAAATTGAGAGGACCATGAGCAGCTATGGTGAGGCTCTGGGCCAGCCTTGTCTGATTCTAGGCCAATGTCTAGAACTCTAGGGTGTGGTTGATGTGTTCTTGGCATTTCAGGGGAGCCCAGAGATTGGAGACCTTCATTGCTGTCATCATAGTCACTGTGCCCTGGCCCCAGCCTCCCTCTCCTCTCTGATTACCTGCAGATCATTTGGAGCTTTTACTAAAAAGATAATCTTGCTCTTTAGAAGTTTCTTTATTTTCAAAGAAAACATCCAATGCTTTTTATTTCTTGGTTTGCAATTTTCAGTCATTATTGGTGACCATTGGTGGACTGTGAACTGAAACAATTCCAGATTTTTATTTCAAAGAGAGTTTGTTCAGCAGAATGGTTCGAGCCTGGCCATAGAGTTGAACTTTGTGGCTCTGATTCCAGCTTTTTGAGGTCAGAGTGTATGACCTTGGGCAGGTTGCTTAGTCTCTGCTTCAATTTTCTGATCCAAACCTCAGAACTGTTGTCCTTAAGCTGTTGGTAAAAATTATCTTTTGTTGTTATAATGATTATTTTTTTCAGCAGAAGAAAGTACGGATTCATGATCTTCCCCCTTAAGTACTTTTTTTGGAGCCATACCACCTTCTATGAACCTGTATTCTTTCTCACAATATTATAAGTTGGTCACTGGCTGTTAATATTGGCTGATGTTTTGTCTAAAGTCTTGTTCTTTTCTCTGCAGGGAGTAAATTCTGCTATCACAGCCTCACAGCCCTTCCTGTCGATTACAAAGCCCTTGGAAGAAAACAGAACACACCCTCCTCAATTCCTTCCAAATGTGTTTCTTCTGCTTCTGTGACACCAGTTCTGGGCAAAGACAAGGATGAAGTAACACCTATACCTGAAAAGAAGAAATGTATGATTTTTGAACCCCGTTTCCCAGTGAAATCCGCAGAATTAAAGTTCAGCATCTGTTCTCCAGTTGCACGGAGGAATGTACTGTCTTATGGCACCAGCTCTGCAGAGTGCTTGCTCCTAAACTCCTCGTGGTTTTATTTATACGTATTTCCATATTCCATTCCTGTATGTCACTGCTGCATCGCTGTGGCAGCGAGTGACCAAAGGCGACAGGTTTTACTGTGGACACCAGGTCAGGTGCCACCACATAGAACAAAGCCAGTTCTCATGAGCTGCCTATGATATGCATTGCTGAAATAACATTTTACCCAGGGTGTGCCATTGCAGTGATATAAATATATTTTTTCCTAGACTAAATATGAGCAGACTATCTCTTTTGATGTGTGTACATAGGTGTGAGTGTGTTTGCGTGCGTGTGCATAGGTGTGTGTGTGTGTGTATCCTCATGCTTCAGACTGCCTGTGAATGTTGTGGAACGTTACATCTAAAACGTTCTGGTTTCCTACCAGTTCCAAGATAAAGAACCGTATGATACAGTGGACTTGGAGACCATGCCCGTCCTCTTGGAAAGGACCTGGAGATGTTAAATGTCTTAAATCTGTAAGTGTGTTTTTGTAGCCACCACACTAACCTTAAGGAATAATTCTAAAGCTTTGGGCAGAAACATTTTCACCTTAATGGTGGAATAATTTTAGAATATAAACCCATTCAGGTGACAGTCCATTATCAAAATTACAAATTCTGATTGAATTCTTCTAACTCACCAGTTCCTTGTTGGAGAGAGAAAAGGGGATGGAATCTGTCTGGTAATCGCAAATGGAGTACAAGTAGCCTTTGTTTCCCTGCATAAATGGACTTGTTGAATGCAAACAAATATATGCAAATCAGATACTTTTGGAGATGAACGTAGATATGTGTGTCAGCTTTGAGATGATGTCTGGATTAATACTTTGTCTCCCAATGTCACAGAAAAATACATCCCAGTGACTCTTGAGATTAATGTAGTTGGGATGAAATGGCTCAAGCAATTTCAGGTTCCTAAATTACATGGAAAATTCTACAGTAATTAATATGCAGCTAACTCCTGTTGCCCTCAAGATGCATCAGCCTTCGCGAATCTGAGTTGTGGTGTGTGAAGATTCAGTATTGAAATGATAGGATACCAAACTCCAGCCGACATACTGCCAATTTACATAATCTGAGTGGCTGCCTTGCTTATTCTAACCTATGGTTGCAGAACTGTGGCCATTTATATAAGCTATAACATCAAATCAGGGAAAAATGGAGGAAAACGATTCTGAACCATATTATTGTTGAACAAGTAGAGAAAATCATCAATAAATATTTATTGCATTCTGACAGGGTGTGTGGCATTGTGTTCTCATAGCTATGCCAGAGTGACAAAGTTCATTCACCCCTTTTTGGGGACCTTAATATATTTTTAAAGGGATGTGCCTATGCATTGATGCCTGGAAAATATGTATAAAAATGAAGTTGAATCTCTGAGCAGGTCATCTTTCCCAGACGTAAGGATAGAAGGCCAATGTCCTGGTCTGTGTCTAACCCCTGAGCAAGCACTGACTTAGTGTGTTTGGATGCTAACTCATGCTCAGATCTGTTAAGCAGCATGAAGCTTGGTTCCCTCGCACCAGATCAAGTACCTTCACCGTGTGTCTGTGGGCTCCAAGTTATTTTTAGCAGTCTTATAAATGAAATGTTCTGGTGTGTTTAAAAAATTACTTTTAAGAAAGGTTGTTCTCACTACACCACTAGCGTGTGTGTTCTGAGACCTCATATTCAATCTGTGAAGGATGTGTATTAACCCATACACTTGTATAGCCTCAATATTTGCTTAAGACACTTCTGACCAGTGAACAAAAAGTTCTAGAAGCAATATTTTCCCTTCTTTAACATTGTCCAAACAACATCAAGCATTGATACACATGGAAGAGTGCATTTATTTTTTGTATCACTCCAAGTATGTTGGAATATGCAAGGACTGTGGTTAAAACTAGAATGTATAAGGCATATTATAATTTAGTTCATACTGAAAAAGAAATTAACAGAACATTGCTTGGTTCATACATGTTCCAAAATTCAAGCGATCTTTTGAGTTAGACATAGATTTTCTATTTTGTTTTAATTTGTCAAGGTAATTTTCTTTCCTTCAAGAACATTAGGTACACATAACTTATGTCATTTATTTATGGTCTTTTATACCTAGTTTGTAAAATTGTAAAATAGCAAACTAAATGCAAAGAGTTTGCATTTGAAAATAATAAAGTAGTTGCCGTATACAAACCTGAAATCTGATTATGTGTTTTCAATAACTTTTGCTATATAGATGGTTTCTCTAAATTAGTTATTCCTTACAATTTAAAGTAAAATATTAAATTCTAACAGAGCACACTTATGGTGGATAAAAAGCATTGACTTATTTTCCATTTATTTTCTATTTTCATTGTACTTGGTTTTTTTTGTTGTTTTTTGTTTTTTTTTTTGGTACCAGGGATCTAACTCGGGACCTTGCACTTGCAAGGCAGGCACCGGAACCACTGAGCTAAATCCCCGGCCCCTATTGTACTTGTTTTGGGGGTACAGTATGACAATTTAGTACATGTATCAATGTGTAAAATAGACATTGGCTTCTAACTCTCACCCTTGAGAATAGTGCATTAGAAAATCTGATTTTAAGATTCCATATTCTACTGTAATAGGACTATGGACTTGGGTTGGAATTCAGGCTTTGCCATTTACTAATTGTGCGGTCTAGGGAAAGTCTCTTACCTTCTCTCTGTCCATTTCCTTGTTTGTACCATGGCAATTACAATGCCAAAAGCTTTTATGAAGATTAAATATATATTAAAGTGTTAAACACAGTGTCTCGCATCTCGCCAGAACTCAACAACTGGTAGCTATTCTCAGTAGCCTTTTTGATGCTATGAATCTCTCTCTTATATCTCCCCTTCTTTTTCCTCTCTTCAGATTCACTTCTTGCCAGGAACTTTTAACCCGGGATGCATGGATCCTTGGGGATTCACTGGCATTCCAAGGAATCCAAGAGATTTCCTAAAACTGCAAATGCTAACAATTACATTCATGTATGGATTCGAATGGGGTGTTTTGTAAATATTTCATCAAATGCAAAAGTAAAACTACGCCCTTAAAGGATGAACACTGTCCTCATGATCCTGTATCATTAAATAAGCCACTAATTGGTCAAGTTCTTGTCAATTGAAAGTAAAGCTCAAGACTTATAGCATACTCACCAAAGCCCTAACAGCAATTGGCTTCAGAGCGGAGTCATGCCCTTTGGTATTGCTAGCACCTTTTAAAACAGGTAGTGAAACAAAAAATTTCAGAATCTGGGTCACGTTTGGTTATTTTGTATTTATTTATTATATAGTCAATTCTGGAATCAGCTCTATTAATATGTACCCAGTTGGCAGCATATTTGGGATTTGTAAGGTTCTACTAGGCTTGGAATTGTTTCCTGTTAGCAAGACAGAAAGTCAGCCTTATAAGTATTTTTCCCTACACCTTCTAGAAAGAGCTCTTAGAATGGTGTCAAAATTGCCACATATAATCTTACCAATAATTTTGAGATTGATTTCAGTGTAATAGAATATGAAATTTTGTATTATTTGGGAGGATTATTGCTAGCTTCTGTCTGTAATAAAGTGACTCCATATTCTCAGTGGTTTAACAGACTGAGCATTCATGTTTAGCTCACATCACAGGCTGATGAAGGTACAGAGGATATTCCTGCAAACTTTTCAAGCAGTGACCAATGGACCCAAGTTCTTTCCTTCTTGTGATGCTACCATGTTCAATATGTGGCCAAAGGTCACCACGTAATGGGACAGAGATGTGGACAATTGTGTTGAAAGCTGCCTGGCCAGGCTTGAAAGGGAATTTTGCTTCTACCTCCCACATCGCTGGATAGAGCACATCTCTTTGGCCAAACACAAGTGCTAGGGGGCTGGGAAAGGTCATCATAAACACACAGGAAGAGGAACTGAAACTGTTGAGGAAGTAGCCAGCCTACCACAGGATAAAGGAGGCTGGTACACCTAGAGAAGGTCAGGGAGAACTGCCTGTAGAAGAAAGTGCATCTATAAGCTTTGACTCTCGAGTCCCCATGAAGGTGTCCGGTGGATACTTGCCAAAGGTGCAGAGCAGCATGAGCAGTGCTCAGGTGTGCTAGAACACTCAACATTCTCATCCTTGGATATCCAGATGCTGTTCTGCAAAACAGACTGCTTTCTCTAGCCACAGCCTTCTGTTTATATACAAAAGTACCTGATGTTTAATGTTTAAATTCCTTTAATTATTCAGTCTCCCCAGGAGAAGGGAGAGAGATGGGAAATGTAGAATATGCTCTAATCCCAGACAAGAAATTTGAAGTTATTTTTCCCTCTGAAAAATAAAAATGCAACTAGAATATGGAAACTTCTATGCCACTTTAGCCTTGTGTCCTATATCAGATGGACAAGCCTGAAAGCCCTGTTCTGAGACTTCAGAAGAATTGAGCTAGAGCCCAAGCTTATAGTTTTTATTTCTTTTAACATTTTGGAACATATTTAAATTCTTACAACAGCACACAGAAGGAATACCTTTATCCCCATTTTAAAGATGAAAAGACTAAGACATAGAGAGGTGAGAAAATAATCCAAGGTCATTCTGCTAATTAGAGTTGGAATGTGGGATTTAAAGACCAGCAGCTGGAATCCAACAACTTGCCCCAGGCTCTGCAGCACCCAGACCTTCTGTATGATGTGCCCAAATTGCTCCACTCCCTCAGGTTAAAAAATTTGTCAGGCTGGTACATTTCTCTTTGATAGTAGTGCTGCCACTATAGCAGTGTTTGTGTCACTGTGCTCTGAACACTGCTTGCCTATTCTCTTGCCAGGCAACTTCTTTTCCACTGATCTGTCATGTTGATTATTTTTGGTAAGCTCTAATGGAACAAATTATAACTTCAATGCAATGTTCATCTAACACACTGTGTTTTGTGGGAATTAATCTTCACATTATACTTTTCACTAAAAGCAGAGTGCAATCTATTACAGCTAAGATATTGCCATCTGATATATAGCCAGAGAGAGGTAGTGATTTTCTTTAATTATCATTTCCATGTTCTAAGCATAAAAGCCATGAACAGCACTTCTCCAATGCTATTCTTCACTTTCATGATGGACTGTGACAAACACAGGCTAGTCATTAGCCAAACAGAAACAGAAGATGAGTCCTGAGATAAGAGGAAGATTAACAGAGGTAGAAGCTGAGCTTGATGTAATAAGTTCCTTTCTAGTGTGATCTTGGGCAAATCAGAAACTCACTTTACTTATCTTTAAAATGGGAGTAAACATTTCCTGTACTGTCAGGATCTTTTGAGAAATCAATGTAATCAATCCTATAAAAAATGCTGTGCTGGGTGGAACATGTCCACGTGGGCCAAGCAGACCACATGAATGAGTACTTTTTCCAAACAGCGCAATAGAGAGTGGGTATGTATTGAGTTGAAGCATGAGGTACTGATGTGTATTATTCAGTAGCTGCAAGATTGGGGTGGGGAGGATTCCATAGCCAAGTAATATGGAGTAATAGTGAAGATTCATAAAGCACATTGGTATATGGAAGGCTCTGAGAAGTTCTGTAGTAAGGAAACCAACTTTACTAGTTTAATCTAGCCTTTTGTAACCATATTTGAAAAATGAAACCCTGAATCTATTTGGAAGCACATTTTGGGGATTTCATGAAAAAGCTAGAAAAGACAAAGGGATGCGTCTCATGTTGCACAGAATTCAGCTCATCCGGGGTCAAGACAAGAAGAGCTGAAGCCTACTGGATCCCTGGCCACCGTGCGTCTGCGGGGGTTCTGGTGCCTAAGCCAAGTGCTTACCTGGCTGGCAGCTGACTAGAGATTTGCCCTTTTCCCTTAGTGGTCTAGGGGCTGTCGTGCTGGTTGGGGAGAGACCATGTGGCATAGGGAGCGACCATGTGGCATAGGGAGCAAGGATTGGAGAGACTGAACTCCTGCAAAATGTGACTGTTGGAGTGCTGATTTCAGAGTCCACATAAGAGGTTGCAAATCCTAGAGTGTGCACCAAAGTCATGACCCGGGCTGAAATTCTTCCAGTCATAGTAAAGAACCAAATGGATTTTGACGATGAAAAAATGCACCACACACTTAAATCAACAACCTAATTAAGACTTGTGGCTGTGTAGTGGGCTTTGGGCTCAGTTATTTTACCCTTTCCCTTCAGAGGAAGTGCCTTGAGCCATTGGCTGCTCCCACTTGAGGAGGTAATAGACCACCGACATATCTTATTTCTGGCAATCACCCTGGACATAATTCTTTGTTTACAACACTGATATAGAAAACTTGATGAATACTTAGAGGAAAATAAAATTAGGACCCAAGAACCCAGCAAAAATCAACTTAGTAGAGCACAGACATTGCTTTGTGTAGAGCTGGAAAAGATAGCCACAAGAGAAAGTGGCTGTAACATCCACCCAGAGAAACTATACATTATATACATAATATGTAAGAGGCAATTATAGCCTACTAATCTGCAGTGTATCACTACCTAGCAATCAGATTGACATATTCTAATGAGACCCATAGTGTTTGTAATCAGACTGGCATTGCTCATTCGTATCTCTATTCCATAAGATGCACTTTTAAATGGCTCAGATTGCACCAGATGCTATAAGAAACAGCATTCCATTTTATTCCATTACCAGCATTTTCCCCTCTTTCAATTAGCATAATTTAAAATCAGCCAGAGGCAAATGTGAGGGGCTGGAAAGTTGCAAAGAAGTTCAAGAAATACTTGATAGAAAAAGGCAAGAAGACACTCATGTGCAACAATTTTTTTGTACGGACAGGTGAACATTGCAATTAATAAAGCTCTTCTTTAAATTGCTCAGAATTTATTTCTGTGACTTATTAGAATATTAGAGTCTCTCAGGGGGCTAATTGCCCTGTAGGTTCTTCTTGCTTTTGCATTATCTTGTGAATGACATAATAGAATCACTACCTCATTTACCATTCAGTTAAGGTTTAATTGAGTTCATCTTTTTTCTCCCCTAAAATGGCGAGAAACTTACGGAATCAAAATTCATTCTCATTTGTAACACAAGAAGATACTCACAAATTGCCTCTTTATGAATCAGGTCTGGGCTGTTTATAAAAGATGTGAAGTGAAGACCTGAGCTGACATCATCAAACTTTTCCCTGATACAAAGGGCCATGATGCTAGAAACAGTGGCTGCTCTTTAAATAAGAATTGACTAATTCTGGAAGGGAGACTAATTTTCCAATAATTGGCTTGCCCAGTATTTTTGCATCTATCTGGAAATGAGGTATAACCCCATCTCCCAGCCTGTCTAGGGCTTCTGTGAGTAGCTCACCAGCATGTACTTCCTGTTAGATCTTGTCCTGGTCCACCTTACAGGGTCTAGCGTCTCTCTCTATATCACCTGAGTGGAACTGACCCATGCCAGCTATAAATTTACCCTCATGGGCCAGAACTCAAGTAAACCCTCGACTCTACTGGTTCAGAGGGAAACCTGAGTCTTCTTTTCCATGGGGCGGGAAACAATCATTCTCACACCCTACCCGCCCTCCTGTGAACAACAGGCAGTGTTCCCTCTGGCAGTCACTGTGACCATAAGAAAAGCCATCCTCAGCATGAAAGTGACATTGAAGTGAAAAGAATCTCAAAGAAAGCAAGTCTGAACCAGTGGTAGGTACTGCAAC
The DNA here is from genome assembly GCF_053883595.1 of Heterocephalus glaber. Classification (NCBI taxonomy): domain Eukaryota; kingdom Metazoa; phylum Chordata; class Mammalia; order Rodentia; family Bathyergidae; genus Heterocephalus; species Heterocephalus glaber. Next base: position 3,694,851 of record NW_028258153.1, read on the forward strand.
TGCTGGCACAGCCTCATGAGACCTGATAGCTATGTCTTTCAGGAATCTCATGAGCCTTTTCATGCTATCTCGGTGACTTGAAATTAGCCATCATGGGGTTATTTACACCATGCTAATCTGCAAAAGATACAAATCAGGGCTGCTTCTTTTTTTCCCCTCCTCTTTTTCTTCCTTTATGTTCCTCTTCCCCCTCTTTCTCCCCATGAACTTGCTAGGTACCTGTTAGCTCAAACAAACCATTTACCACCACATAAAAAGGTACTTTCACAACTTCTAACTCACAGATAAAGAAACTAAGCCTCAAGATGTAAATGTCACTTATCCCAGCTTCAGAGAGCTATGTAAATTTTTCCAGATGTGCTCACTTATTCTGTCTCTTCTCCTAGACTGCATCCACCTGGCTAATCCCCATGCATCCTGAGTCAGTGCCTCTTGAAACTTCCCTTCGCTCTTAGTCTGAGCTGGGTGATGCCTCCCGTCACTGTGTGCTTACTTGTTTAGAGTGTTTCTTAACATTGCTGAGTACTTGTTGATTTTCTGCTAGTTTTCCTCCATTAGATTTTAAGATGAACAAAAGTAGGAATCTTATCTTTTTCTTGTCTATATCTTCATACCTAACACCATTGTCACTACATGGTAGCTGCTCAATCAATGCTGCCTAAATTACTTGAATAAATGAATGAATGCTTGGGATTCATTGTTACTACATTAAAATTCAAGGAAAGAAAAAATAATTCTCTAGTATTATCTTTAGCATATATTTTTATATTAAATATGTGAATCATCATAAAGCTATCGAGACTTCACTTTTCTTCATTTTTTCCCTCATCTTCATCATCACATATGATTAGCCTGGGTGTCAGGCAGATGGACGAACATGTTGAGGGGTATTACAAAAATCGTTGTCTTTTGTGCCAAATAGATTGTGCCAAATTCCAGCTCCATAATCATTAGCTGTGCCATTGTAGATAGATAGCTATATTTCCTCATATATAAAATGCAGATGATTTCTAACATTTTAAGGTTGCTGTGCACCAGTAAATAATGGATAAGTGATCAGGTGCATGATCTCTTTATCTTCTTGCTCTGCAACCTTATCTACACTGTGCTTTTTGTTTTCTCCTCTGAGAATTACCTCCTTAGATTTAATACTTACTAAGTGGATAGTGGATTTCATTTACTTGGTTTGGATATTGTGAATTACTGCTACTTCATCTTACTTATCCCCATAACAATGATGAGTTACAATAATCAAATTTTAGCATGTGTCATGCAAGACTGGAAGTCAACAAAATATTTTAAGCTGAATCCCTATTACTTACAGGTTTGTAAGAGGCTTTTGGTTTTTAAGACCTTGTCATGATTTGGCTTCCATTTAGAATTAGGTCCTGTTTCTTTACCAGCATTTTTGTGTACACATGTGCACATGAGATTGCAAGTGTCTACATGGGTGTGAGACAGAAACTGAGCTTTTGTTCACAGATGAACAGAAGGTGAAACAGGCCATAACAAAAATGATGTACACTTTGTTGTGTTTTTGCCTTTCATTTTGGAAAAAATACTTAAGGGAAAAAATAGTTGGGCTTATCTTAGTGGTATAGACTGAGTAACTCTTGTCCCACATAAAGTGCTAAGATGAAATAAACTTGCTGGGAATGCTGGTACATGCTTGTAATCCCAGCAGTTGGGAGGCTGAGACAGGAGAATCATTAATTTGAGTCCATTTGGGGCTACATAGTGAGTTCAAAGCCAACTTGGAGTACATAGTGAGACTCTGTATTAAAAAAAAAATTGATGATACACAAGAATTCAGAAAAGATTTCGTTGACTATTTTTTCAAAATTTTTACTTTTATTAGTGTGTGTTTATAGTACATAATGATCGGATTCAGATTCAATCTTGGGAGTGTGTATATGTACATAACACATCTTAATTCTTTTTTTACATCCTTCCCATCCTCTCCCCTTCCTTCATCTCCTGGTTCCCTTCCCATTTGCAAATATCTATCTCCTTGTTTCCTATTTTCTATCTTTTATTTTGTTCTTTATTTATACTGTGGGCTTTTCATAGAAGGGAAACCATTAATATTTAAGCTTGTGTAACTGACTTATTTCACGAAAAATTATGGCCTCAAGGGCCAGGGGTTTAGCTCAGTGGCACTGCGACTGCCTCACAAGAGCAAGGTCCTGACTTCGATCCCCAGTACCAAAAATAAATAAATAATTATGGTCTCAAGGTGCATTCATTTTCCTACCAATGACTCAAATTTATCTTTCATTATAGCAGAGTAGTACTCCATAGTATATAAATACCACAATTTTTATCCATTCATCTGTGGATAGATATGTAGACCCCTTTCAAGATTTAGCTATTATGAGTTGTGCTGTGATAAACATGGATATGCATGTATCATTGTGATATGATGTTGTTAACTCTTTTGGTAAGATCCCTGGAAGGGAAATAGCTGGGTCGAATATAATTTATAGTTCTAGTTTTCTGAGGAATCTCCATATTGATTTTCATAGTAATTGTTCTTATATTCCCACCAACAATCCAGAAGAGTTGTCTTTTCCCCACAGCCTTACTAGCCTTTACTATAATTTGATTTCTTGCTGGTGGCTTTCTTTCTGGCATCAGGTAGAATCTCAGTGTTGTTTTCATTTACATTTCTCTAATGGCCAGAGATGTTGAACATTTTTAAATATATTTATTGGCCATTTGTACTTTTTCTTCTGAGAAATGTCTGTTCATTTCAGTTGCTTATTTCTTGACTGAGTCTTTTATGTGTGTGGGGGTTCTAATATTTTTGAGTTCTTAAGTATCCTAGGTTAATACCTAGACTAATGTCCTCTGTCTACAGGTCCACTGAGTTTTGTGAATGACATATTTGAGCCATCAGGCCAGTCCATATTTAACACCTGATGATTTTGCCCCAAGTGAAATATTAATCAGCATCAGCACGCCTAGAAGCAAGAGGTTCCAGGGCTGGAAATGAGCTGACCTGTGTGCTGGTAGAGAGGATACCTATCTTCCATGAGGTCCATGGTTCAGAAGTGAAGTTTGCCTTGAATGAAAGCATTGGAGAGCTTAGAGATTTCTAGTGGAAATAGTGATTGGCCTTTCCCCAGGAGGTAAGTTGGGAGACAGGCAGGGTGCTGATCCAATTAGAAGAACTGAGTATATGGGATGGTAGCTGCTGAAAATTTCTTTCTGAATCCCTAAACCTCAGCTAAGTTTGGAGCAAACCACATCCTAGCTAATCCAGTCCCAAATGTGATTTGGGGGGGACTGAGTAGTAAGCTGACAGTGAGACTAGAGCAGAGGCAGTGGGACCCTGTCATGAGAATTAGACACCCAGGAGAGCAGCTAGCAGGAAAATTGTGTGCATCACAGCAATGCTACGGGGAAGAGCTGATGGCATTGTTCTGGACAGCACGAGAGGCAGGAAGCTAAGAAATTCTTGGAAAACTTAGAGATCATCTGCCATTAGTTGGATGAGTCAAGTTTAGACCATAAAAAGGAAATATAAAATTATCATTTGTGTGTGTATGTGTGTGTGTGAGGGGAATCAAAACTAGGGACTCACACGTGCTCCCCAAGGCTCTTTCACTGAGCCACATCCTCAGTCCAACCATCACATTATTTTGTGACAACAAGCAGGTGAACTTGGTGATTTCTGAACTGCACATATGTATTAGACAGCTCTTGCATTGCTGGGACACAGCACCTGCCACTTGCAAAGTAAAGAAGGAGCTGTTTATTGGACTCACACTTTAAGAGGCCCACAGTCTGCTGGCTCCATGGCAGACACATCATAGCGGAAGGGTACCGTGGAGCAAAACTCCTCAGCGCATGGTGGGTGGGAAGCAGAGGAGGGCAGCAGCACCAGAGGAAGGGAAGGTTTCCCAAGTTCTCACCTTCCAACCCACCCACACACACCCAGAAGCAGGCCTTACTAATCCCCTGGCTGGTTCCCAAGGCAATCGAGTTGACAGTTCAGCTTACCCTTTACAACATAGATTTCTTATTCTGATTAATTCTCAACACCCAGGTTGCAAGTCGCATGACTCCTCTTTCATTACTACAGGAAAGAAGAATGAAATGGATCAAGCCACGTACCCAAGTTTTAACTGTTGGTAGAATGGTCATGCTGAGATTTGTTTCACATCCGTCTACTAACCAAAGATGCACTTTCATGACAACATCACGCCTCTTCCAAGAGTGAAGGTAGGACTGGAGAAGAGTGTGCTCTGCTCTCCAATTAATTTCTGGGGACTTCCACTGAGCAGGACTGTGAAAGTATTGCAGTCCTTGTGTTTCAGCATTTCTTTTGCTATAAGTTGGCTATCACTGTTTTGATCTGTCTGAATGTCTTAATGGAGGAGTGGGATGTAGGAGGAATTTGTGTTTTCAAGAGAACCAATAACATTTCACATTTTAAGGAAGACTTTTAATTTTCTGGTCAATGTCTTGAAATTGATTTTCCTCTAGCTGTAGCCCAGAGTGATAGAAAACCTACTTAATGTAATAGGCACTCTCTGCTTGATGTCTTTGAAAAGAATATTGCACCGTTTAGAAGACACTGGGCCTGACTTGAACTCTGCCACAAAGAGCTTTATGAACTTGAGATGTCTGTCACATGTAACTCCTAATTCTAAAAGTAGGATTTGGGCTTTATAAGTACTAATGTTTTTCAGCTCTGAAGTTCAACGTCTGCATTACATTCCTTGGTCCATAAGTATGTGTTTCCTCAAGAGAGAATTCTTAGACATAGTCTCAGGAGAGGCAGCATTGATATTTAGCAGGTACACAATGGTACTGCTGCAGTAAGTAGTTGCTACCATATTGAAATACTTCCATGGTACTTGGTAAATGGCTGCTGTTCTGAAGCATCCGCAGTGATCTCATTGAACCAGCTGTCCTAATTGTCCCAACTTCACAACCCACAATCACTGGGCCAAGGTGTTTCATAGATGCTTAGTATTATCTTTAAGGGTTAAAATCGTTTTCACACCTATCTAAAGCAACTGTAAACCACAATAGAGACTTGGGGAAGAAAAAAGAGGAAGGGAGAGAAGGAGCAAAAGGAAAGAAAGGAGGAATGGAGGAAAAGAGAGAAAAGGGAGAGAGAGAGAGAGAGAGAGAGAGAGAGAGATCAATGCCTGCCGTGTTACCACTGGAGAACAATGAGATGTACCTGGAAACTTAACATCGTACAAGAGTCCATTCTATATCATCTCTTCTCTCATATTTTCCCTTTTTTCTTTTTTCTTTTTAACTCAATAATTAAAAGAAAGAAAGAATGTTCTCCTGAATCTTTTACCTAGCATTCACTGGCAATTGAACAAATCATGGAATAGGTAGATATCTTCAGAAAGTAGATGTCTAGTACTTTGAGAATGAAAACACACAGAAAGATAGCACTTCTAGTGCCATTCAGTGAACTTCAAGTGATTCTTTTATTCATTCTTCTATTAAAACTGAACAAAATCTTCTGTTGCGCTCTGTTTGGTAAAGAGAACGAGACACTCACAGAATGGCCTTTCACTGATCTGCAGACAGGAATCCTTGCAAAGGTAATCTAATAATCCTCTGTTCCATTTAAAGACTGTACAAGCTTATACATCTCTAGACATTTTAAATGATTTACCAATGACCCCACAAGCCCTACTGATCCTAGCATTGTTATTACCCTTGCTTGATGGGTGTTTAGGTAGACTGAAATTGAGGGAGATCTTGGATGCTAATATACTACTGGTGTGTGCTTTTCTTTCTACAGCCTCGTTGTCCACAAAGGTCCCCCAAAATTACAAGCTCTGAGGAATTTTTCCCTTTGATTGATGTGGAGTAACTTTCAGAAAGCTCTCTGGAGTTCTTTGAGGATCTATTGCTATTCTCGACAGAGTTGGAATTGATTACATCGAAGCCCACTTATCTTTCTTAGCTGATTGAAGATGTTGCTGATGTGCTTTTTTAATTAGTTTGTGAAGTGGGTGGAGTTGGAGAGAAGTCAATTTCATTTTGCTAAATCCAATCAATGCTAGTTGGCTGAATGATTTTAGTTTATTTAGCTGATTGACCCTGGACTTCTTCAGAAGTTGTTTTCTCTTATTTTCAATTTTGATGATTAAAAAAAATGATTTAATTACAGAAGTCACTTCTATGTTGCTTAATATGTTTGCATGAAAATTGACTCCACTTTTCCACCTTATATATAACTCATAAAGCATACATATTGTTCTGCTGAATTCAATATCTGCTATTCCAAAATGATAAAGGGAGACAACAGAATTTTTCCTTTTAACTTTTCATTTTCTTGCTACACAAACAAGAATTTATAGAAAGACAAAATTGCTCAAACCTTTGCAAAAATATTTACAGTGTACTAACTTTTGTTGCAGTTTACTGTGAGGTTTTTCTGATGCAGTGTTTTGCAAATCCTTTTGCTTGTTTAAACTTTTCTTATTGAAGTAATGAATAGAAAAATGGTGATTCCTATTTATTTGAAGAAGAAATATTGTGACTGCTTTCCTGGGGATCAAGCTGAAATGCTTACAAAACCATTTCACATCTCAGACAACAACCAACCAAATTTTATTTCTGTCAAAATAATAGAAACAAATGGCTCCACAGCAGAAATGCTGCTAGTAAACATTTTCATCAGAATCAGGCACTGTGGCTATTAAAATTTATCCAAATTAAATGTTTATTTCTGAAGCAAATGCCTTTTCTGTAAAAATATTTGCCAGCAAAGATACCACTAGCCTTGAGGGGCAAGTTCACTTATGTGAAAGACATATGATTCATGAGAGCTAATTAAATAGAGAAAACTTTAGTAAACTTCTGCGTAAAAGGAAATGTTGAGTCTACAATTTTAAGTTGGTAATGAAACTTTATTCCAAAAACTTTGGAGTGGGGGATGTGCCAGGGATTGAACCTAGGGCTTTGTGCATGCTATCCACATGCTTTGCTGTTGACCTACACTCCCAGGTCCTCCAAATGCCACTTTTAAGAAATTCTATAGTTGATGCATGAGAAATATGGGGTGCTCGCTATTAATAAAATGTACCAAGTGATCACGGATAAATTCCAAACTGGACTCAGGTCTTTGTTTCATTTTGACTGGTTTGGTCCTAGGGGATCTGAAGGGAGCAGAGAGGATGGGAAAGCATTGGAATTACATGGATTAGTATTTACCCCACCGTGGCTCACCCCAAGAGATGGATTTTAAAACCAAATAAAAATATTATCAGTCAGCAATTGTTACATTAAAAACTGCATACCAATCACCTTAAAATGGAATATATATACCAGTAAGCACCTGTTTCTCTTTCATACACTTATGGGTTAGCTGGAGTTCAGTTGATCTAGAGAAGACTTCTGTGGCTTGACTCTGCAGGTAAACTCCAGAAATGTACCACATGTCTCTTATCTTTCTTGGACCAGATGCTAGAGAAGCCATGCTCTTCTCATGGCCAAAGTAGGAGAGCAACAGACCAAGCCAAAACATGCATGTATGTCATAGTTAAGCTTTTTCTTAAGTCATATAAACTAATACCCCACTGGCAAAAGCAAGTCAAGCTCTAGGTCAAGGATAGAAAGATGCATTCTACCCACAAGGAGGTCAAAGCAAGTTGGAGAGCTAAGTCAAACATCAAGACTGAGGAAACATTCTCTCCAGTCATGGGGAAGAGGGAAAAAGTAAATATTTCTTGAACCATATTATATTGTACCACGTGGTAAAGCCAGAAAATAAAGCACAAGTATTCATAAAATAGCCACAAGTGCTGTAAACACTAAGTCAGCTTTGGCATCCCAGGTTTAGAGTGGCCACCCATGGAGAACTGATGAGCAGGACTGGGAATGTTTCTCCAGAGACTTCTTGCCTATGGAAGTAACCAGCAGCCTCAGTGAGATGCTGGGTCATCTGAGGGAAGCGTACTTGGTGCTGGGCACGGCGAGATCCTGGTATTCCAGATGTTGCCACCCCCGAGGACCTAATAAATATCTGGAGGAGACTTGGAGGAATGCTGCCCTCCTAAATAAAGAAGGGAACTGGTGCAGATTAATTTGTCTCCATAGGCTTCATGGTTTACTGTTTTTAAATGAAGAGGAAAATTGGTCCTGTCTTCTGAGTAATTCTAAAATAGACCTCTTTATGAAGCTTACGAGCATGTTGTGACAATGAAATGATGTATTTGGCCTGCAAGGACATTCTTACATGTAGACTCTCCTAGAAAAATTGAGCTTTAGACCCAGAGTGGGGTGGATGTGTGTATCCAGTGGTAGTTTCAATCAACAAGCAAATGCACAAACAATAAAAATTGCAACAAAAAGAAAGTCTCTGGAGGTATACAGTGTTGCTTTGCCAATTTATCCTAAAAAGACATATAATTTCTATTTGTGGAGACAGATCACGATTCTGCCTCTTCCTCCATCTGACACCCTTTCCTTACATATATGGGGGCTGGGGATTTAGCTCAGTGGCACTGCACCTGTTTCACAAGCTCAATGTCCTGAGTTTGATCCCCGGTACCAGGGGCAAAAAACTTTTTTTCATATTGCAGTGCTCATAAGCATGAGCATGAGATTTACAGAAACAGCTAATTACTCACCAAACCCATTTCTTCTTCTTAAACACACAGCTAGACTGTATTTCCCAGCATTCCTTGTAGGTACTGGTGGCCATATGACTGAGGTCTAACCAATGGAATTGAGGAGAAAGAATATTATTTCACTTCTAAGACTGGTGTACAAAAACCTTCCATGTTTGAGGCTTCTCTACATTCTTTTCCCTTCCAGGGCAGACAAAAATGTCAACCTTCAAACCCATGTATTCAAAATGGCAGAGCCAAAGTGTGGAAGTATAGTAGGTCTCAAGATTACCACTTGGAAAAGTGTGTGATAACAGGCAAATAATTTGACCTGTGTGCACATCAATTTCTTTCTCTCTAAAATGGTGCAGTGGTTCAAAAATAGCTACCTCTGGCTTTAAAATGCTGTACCTAATTTTCCTCCTTTTGAATATATACTGGATTTAGTTATTTGCTTTCTAACAAATAAAATACAGTCCTGAGTCACTTAGTGATGGGGATACACTCTAATAAATGTATTGTTAGGTAATTTCATCATTTTTCAGACATCATGCAATGTACAGTACTTACACAAACTAAGATGGCTATGATTCCTAAGATTATAGAAAATATAATCTTACAGGATTCCCTTTAATGTGCAGTCCACTGTTGACCAAAGAATCCACATGTGTGGTATATGTGGTATATGGTCAAAGTGGTGGGATGTAGCTTATGAGAATGGATCATAAAAAGCATTATAATCTCCTCTTTGCTCTTACTCTTGGGCCACTTGCCATTTTGTGTGTGTGTTTATTTTTGTCTAACCTTGCAAAAAATGTAATCTTTTGTTTTTTTTCTTGGTACTGGGGATTGAATTTGGGACCTTGTGCTTGCTAGGCAGGCGGTGGAACCACTGAGCTAAATCCTACGCCCTTTCTTTCTTTCTTTTTTTTTTAAGAGTAGGAAGAATTTATTGAGAGAAAGATAGCTTCTAAGAGAGACAGAAGGGGGACTGGAGAGTGGGTTGCTGCTCTTGCCATCTTTTAAGACACTCAAGCAACTTCATGGAGAAGTCTACATGGTGCGACCATGGAGACTCCTGCCGAAAGCCGTGGCACTGAGTGAGCTTGGAAGCAAAGCCTCCAGTTCCAGTCTCGCCTTCAGATGATTGCAGCCTTTGCCCACATCTTGATTATGACTGCATGCAATACTGCAAGCCAGAAATATCCAGTCTCTTCTCAACACCCAAGCCACAGTACAGGGTGGGCATTTGAGTATAAGTTAAGTAGAGAGGGATACGAAATCACCAGGGAGACTGGCAGGTATGTTACAGGCAATAGGTTGAAAGTATGAATGAAGATCAAAGAATTTTTGTGATAGGAGGAGTATTGGGTTATGTGAGCTAGAAATATAAAACTGATGATTAGAGAGTGCAGTGCTTGAAGTCAAGATGATAGAAGTAACAGTTATGAGTTACTATGAGACCCAGGTTACAATCATAAGAGTTGATGGTGAAAATAAACAGAAGGGAAGGTTATTGGAAGTGAGAGGTGGGGTGATGGGTCAATTATTTCTTAGGTGCTGAAGTTACCAAAAGTAATAACAGGGACAAAGCTAATCTTGGCAAGAAAGGCAGTGGGTCCTAAAATTTTCAGTAAATATGGAGGCTTCATTGGACACTTGCTAGATGAAACAAGGTGGGGTAGTGGATGGTGCTACGGGATGTGTCTCAGTGAAGTCTGTGTGTTTGAAGAAAAAAGGATGAGAAGTTGCATGGAAATGGCTAAGTAGAGCAGGGAGGATATTATCTGGTGCCCACATATCACTGCTGGTGAGAGCTGCTGGGGAAGTCATGCTGTCAGACCACAGATTCAAGTAAGAGTGAAAAAAGACAGTGCCTACCTGGAGAAAATAGTGAAACTGAAGACCTCGGCTGATACACCATAGGGATACCAACATATCTGTGTTCATTGTGACACAACTCACAATAGCCAGGATATAAACCAGCCCAGATGCCCATCGTCTGACAATGGATGAGGAAATGTGGTATATACACTCAGTGGAATACTATCCAGCCATAAAGAAGAACATTTTCAGGAAAATTGATGGAAGTGGTGATCACCATGTTAAGCAAAATAAGCCAGGCTAAAACCCCCCAAGTATTTCATGTTTTACTTAATATGTGGAATCTTTAAAACAACAAATAAAAGATTACACAGAAGCAGAATGGTGACTATTATTAGACAAGAGATAGAGAATAAGGATGACGGGGAAGGGACATGAGGGTAATGAAGGGAATGGATATGATTGAAATGTTATATGCATGTATGAAAAGTGCCACGTTTAAACCCAATATTTTGTAGTATGATATGCAGTTGTAAAAATACATTAAAAATAATTTGGCTGGTAATAGATTGAATTTCAGATGGAAGAGTGAAACAGATGGGAATCAGGGGAGTGGTGGGACATTGGCTCTGATGAGGAGACTAAAGGGGTACAGAAGGATCAAAGCTCAGAGGCGGTGGGAAGCCAGAGGGGCGGAACTCCAGGAGTGGCCAAGGTAAGGAGATATAAAGCATCATCAGAGCAGCTGCGATGGCCTTGAGATGCAGCTACACAATTAGCTCTGTGCACAGCCTTTCCTAGGCATTGTCCTGAGTCAGTTTGTGGAGATGTCACGGGTTGCGCTTTGGCCAGGACCCCCGGGGGCTGCAGGGCTTTCCTGAGCCCCCCTGCGGGTGGTGGCTGCATTGCAGGAGGGAGGCAGTGGGCTACAGAGACCGCTGTGAGCATCTCCAGTGAACTCAGAAGTTGGACTTACGCTCTTGCTTGTGCAGTGCTAACTCCCCGCCCTATTGTTAGATGGATCCAAGTACCACATATTCTCGGGGTTCAAAATGGTGGGTTCAATAAAATCTTGCTTCACCCCTGGTCACCACGCTACAAGGAAGGAGGAATTGTGTCCAGACTCAGCATTTTCAACTTAAATGCTTCCTTTTTCTTTTCTTACCTTAGATTACTTTCAAAAGGCTAAAGTCCTTTTCCTGAAGGTCTTCAATTACGATTAAGCACAAGTGAGTGGATTCAAGTCTTTGATGGCTCTGGAAGCCAGGCAGTGGTTCTTCCCTTTTTCAGCAAAGGCTGATGAAAGGGCCTGGGGACCTGCGCACAGGAGTGGGAACTCTTGGGCAGCCCTCGCTCCCACTGAAGTGCTCTGCGGGCCTGGCGAGGCACTTGATCTTGCTCGGCGTGTTTCCTAGTCTGTAAGATCTCTCTGGAGGGCTGTGAGGAATAAATAATTAGTGGTTGCAAAGCCTGAGACCTGGTGTGCTATGGAAACAGAAAAGCAACAAGACAGGGACTCTCCTTATTGCTCACCTCCAGCCCTTGGAGCAACACACACACACACACACACACACACACACCTTCCTCAGCCCTACTCCTACTGAACCCTGCCTGACTCTTCTGCCATTTCTGTTCCCCAACATTCTCTTTCCTCATATAGCCCAGAGGAAAACACATCAGATTAATCACCATTAACTTGGTGGGTGCACTTAAATTTCGACCATGTCGTTCTTGCTCCTGTCCATCTAACATTACTGTATACTTGCCCTGACAGTCTGAAGGCAGAGGAGGTCCCAGCTTGATTCTCAACTGCATGAAAAGCCATGTGCTCAGGATCTGGGAATGTGGGACAACTGGCAGGGCAGGCTCCTCGGGATCTCTGCAGCAGAGCCTGAGAAACCTTGGGAAATGAATAGGCTGGGTCTGGGGCAAGATAGGTTCCATCTAGAAGCAAGGACTTTGTTTTCCTGTCTCCAGTTTAGATTCATTGTCTCTAGTTGGGATACTGGTGTGTTATTGAGAAGGCCAGAGACCCAGGAGCTCTGCTGTTGGAGGGCCAGAGAAGACAAATGTCCCAGGTCAAGAAAAGAAAGAGAAGGGCCCGGGATTTAGCTTAGTGGTTCCACTGCCTGCCTCACAAGCAAAAGTTTCCATCCCGAGTACCAAAAAAAAAAAAAAAAAAAAAAAAAGACAGAGAATTCCGCCTCCTTTCCTCCTCATTTTTGTTCTACTGGAGCCCTCACAGACTGAATAATGTCCAGCTTCTTCATCGGTAAAAAGCAATCTTCACTCTTAGTGTATTGATTCCAGTGTATCTTCTGGAAACACCCTTGTAGACCCCACCTCACCTCTAGTTGTGTTTTACCTGCCATCAAGACATCGCTCACCCAGTCAAGTTGACAAATAAACCATTGCAACTGGGCTTTTGCATTTGAAAGATCACGCTGAGTTCCTAAGATTCTGAGGCCCAGAGAACACAGCCTGTCATGGCAAACCTAACATATTTGTTAAAGCTGATCACTTTATAATATTCCTCTTCCTTAGTCTACAAAATTATTTTTAATAGCAATCATGTAGTAACAGTAATCATTATTTTCTTGATTTGTTATTCTACTTTAAAGCAATGTAAAAAGAATAAGTTTCAATTTCATAGAATTCTTAAATTGAGGAAAATATTAAAGGTATGAATTTAAATTTGCACTTACTGAATAAGCTAAAACTTGTATTGTTCTTTGTGGTTTTTAAATTTCAGGAACTGAAACCCTATGAGACCCCACAGAACCCACCTCTTTGTCTTTACAATCAACACCCCGTTCTTTTTCTGAATCTATGATTTACACATGGGAATACGGGGGATTCAGGGGACTGAATACATAACCATAAAGTGTACCCAGAATGAGCTGGGCTGACTCCAAAACCATTCCCTTCTTCCTCCTCAAAGGGAATTCTGTAGCAGAGCCTATGTGATTGGAGAAGGACTGCATGATTGAGAATTCTCTGAATTAACTCATATGTACAGCGCCATGTGGTTTACAGATAAATTATCAAAAGTAAAGCATTTGAAGCCTGGATGAAGGCTTTTAGTTTTGTTGTTCTTATTACTTTTCAAAGCCCAACAATGGCCACAGCGATTGTTAAGAAATCATCAACTATTTCTTTTTTCAGGGAGGAGTTTATCACCATGACTGTTAGACTTGCTGGTGCTCACTGACCGTATAAAGCAGACTGATTTTTCATTGATTTTATTGATTTCAGATCCTCTTCAAACTTATGCCGATAGGGTAGACCACTCCCATTTTCCCACCACTGGCACTCCACTGCTACTTAGAGATAACTTGCAACAAAGCAAGATGAAGAGTGAGGGAGATTCTTCTCTACATATGCACGGGGTGCTGCTCATTTTGGATGCTAAGAGTGTTCTGGCAGTGCCTGGGAGGAGAGCACAGCATAGGACATGCTAGGCCACAAGAGAGAAGCAGGTGTGTCCCATAGACCTAAACAGGGCCTAGCACTGCGAAGATTCCCAGAAGGCTTTGCAAGTTAGGGAAGCCCGTGTCACAATGAGAGAGCCAGCACTCCCAGAGATATCCAAAGTTGGGTAAAACAGAAAGAATCTCTGCCCCTCAGAAAGCACACAGTCAAGGCCGGGGATTTAGCTCAGTGGTTCTCCCGCCTGCCTTGCAAGCACAAGGTTCCAAGTTTGATCCTTGGTACCAAAAGAAAAAAAAAAGAAAGAAAGAAAAGAAAGCATACAGTCTAAGCAGGACAAAGTCAAATAAGCAAACAGCATAATAGATTAGAATCGAATTTATTTGATCATTTGTGTGAACTGACATACAGAATGCTATAAAAACATGTATGAGACACCTGGGAAATGTTTCTGGGGAAAATGACGCTTACATTGACATAAAAAAAAAAGAGTAGGACTTAGTGACCTTCAAGACTGACCTTGCCCTGTTCTTGCTTTAGGTATGGATCATGGATAGATAAGATATTTGGGGACAGGGGATGCTTTCAGTCTTCTTTTTAGAGTAAACATACTACTCACGGTTTTCTGTCCTTTCTTGATGTGCTAGATCATGTGCTTGGCCAATTATGTTCATTACCTAATTTCATCCTTGGTGGGATAGGTGCTATAATCGTCCTCACTTTGTAAAGGGGGACAATGAAGCTTTGAGTAGCCAAGAAACTTACCAAAGGTCATGAACTGTGAACTGGCAGAGGTGGGATGTGAATGAAGAAAGCCTGACTTCACAGTTTAGGAATGAATGTTTTCATCGTGTTCCAAATACGCGCACAGGAAGACATTTGGATCGTTCTTCATTTGAACCTCACAGCCCTCCCTCTTCCTGGGCTGCCTGTGACATTGGCATTGCTCTGCACTGGCAGTGCCTGCAGGCATTCAGCTGGGCTGTGGTTGGCAAAACTAAGCAGCGACCACTCCAGTGGGAGAGTCAGGGTTTGTGTGCAAATGTCACATCCACTGTTTCTTGGCAGTCTGAGCTTGGCGCATTTCTGAGCTCAGTTTCTCATCCATAATATGGGGCCACAAAGAGCTAAATCTCAGACTATTTTGAAAATTAAATACAAGTTGTACAATAGCACCTGGGAAGAGTAGCTGCTTCTTCACCTGCTACTCTGATCTATGTTAGAGTTCACTAAGCAGGGCATAAAGATCTTTTTTCTTTTTCCTGAAGAAAATCTAGCAGCATTCAATTTAATCCCTTCACAGTGACATATTTTGAATCCTAAGTAAAAGACCCCAGGATTGCTATTTATTTTAAACAACAACACCTGTCATCGCTCAAATTAGAAACACTTGTAGAACCATGCTACAAAATATTTATAAATTCACAAATGTGTTTTAATTGCAGCTAAGTAAAATGAATTCAGCTGTAGTTTTTCACTTTATGAAAAATATGCCTTCCTTGCTTTCTCCCTCTCCTAATTATAGCTGTTGAATATTGAATTTGTGCAGCCAATTGTACGGTATTTGTGCTAAAGGGAAGTTTAAGGCTTGGAAGGAAAGGAAGAAGGTGATGAAGCACTTTGCATTTCAGATGAAAATGAGGCCAAGACTGTGGTGTGTTTTGCCTCACAGCTCCTAGACATAGGGAGAAATTCCTTTCCATAATTTGCGATGTATATGTTCCTATTACTTTGATAATGTACCTCTGAAGGTATCTGTGTATTTACTCCCGACATTTTTGTTTCTTCCTAGATTTCGGGGAACTTAGTAACAGTTTTATCTAAAACAATACGTAATGCAGTTCAACTTCCACTGGTTTTGGCCTTATTTGAATTATATCTCTGACCCAATTTCCTAGTCGGTTTTTGAACACTAAGGTTTCTAACTGTTATCTTCTTCTAATTTAGCATAAGTTCTCTGTGGGAGAATTATGAATCAAGAATACTCGGGCCATTCTAATCTACATATATGTTTTGATTGCGATTCAAAACTTTCAACATTTAAAAAAAATAAGATTTCTTTTGTGTTTTTTACAATAGTCATTTGAACAGGTATAGGTATGGGGTGACATTTCACTGTAGCCTTGACTTTATTTCCCTCATGATTAGTGGTGTTGAGCACCTTTCCACGTACCCATTAGACGTTAGTATGTGTACTCGTGAGAAATGTTTACTTAGGGCTTTTGCTCTTTTCTGTTTTTCCGTACTTGGGACTGACTCCAGCACTTTTACATGGAGCTGCATCCCAGCCCTTGTTTCATTTGTAAATTTTGATGCAGGGTCTTACTAAGTCGCTGTGCAGCTGGCACATCTGGGCTTCATCTTTTGATCCTTCCGACTCACCCAGCTTGCTTCGATTACCAGCATGAACCACTGCGCCTGCGTCTTTTGCTCACTTTTCAATGTGTTATTTGCAGTTTTTCTTTTGAATTGTTTGAGTTCCTTATGAATTTTAGATATTAGCCTGCTGTGTTTTGAATGCATATGTCACTTCCTCCAAAGCTCCTATGTGGGAACTTAAACCCCAAAGACATGATATTAAGAGGTGGGCCTTTAGAACATGATCAGGGTTCGTGTCCTACAAAAGGGATCTAGGGAAACAGCGAGTCCTTTTTGCCTTTCTTTTTCACCATATGAGAACACAGTCTTTGTCTCCTTCTGAAGACAAAGAAACATGGCCTCACCTTGGAAGCACAGTGCGTCCCTCACCACGCACGGCATCTGCCCACACTTTGCAGAAATTTTTTAACCCCCAGAATGGTGAGAAAGAACCTCTATTGATGCTAAATTACCTGGTCTGTGATATTTTGCTACAGCAGCACTAAAGTACTAACATGTAGCCCTTTAAGAGAAGTGTGGCTTGCAAAGATTGTCTCCAACATCATAGGCTGCCTTTTCACTCTATTGTTTTCTTTTCTCTACAGAAGATTTTTAGGGTTTAGGTAACGCTCATACATTGTGGATGAGAATGTAAATTAGTGCAGGCATGAAAATCAGCATGGAAGTTCTTTTGCTAAATTCATTTTTTTCTATGTGTGTGCTTTTGAAGTGCTGGGGGTTGAACCCAGACCCTCCTGTGTGCTAAGTAAACACTCTACCACTGAGTTACATCCCTAGCCCAGCATAGCAGTTCTCCAAGAAATAAAAAATAGAACCTCCATATGATCCAGCAATTCCACTTCTGTATGTATATTTAAAGGAAATGAAATCAGTATCTCATGTACAAGTAGTCATAATAGCCAATATATGCAAACAATGTAGGTGTTCATTAATAGATGAATAAAAAGTACTATATATTTACATATTTTATATAAATATATGGTACATATAAATATATACACAGTGGTACCTCGGTTCACGAACTTAATTTGTTCCACAGTTTTGGAAAAGATGGCCACCTTCGTGTTTGTGTGGGAAAGATGGCCATGGCTGTGTCTGTCACCTGATGCAGAGTTTTCAAACAACAAAATTTTGCAACACACTTTTGTTTATGAACCAAACTACTCACAAACAAAAGTGTTCGTGAACAGAGGTACCACTGTATAAGTATATCCTATATATCTATATAATGTATAGTGTATTATATATTATACAATGGTATATTTTCCATCCTTAACAAAAGAAGGAAATTTTCCAATTTGCAACAACATGGATGAACCTGGAGGATGTTATACTAAGTGAAATAAACCAGATACAAAAAGACAAGTACTGCATTATCTCACTTACACATGGGATCTAAAAAAGCTAAACTCATAAAAGGAGTTAACAGAGTCGTGGTTTCTAGGGGCTGTAGGGTGGGGCAAATGGAGAAATGTTAACATGTACACAGGTTCAGTTATTTGGAATGAATAAGTTTTAGAGAGTGAATGTACAGCGTGGTGAAATAGGTAATAATACTGTAACATCTATATTTTTGAAATTTTCTAAGAGAGTTGATATTAAATGTTTTCATCAAAAAGAAACAAATACATAAAAATAGTAATTATGTGAGGTGATGGATATGCTAGTTAGCTTGACTATAGAAATCATTTCTAATATATGCATGTATCAGAATATCATATTCTGTACCTTATATATGCACAATTTTTTTGGTCAAAAATTTGGAAATTTTCATGTGCAATATAGATTTTTGCTGTCAAAACATTAGAATATCAAACAAACTGGTCCCATTACACCCTATGGCTGTGGTTCTGAAAGTGAGTTTGTGGATCACAGCATCAGTCACCTAGGAACTTGTTAGAAATGCACTTTGTAAGCTGCCCCAGACCTGCCATGTTAGAAACTAGGAGTAGTCTTTGCAGCCTGGATTTTAAGGATGGTCCCAGTTATCCTGAGACGCACTGAACCTAGGAACCTCTGTTCCTTGACAGCAATCCACGAGCGCTCCTTGGAAGCAGATATTTTTCCACTGGTCTCTGATGTCTCAGTTTGTCACACACCTGCTCTGGCCATGACATATGTAGGCATCTACCCTTCTGAATTGCTTAAGCATAGTTACATAACCAGTCCCTGGGCCGGTCAGCTTCATGGCAAAGTTGCATAGATCCCACTCTCAGAAAAGGCTCATGGGAGATTTAACGCTCTGATGTTCCATTTTGAAATTACTGATAGTTTTATCTTTTAATTTATGCCTTGTAAGTGAAGTCTGATGAGACAATGGAACATGTGGGGGAGCAGAAGGGAGGCTCCAGCTGGCAGCAGGTGTGGGCTCAAACCAGTGGACATGAGAGGGTGTGTAGGAGATGGCCAACTGGCTGAGCCATTGGTCTGGCTGCCCAGGGCCCATTTCTATGCCTGGTGCAGACCAGGACCCCATGGATTAAGTAATAGAAAACAGGGATTTTGATGACCCATATTCAGTAAAACAACTACTGCAAATGTAAAGACATGACTACAAGAATAGTGTACACAAGGACATTACAATAAATGTTATAAAGTAATTGAAAATAGACAATGTTTACAATGTTTATGTCTTCTTGAGGTTTTATGTTGAAATCCCAACCCTCAGTGTGATGGAATTTGGAGGTTAGTCCTTCAGCAGGTAATTAGGATATGAGAATAGAATCTTCATTTACTGGGTTAGTGCCCCTACAAAAGAGGTCTAGAGAGCCGTCTCACTCTGTCTGCTGTGAGGAAACAAAACAAAAGTGATGGTGTGTAACAGGGAAGAGGCCCTAACCAGGACTCAGACATTATAGCACCCTGATCTTAGACTTCCAGCATCCAGAACTGTGGGAAATCAACTTCTATTGTGTACAAATCATACAGTCTAAGGTTTGTTATAGAGCCCAAACTGATTAAGATTGTCATTAGAATTCTTCAAAGAATTTAGAATATCTGGGTTTGAAAGCATACCGTCACCGAAAATCAAATATCCATAGGGTTAAAAATACAAATTAAATTTAAAGATCACCACATTCAATAGAAAAGACCATTGTTTTCAAATCAAACTTTGGATGAACTAACTATTGCCAAGAAAAAAAATTTAAATGGGAGTTTGAAATATATGCAAATAAAGAAGCCCCGCTTTTTTATGACCTCCACAAGTTACAAAAAACTGTAGGAAGAAACATACAATGTTACCGTATAAATCTACACTGGAACATAAATTCAGAATTTCACAAAATGTAAGTTAAATTTTTATTGAAAATACTTTTTCTCAGGAATCATCAGCTCTGGTTATAAAAAATTAAAATTCAAAACAATTTATCAAAATTTCTCCCAATATTTTCACAGTCTATGAAGTAGTCTCAAGAGCTCTACTTACAGCTGCAGAAGAAAGCCCCTTCTCCCAATTAATAATTATGAAAAATTATTTGTGATCTTTCCTTTACTGACACTTCTACTGATTGAAAATGAAGTTGTAAAAAGTATAAATTTGATTGATTTAATAATAGGCATAAAAGAGTCAGAAAAATATTATGATCAGTGATTATTGCATTAGTACTTACTGATAATAATGTATTGAATTTGTTAACACTTATTGTATTATATAACATTTTGACATCAACCTGCTTTGCAATTTGTATGTATTGCTATCATCTCAATACATTTCATAATAATACAATTATTTTAAAGGTAAAAGCTTTATATTTTTGTATCTTTAATTATAGTTCCCCTTTGCATTGTGATCAAGAGACCCTGTATTGTGATTTCGCAGAGCTCTTAAAAATCAAGTTGTTGATCTTACCTGTGACATTTGAGGCAGCCACTAACAGGTAGAACTATGACCATAAACAATGCCAAACAATAACCGTCAGAAGACACAATGTCAAAACTCAGCCCTGGGACATTCTATAAGACAATTGATTAGCGTTTTAAATGCCTGGAAGTTTATAATGGCAGTGAGACTGTTTCAGAATAAAGAAGACCAAAGAGACAAAATAACTGAAAATAATGCAGACGCATGGATGGATCCTGGATGGAGAGAAATTTTGGAGACAATCTGGAAAATTTGAATGTGGACTTGATATTAGACAATGTTACTGAATCGACAATTATTTTGACAATGGTTGCATAGGAGTATGATTATATAGGAGAATGTCTTGCTCTTAAGAAATACAGGAAACCGAGGAATAGGGTGTTGAAATACTTTTTAAATGGTTAAACAAGAAAGAGCAGGAGTAGACGGAAGAGCCAACCAATGTGGCCAAGTGTTAACACTGATGAATCCAACCAAAGGTGAACTTTTTTGAAGGTCTGAAGACTTTAGAAAAAAAATTGGAGAACATAAACAAATGACAGGGTACAGGGCCTTTTGGGGGAGTTAAACAGAAGTAGCAGTTACAAGGGTGTCATCAATTTGAAATAATTCCCTCAGTTATTCACTTCTGGTTTGTGTCCTCTCAGGTATCCATGCTATTGGTCCATTAGAATATTCAAAAGAATGCTTTATAATTGAGGAAGAAACATTCCCAAGTGAGGTATTGCGATCCCACAGAGTAAACACACGTCAGTGCTTAGTGTTCATGGAGTTTGAGGATTTTGCCAGCCAAACAGATGACCACTTTTCTTTTGTTTGCTTTGCACATCAGATTCCAAACTCCCCATTCAAAATTCAACCCAAAACTTCAATATGGAAGAGGAGCAGAAATAAGGTAAAAAAAACTTACTAAAGATGACTTTTATAGGGGTGCATGCTGCTGTGTGGTTTGAAGTTTACTCACTGCTGAGGGCCCTTCTTATGAAAAACAGCATAAAATTAGGCTTGGAAGTAAATATTGATTTAGGAGTGGTTTAGGAAGAGAGGGTTTGGAAACTTGAGTATCTTTGTTTTCACAAGAAATCTGTCTTTGCCATATGTATTTTTATCATTTTAAGGGAAGACAAAGGAAAACCTTGAAGATTTTTGGTTTGATTTCTCCTATTTTGGCCAATACTACTCTATATTCTTATTGCTTCTCCAAAGCACCATCTGGAAATGACAGTTCTTAGTTTTTTTTTATGACTAAGGGAATAAATCCGTCTATATGTCTTTAAACAATAGGTGGAGGAGGAGCATCCAGTTTACCGACTAGTACTCTGACAACAGGTTTAAGGTAGAGTCTCAACTCCCATATAAACTAACATGCCCCTCACTATCCTATTATCACTCAGCCCAGAGCATGGAAACTGCTTAGGGCACGTACTGGGTACCAGGTCACGAGTGACCAAATTAAGCTGCATTTCTTTTTGTAGCCCAATGGTCTGCTGAAATGGGAATGACTCTCCCTGTTCTGCAGCTGCAAACATTTTCCCTTCTTCAACCAGAGCATCATGCCTGAGCCAGCAATTAAATTGGGTGCTTTGCTTCTAAAGCCCATGTTCTCATCATTACATTCTGCTGCCCCTGCCAAATGCAGTGAGTGCCTTTGTTCACAAGATGGGGCGACGAAGTGACCACTTTTAACCTCAGGGATCAGGTGTCTGCTTCCAAAAAGAAAGATGAAATACAGAAGAGTTGAATTTTAAAGTAGAGAATGTATAAATAAGGCAAGAAGGCATAAAGAATTGGCTTTTCGTGTCTCACTAGTGCAGACTTTCCCTCTCAACCAGGTCAGTCCTTCCTATGAAATTCTCCAGATCACAAAGAGAAAACAAAAATGATGTATTTCATAAGTAGCAAAAAATACAAATCTGACAGATGAACATTTGAGTTTTTTACCTTAATTTTCATACTTATGTCACTACATTAATGTAATTTCCTAGTTCCTTGGCAAATTAAATTATTTTTTCTCTTACACTAGCCAACTAAGTTTACCAAGATAGCACAGGGATATAAACATCTCTTTTAAACAACTCATTTTACTTCGCTTTAGAGTGGTTTTATAAAACTCCATGCAGCAATAGCAATCAACTTCTGTCTATTCCCTTCTCTTTTTTCTTTAAAGAACTGACAAACGTAAGTAAATAAGCCTCAAGGTTTCATGTATAAATGAACACATACAGGGTCAGATGTCTTTTTATAAAAAACCTGTATGGAAAATTATGCACTCTTCCTGCTTTGTATAAACTCAAAATCAGCCTCAATCAGCCTGTCTTGATTTGGTACCAATCCCCAGAAATGTGACTGGCAGAACTTAAATACATTTCAGGACCAGCTTTTTAAAAAGGGCAATCTCTGGTGGATGAAAAACAGTGGATCTTTGAAGGCAGGCATCTGAGAGCACTTGGTGAGCCCAGGCAGCCCTCAGCTCTTGTTAGGTTTTTCCTTCCGGCACAAAGGGCAGCTGCCTTCATTCAGTGACAATGTCCATGGACCAGAGTTCTGCAGTACACAAAACAGATATGTTTTTCTTACAGGTCTGGCAAACAAGCCTTGTCTTTTGCTATAAAGACAAGTTTATTGATATTGAGGCAAGCCAAGTTCCCGCTTCCACATGTGTTTAAATTCCTGGGTTGCAGCTGAGGCTCTGGAAGGATGCGTGGCATCACTAGTGACTGCTAGTTCAAACCTGGTTCTTTTTTGCGGGGGAGGGGTAACCAGGGATCGAATTCGGGACCTTGAGCTTGCAAGGCAGGTGGCGGAACTACTGAGCTAAATCCCCAGCCCTAGACCTGGTTCTTTCCAATAACTCAAGACATAGAGCAAATATGAAGTCCTTCACCTTTGATCAAAATAGGTTTTCTAATCCTGAAGGCAGTGGGAAGGGGGCAGGTCGTCAGCCTTTGATTTTAAAAACCATCACGTTAGAAATATTTGTATTTTAGGCAGTACATTTTTTTCTCCCTCCCCTCTCACCTTTTGGGAAATACTCCTTTCTTGGGAGTAGAGGAGGCAATTTTTTCAGATTGTTGCCCCGAACCACATTTAACGTGAGCAGCGCCGACGGTCCCCGAGGACCATCCTGCTCGTGTGTCACTCGGAGGACACTTTCTTTGTCATTATTATTATTCATTAACTTTATTAGTCCATTTTAGGTATACTCTATGATCGCATTCACCACTGGGAATTTGTACTTTTATGTGACATATCTTGGTTCTTATTTTTTCACATTCCCTTGCCCTCCCCTCAACCCCTCCATCCCTCCCTTTTTTCAAAAGCTTTGTTTCCATTTTTTCCTTCCTTTCTCACTT
Organism: Heterocephalus glaber; assembly: GCF_053883595.1. Taxonomy (NCBI): domain Eukaryota; kingdom Metazoa; phylum Chordata; class Mammalia; order Rodentia; family Bathyergidae; genus Heterocephalus; species Heterocephalus glaber. The sequence continues at coordinate 3,718,292 of NW_028258153.1, forward strand.
TTTTTCTTTCCCCTGCCTCCCCTGCCTAGTTCCCCTTCCCCTTTGAACATTTTCTTCCTATTTCATAGTATCTATTATACATTTTGGTCCTCAATTACACTTTCAGTTTCTCACATCAGAGAAACCATTTGGCATTTACACATGTGTGGAGGACACCTACTTTAAACTCTCCATGGAGCACTGCACCATTCCCTCACTACCCGACAGTGGGCTGCTGTCCACCACCTATGGGCCTCAGGTCATGGGAGAGGTCGGGCGTGTGTTCTCTCCATAGACAGCTCTTTGGAGAGTTGAGTTCCTTTTCTTCTCAGGCTTACAGAGGACAGATGGAGATGAGAATGAGAAAAGGGGGCCCGAGTTCAGCAATTGTTCATTGCAACCGAGAGTAAAAGAACTCCATAAATACTGTATTATTATTATTATTGTTATTTACAACTACCATGCAATAGGAGTTAACAGCAAACAGGTAAAATTCCCACTAAATTGAGTAGAAACCATGGACTGGACTATACATGAGCCTATAGTTTCTTTATCCCTCACCAGATACAGTCCTTATTCAACAAATATTTGTTCAATATGCCAACACAAAGAAAAACCAACTGAACATTTGGCTGAAACTTTACTGGTAACCGACATAGAGGTTACAATGAGCAGAGGTCGGTGGTGAAACACAGAGTACACAAAACAGACCTCAGAAGTCAAGAGGACTGAGGCTTACAAATAAACAGTGGCTAATTAACCTGATGAGATTTAGAGTCCATCACCTGGCATTGTCTAAGTTATGCAATAGAGGCTCAGGGAAAGGAAAAGCATGAATTCACAGCCTCAAAGAACTATGCATGGGATTGCATTTAGGAAGTTATTTTACAGTTGAGAAGCTATGCTTGGAAATTGCACTGCGATCCCCGGAGCCGGAGCACACGTGAAAGAATAAAGCCGGGAAACTGTCTTGATTTGTTTGTTAAACATGCAGATGTTGATTGGTGATTACGAAAAAATCTCGGACTGCTTCTGAGGGGAAGGAACATTGGTGATAACCCTTTAGAGTTCTCTTCCTCTCCCCTCAACATTTGTGGAAATAAAAACTGTGATTTCAGAAGTGTTCTGCTTAGGGTTGTATATCCGATGAGCAGCAGATTCAGAACCGTCTCTATTTATTCTTCTTCTGAAATCCAGTAATCCAGATATGTTCAAACAAATGAAGACAGTATTCTGACCCACATAACCTCAGACACAAAGACATTGGAAAGATTTGTGAAAGAGTTGTTGTCCTGGCTTCTCCCTGTGTTATTGTATTGCATAATCTTTTTGAGGAACTGTGTGGAGATATATGATTATCTGAGACATATAGGAAGAATATAGAAAGACTCAGAGGGAAGGGAGTTAGTTTAATTCTTGGGAGCTGGTCTGAAACTTTAAACTCAGATTCTGACAATAGAAGCATAATAAAAAGTAATGTAATTTTCTTAAAAGGAGTTAAAAAAATCTTGTAGCCATAACACTGAAAATGATAAAACTGATTCTGTAGAGGCTTTTAAAAAATGTGGCCAATTAAAAACATGCTCCCTGGTATGTAGGAAAATGAGATATCATTACACCAATGTGAACTGATCAAGTCAGTCTGGGACTGGTTAGGTTATCGTGCATGTAAGCACAGCTGAGATATCCATTTTAGATGGAGAGATGAATTGCAGATATGTATAATGATTTCCTTACTGTGATATCTCACTCATTTATCTTACATCATTTCATTTAAAATAAAGTGAAGTCTGTAATCCTACCTTCAAAATGATGAGGTCAGTTTTGTATTCTGGTATCTTTAAAAAACCATGTTGGCTTATTTCCTTCTAGATACTAATGCATTAGTTTTGGATTCTTAGTTTTTGATCAGTTGGATGGGTAAAATCTTCCCTAAAATATAGAATATTTGAGTTATTGATTGACAGAGTCATTGAATGGGTGTAGTTGATAAAGCCCAGTAATACATTAAAAGTGTCATTAACATTATCTGACTTTTAGAGCTTTTAAAAAAAATTACACTGTTGGCCAAGGATATATAATTAAGCAGGCCTTCATGAAGACAAGATCATTCAAAGATTTCCCTCCAGGTGTTTTTCTCCTCTTTTTTATTTCTAGCTATTTAGAGGTAGAATGAAAGGTAAGTGGACAATAGACTTTGCCAGCCAACCCTAAGATTTTCTGTTGGACAATTTTCCCCTAAAGTTTAGGAAATGTATGTTTGATTATGTATGAACAAATGCTCCTCCTACAGGGTTTCAATGCACATGTACCATGCAGCACATCACCTATAGCCTTCCGACAAGTGTGTCTACATAAGCCAAGACATCCACAACTATTTTAAATGCCTACATTCAACTTGATAGTAGCTTCTCTTTCACAGATGTTTTTTCTTCTCACTGCTAAGTTTTTCTTGTTTTAATAACAAGAAAGAAAATGGAGCAGGAAAAAAATGTTATACTAAAGAAGATGGTGAGATTAAACTCAATTTATATAAGTACTGTGTACATTAAGAAACTACTGTGCACAGGAACCTGTGGCAAATTCAAGAATCGAAAGTCCAATCCTTCCCTGAACTTCGTTTATGCATTTCTTGGGATTTGCACCTGAGGATATCTAGATGGTAGCAACTTTTTCTCTGCAAATCTAGCAAGAAAAAGAAGCTGTGAGGAAGGTACTTGGTCCCTTACAGGGGTTCTCTGGCCTGCAGGGCAACAGTCACCTCCCCAGGCAGTGAGGCATGGGTCGGGGCTTCATTAATTCACATCACACTGAACACGAATCTTTGTTTTCATCAAAAATATCAGTGTATAAAACAAGGTTTGCACTGAAAATATGGAGATAGCCTTTTCATGCCACTGCCCCTCACTATCTAAATGCTGACCAGATGTGTGATATCGACAAGAGATCATTGCTTCTAACCTTCTTCAGTTGGTTAATTTGAAACCATGAGTAACCCAGCATTGAAGCATTGTGGTGCTGGCTGAGGTAGGAATGACAAGAGCAGAAAAGGAACCAGAAAGGAGATTAGTCTTGGCTGCATGGAAATTATAGACCAAGATTATTTCCAGAGTTTCCCAAGTGGTTCCTGCGCTCTCTGTTCTATCCTCTCCAAATTATCCTATATAATGGTGCCCAATCATCCCCTTTTAAAATATTTTTAATTTTATATTGTGTACAATCTTGAAAACCTGCAATGAATAAGATGCAAACATTTTTTACATCTTTTGCACATCCTCATCGCATCAAGAATGGCCTCTTTACCTCCATACTTCCACAAAGCACGTCCTTTCTCCTTTAATCCTGTGTCCACTTCTAGCCACCTCAAGGTCCACCCTAAGAGAATGGGTTATGAGTGACTCCATCCAGAGCAAGACTGATTCATTTCCTGTCTGGTACTTAGCTCTTTCCCCTCCACCCTCTGTGGCCTGGCAATTTTCAAGTGAATCCTCGCATTGAAATCTTCAACTATACCCTCTTTTGTTACCACTATTAATTGGCCCATAGAAGTTTTGGTCTAAGAACGAGATATTCAAATGCAAGTTTGACTTTTCCATTTGGCTACTTGTACAAATCCATTATGATGTACATTGTCAACATATATTGAGATACACTGTGTTTGTTATTAATCCTCTTTACACAGCAAGCCTGCCTGGGTATGTACTATAATTTGTGGACACAAATCTTGTTGAGACAGTCCAGTTCTGCTCCTTATAGAGTACCGCACACACCTGAATCAACATGGCTGATCCCTGACAAATAGAGGTGTGGCCCCACCATAAGTGATTCAGTCTCCATTGCCAACTCATTCCTCAGCAGGATCTAACCAAATGAGTTTGCGCTTTCTAACACAGGAACCATAACGCCAATTAACTTGGAATCACCAAGAATCGGGGGAAAGGAAGACATTGAAAAAGTGTAATATTCCTTGCAGAATAGATCTCTAGCTCTTAGAATAGAGTAAGAAATTTGAGAATATAATTTATAGTAAAAGTATAAAGACCCACAAAAAATAATAAAAATAATATTTTTAGGGGCAATTATACACAACTACACACCAGTTAGAATGACTTTAAAAATATTGCTAATACCAGGTGCTGGTGAGGATTTGGACTCATTGTTACTCTCATATATTGCTGCTAGGAATGTAAAATAGTATGGTTACCCTGAAAAGCTGTTTTGCAGTTTCTTTTAAAGTTAAATATACACTTGCCATATGACTTGGCATCGTATTCCTAGGTATTTACCCAAATGGAATTGAAGCTTATGTTCACAAACGAAAACCTGTAAATGAATGTTTACAACCCTTCTATTTATCACCACCAAAAACTGGAGAAAACATGTCTTTCAATGGGTGAATTCAGAAATAAACCGTAGTACACTGAGAAAATGGAAAACTACTCAGCAACCGAAAGGAACGAACTATTGATACATAGGACTGCTTGGCTGGATCTCAGAAACATACTGAATGAAAACAGGCAGTTTAGAAAATTAAAAACTGTGTGCTTCTATTAAAATGAAAAGTCTCAGAGACTTGTTCCCTATAGTGACAGAGAGCAAATCAGAGCGTTGAGCGAGCAAGAGGGACGCTAAAGACTCAGCATGAAGGATATTTTGAGGTAGCAGATCTGTTCTCTATTCTGACTGTTATAATATTGACCTGAGTCTACATATGTGTCAAAATAAACAGAACAGTACATATAATATTAATTCTCCTATGTTAATTTGAAAATTAAATTTAAAAAAAGAGGTAAAAACCATGGGCAGACAAGAATCTGACATAAATTTCTCTTTAAAACTTAAGTACACTGGGCCAGGGATTTAGCTCAGTGACACTGCACCTGCCTCTCAAGCGAAAGGTCCTGAGTTTGATACCTGGTACCAAAATAAAAAAACCCACTTAAGTACACTTTCTACCAAACAAACAAACAAACAAACAACAACAAAAAACCCTATATCAAAAGGAGTTCTTTCTAGTTGTGCAAAGTTGTGGAAACCACTGGATTCCTACCAGGGAAGCTGCTAGGAATTTATCATTTTATTTTCCAAATTTGAATGAGGCTAGTTTTCTGATGGGCAAAATAGAGAATCATGTGAGGAATTTGTGTTTATATTATGACAGAAACTACAGAAAAACAACATGTTCCCTTTCGGATATTTATTGCCTGAAAAAGAGGCCTTACTAAAACCAAGCCTATAAAAATATTTCCTGAAGAAAGTTTAAAGTTTAAATCAACATATTATCTTTGGACATGACGTTTGGTCGTGAAAAACCACTAGCTTTCACAGAAAAGTTCCCCTCCAAGGTTTATGGCTGTGAGGGTTGTTGTCAGGGACAGAGACCACCACAAAGGCAGGCAAGTTCCATTTTTGTTTTGTTTCTCTCCTTGGCGTTAGCTCTTTATGCCTATCATCCCTTGAAATTTATGGGCTTAATCAGCAATCAAGAGACACAGCTTTGTTGCTTACATAAGGAAATGTGACTTTACGTAGCTATGCATTTCAAATAGTCATCAGTCCACGTAATAAAGTAATTCATGTATCATCTCTGCATAGCACTATTATTTTCACTGTGTGTGTGCGGTTTTACAATTAGGCCACAAACTTACCAGATCTTTATTTTTAAATATATAATGCCAAGAGTTTATCTCAGCATTTATTTTTTTTTCCCGTGTGAGTTTTTTTTAAGGTGGAGGATTAGCTGTTTACCAAAATAATTTAATTTTTCATTTACTTAGCAATCTGATCCTTTCGCACAAGAGGCATTTCGCTCTTTGGATGGCTACCTCTCCATCTTATGAAATCTACACTGTCCTCTCCACCTATAATTTCAAAGATAGCTACCATTGTTAAGAACACAACACGAAAAAGAAAAATGAACCTATATGTGGCAGAATACAAGGACCTAAATTAGGAATAAATAGACTGTCACCTGTGGGCCAGCTGCTTGTTTTGTAAATCAAGTTTTATTGGAACACAGGCACACCCATTTGTTTATGTATTATTTATGGCATAACTAATACCATGGAAGATTTAATTAGTTGTGAGAGAGACATTATAGCCTACAAAGCCAAAAATGTTCCCTATCTCACTCTTTGCAGAAAAAGTGTGCCAACTCCTGGCCAGAACATTTATCTCAACCAATACTTCATTTTTGTTATGACAAATTTTATCTTAAACATTTTAAAAGCTTAAGTTATATTTAAGTGAAATCTCAGTTCATTCATGTTCTAAAGATCTTGCAAGGACACTAAATGGGATTTACAATTAAGCATTGGGCAAAAATCCATTGAGATTCTGCTTATCAAAGCCTGAATTTGGAAAGGCCAGGGCTGGGGCTCCACAGTGAAATCCACATGTAATATTTGCAAAGCAATTAAATATTAAGGCTCTCTGCTCTTCCTCACTTTGCTAAAGGGGTAAAAGAAGCATAACCACAGAATGGGTATTTGGGTAACAAGGGAGTCTGCTAGGCAACGTTGGACCTGGAAGATGGATTTTTCCCCCATCCTAAATCCCAGCATATCTTTTTATAAAAACCAAACCTTCCACCTCTGAGACATGAACCCTAGACTATTAACCAAAGGAATTTTCCGCATGTAAGGGTAGTCTCTTAGAGAAGTTAAATCTTCAGCTTTTTTGTTTTTGAGTAGATTTGTGTAATAATTAACAGGAAAAAACCAACACAAGTGGAACCCTCTGTCCATCCTTCTCTCCTTGAGAGTATGAATGTATTACATCAATTTTAATATCCAATTTTCATGGGCTTCAAATCCTCCCCTGATTTATAGCTTTGTGAACCTTCCATTCTCCTATCATTTCTGAAATCTCCCAGCTTTGTTTATGGAGTCCATGAATGCATCTGCCCATGAAACGAAACTGCAAACCAAGGTGCCAATGTCTTGTGGGGAAACCTAGGTAATGCTGTGGATTTGCACCATAGGGGCAGGATTTACCTCTGTTCATCTCGCTGCTGCTGCAGATCTACATGATGCTTTTTACGGAAGAGTGGCTGATGATGCATCACTCATCCTGTGAGGCACCTGCTGCCAGTGACTGTGCCAGCCTGGGATCTTGCACCAGTTGTTCAGTGTACAAGGATACTTTCTCTTCTGTCTCCTTATGATGCTCAGGTCTTGATACATCTGTACAGACTCAAACCTTTGTGGTAAGATCACTCTTACAGCTACTCTGGTCTTTGTTATAAACTGGCTTCTTGCAGGTTCTTATAAAAAAGTGAAAGGTGTATATTTGAATATCTCATGGGAACAAAACTCAGTCTCGGTCCACACCCCAAAGGATTCCTTTGGATCTGTATAAATTAGAACCAAATAGATTCTTCAGAGGGGATCCAATCAATTCTACTGTCAGCCAAGTCTAAGCCTTAATTCCTTCAGGGGAGGAGCTGTTATGAAGGCTTTGGGCTGCCATGCTTTTTGGGTTTTTTAAAATTAATTTTATTGGTACATTTTATTGGTACATTTTAGGTATACAATTCATTTACATTTATCATTAGGTGCTTGTACCTGTACATGATATATCTTGCTTCTTATTTTTTCCCCATTACCTGTGCACCCTTCACCCCCTCCACCCTTCCCTATTTACATAGATTTCATTTCCATTTATTTTTTTTTCTCATAGTATTTCCTTTCCTTCTTTTCCTTTCCTCTTCCCCTCCCTTCACTCCTTTGTCTTTGGACCTTTTTTCTTATTTCAAATTATCAATTATTCATTTTAATCATTTTAACCCTTGTTTACACTCTCAGTTTCTCACACCAGAGAAACTATTCAGTATTTACACATGTGTGTCCTATTCATTTCACTTAAGAGTATGGCCTCGATGTGCATCCATTTAGCTATAAATGACTCTAGTTTTTCATTCTTTAGGTTTGAGTAGTACTCCATTTTATAAAAAAAACACATTTTCTTTATCCAGTTTCCAGTTGATGGGCACTTGGGCTGTTTCCAAGCTTTCTCTATTACAATCTGTGCTGCTATGAACATGGGTGCACATATATCACTGTGGTATGATTCTTTTAATTCTTTGGGGAAGATCCCCAGCCGGGGAATAGCTGGGTCATATGGGACCTCTAGTCCTAGTTCTTTGAGGTATCTCCATACTGATTTCCACAGGGCTTGCACCAGTCTGCACTCCCACCAACAACGGAGAAGGGTTCCTTTCTTCCCACAACCCTGCCAGCATTTGTTATTTGTTGGTTTCTTGACAGCAGCCATTCTTACTGGGGTGAGGTGGAATCTCAGTGTTGTTTTCATCTGCATCTCTCAAATGACCGTGATGTTGAACATTTTTTCATATATTTGTTTGCTGCTTTTACTTCTTTGTCTGAGAAATGTCTGTTCATTTCAGATGCCCATTTTTGAATTGGGTATTTGAATTTGGGGGGTCTGATTTTTTTCAGTTCTTTATATATTCTAGATAGTAATCCTTTGTCTGAGGTACAGCTGCTAAAAATTTTTTCCCCATATTGCAGGTTGTCTCTTAGCTCTGTTGGTGGTTTCTTTTGCAGTGCAGAAGCTTTTTAATAAAATGAGATCCCAGTTGCTGATTCTTTCTGCTAGTTCCCATGCTGCTGAGGTTTTGTTCATGAAGTCTTTTCCTATGCCAATGTCTTCAAGAGTTCTACCTAACTTATCTTCCAGCAAGTTTAGTGTTTCTGTCTTGATATTTATATCTTTAATCCACTTCGATCTTAGTTTAGTGCATGGTGATAGGTATGGGTCTAGTTTTAATCTTTGACAGGTTGAGATCCAGTTTTTCCAACACCATTTATTAAATAGGCTATCTTTCCTCCAATGATGGTGGTTGGCTCCTTTGTCAAAGATGAGGTGGCTGAGCATGTCTGGAGTTGTTTCTGGATCTTCTAATCTATTCCACTGATCCTCAGGTCTGTTTCTTTGCCAGTACCATGCTGTTTTTATCACAGTAGCTTTGTAGTATAGTTTCAAGTTGGGAATTGTGATACCCCCAGCCATGTCTCTGTTACTTAGAATTGCTTTAGCTATTCTAGGTCTCTTCTGGTTCCAAATGAATTTTTGGATTGTTTTCTCTAGTTCTGTGAAGTATATTGTTGGAATTTCAATTGGCATTGCATTGAATCTATATAGTAGTTTTGGAACTATGGCCATTTTCACTATATTGGTTCTTCCTACCTAGGAGCAAGGGATGTCTTTCCATTTTCTTGTATCCTCTTTGATCTCTTTTGTCAGAGTGCTGTAGTTTTCAGTGTAGAGGTCTTTTGCTTCCTTTGTTAGATTGATTCCTAGATATTTCATTTTTTTGGATGCTATCATAAATGGAATTGTTTCCCTAATTTCTCTCTCAATGAGTCTGCTATTTGTGTACAAGAAGGCTATTGTTTTTTGAGTGTTGACCTTGTATCCAGCTACTCTACTGAATCTGTCAATTAAGTCTAGAAGTCTTCTGGCTGAGTTCTTTGGGTCTTCTATATAAAGTATCATATTGTCAGCAAATAATGACAGTTTAACTTCTTCTTTTCCTATCTTTATTCTTTTTATTTCTTTCTCTTTTCTAATTGCTGTGGCTAATGTTTCCAGAACTATATTGAATAGGAGTGGTGATAGTAGGCATCCTTGTCTTGTTCCTGATTTTAGTGTGAAAGTTTTCAGTTTTTGGCCATTTAGTATGATGTTGGCTGTTGGTTTTTCATAGATAGCCTTAATCAGATTAAGATAAAGACCTTCTATTTCAATTTTCTGAAGGGTTTTTTATCATGAATGGGTGCTGGATTTTGTTGAATAGTTTTTCTGTATCTATTGAGATGATCACATGGTTTTTGTCCTTGACTCTGTTAATATGGTGTATTACATTTATTGATTTATGAATGTTGAACCATCCTTGCATCCCTGGGATAAATCCGACTTGGTCAGGGTGTATGATCTTCTTGATGACCCTCTGTATTCTGTCTGCCAGTATCTTGTTGAGGATTTTTGCATCTATGTTCATTAAGGAGATTGGCCTGTAGTTTTCTTTTTGGGTTGGGTCTTTCCCTGGTTTTGGAATCAAAGTAACACTTGCTTCCAGGAATGAATTTGGAAGTATTGCTTCCCTTTCAATTTCCTCGATGAGTTTAAAGAGTAATGGCATTAGTTCTTGTTTAAATGTCTTGTAAAAAGACATTTAGAGAGGAACTACTGCTACTACTGTTTAAACTCTTCAATGAAATGGAAAGGGAAGCAATACTCCCAAATTCATTCCTGGAAGCAAGCATCACCTTGATCCCCAAAGCAGAGAAAGACCCAACTGAAAAGGAGAACTATAGGCCAATCTCACTAATGAACATAGATGCAAAAATCCTTAATAAGATACTGGCAAAAAGAATGCAGAAGATTATCAAGAAGATCATACACCCTGATCAAGTGGGATTCATCCCAGGGATGCAGGGATGGTTCAACATATGCAAATCAATCAATGTAATACACTATATCAATAGAGCCAAGGACAAAAACCATATGATTATATCCATAGATGCAGAAAAAGCATTTGACAAAGTCCAACATTTATTTATGATAAAAACCCTACAAAAAATTGGAATAGATGGTCTCTACCTCAAATTGATAAAAGCCACCTATGAAAAACCAACAGCCAATATCATACTAAATGGTCAAAAACTGAAATCCTTCACACTAAAATCAGGAACAAGACAAGGATGTCCACTATCACCACTCTTGTTCAGTATAGTTCTGGAAACATTAGCCATGGCAATTAGACAAGAGAAAGAAATAAAAGGAATAAAGGTGGGAAATGAAGAAGTCAAATTGTCATTATTTTCAGATGACATGATACTCTATATAGAAGACCCCAAGAACTCTACCAAAAGTCTTCTAGACTTAATAACCAAATTCAGTAGAGTAGCTGGTTACAAGGTCAACACACAAAAATCAATAGCTTTCCTCTACACCAATGACAGACTCACCAAGAAAGAAATAGGGCAAATAATTCCTTTCACAATAGCATCCAAAACACTGAAATACCTAGGAATCAACCTAATGAAAGAAATCAAAGACCTCTTCTCTGAAAACTATGGCATTCTGAAAAGAGAGATTGAAGATGATATCAGAAAATGGACCGACATCCCCTGGTCCTGGGTAGGAAGGATTAATATAGTGAAAATGGCCATACTTCCAAAACTGCTATGTAGATTTAATGCAATTCCTATTGAAATCCCAGCAGCATACTTCATGGACCTTGAGAAAACAATCCAAAAATTCATTTGGAGCAAGAAGAGACCCAGAATAGCAAAAGCAATTCTAGCTAACAGTGACATGGCAGGGGGTATCACAATCCCCAACCTGCAAGTGTACTGCAAAGCTACTGTGATAAAAGCAGCATGGTACTGGCAAAGAAACAGACCTGAGGACCAGTGGAACAGACTAGAAGATGCAGAAACAATGCCAGACACACTCAGCCATCTCATCTTTGATAAAGGAGCCAAACATCCTCACTGGAGGAAAGATAGCCTCTTTAATAAATGGTGCTGGAAAAATTGGGCTTCAACTTGCCAAAGATTAAAACTAGACCTATATCTCTCACCATGCACTAAGCTAAAATCAAAATGGATTAAACATCTAAATATTAAAATAAAACCTCTGAAACAGTTGGAACAGAGGTTAGGTAGAACTCTTGAAGACATTGGTGTAGGAAAAGATTTTATGACAAAACCTCAGTTGCCCATGAACTAGCACAAACAATCAACAAGTGGGATCTCTTCTTATTAAAAGGCTTCTGCACAGCAAGAGAAACCACCAGCAGTGTGAAGAGACAACTCACAATGTGGGAAAAAAGATCTTCACCTGCTGTTCCTCAGACAAAGGTCTACTATCTTGAATCTATAAAGAACTTAAAAAGATCAGACCTCCCAAATATAAAGATCCAATCCGAAAATGGGCATCTGAAATGAATAGACATTTCTCAGACAAAGAAGCACAAATAGCAAATAAATACATGAAAAAAATGTTCAACATCACTGGTCATTTGAGAGATGCAAATGAAAACAACACTGAGATTCCACTTCACTCCAGAAAGAATGGCTGCTATCATGAAATCAACCAATAACAAATGCTGGCGGGGCTGTGGGGAAAGAGGAACTCTGCTCCATTGCTGGTGGGAGTGTAGACTGGTGCAAGCACTGTGGAAATCAGTATGGAGATACCTCAAAGAACTAGAACTGGAAGTCCAATTTGACCCCGCTATTCCCCTGCTGGGGATCTTCCCCAAAGAATTAAAAGAATCATACCACAGTGATATACATGTGTCATGTTCCTAGCAGCACAGTTTGTAATAGCTAAAACTTGGAAACAGCCCGAATGCCCATCAACTGGGGACTGGATAAAGAAAATGTGACTTTTTTATAAAATGGAGTACTGCTTATCCATAAAAAATGAGAAATTAGAGACATTTATAGCTAAGTGGATGCACATTGAGGCAATACTCTTAAGTGGAATAAATAGGACACACATGTATAAATACCAAATAGTTTCTCTGGTGTGAGAAACTGAAAGTGTAAATAAGGAGTAAATGTATAATAGGTAATGTGAAATAGGAAGAAAAGGGGCAAAGGGGAAGGAAGTGGGAAGGCTATGAGAAAGGAAAGAAGGGAATGGGATTAATATGAGAAAATGGAAAAATAGGAACAAAATCTTTATAAATAGGGAGGAATGGAGTGGTTGAAGGGAGGGCTGGGCAAGGGTGAAAAATAAGAACCAAGAGAGACTATGTAAAGGTGCAAATTTCCAATGATAAATGTCATTATATTGTATACCTAAAATGTACCAATGATTAGAATGAATAATCGATAATGCAAAATAGGAAGAAAAGGTCCAAAGGGGTAGGGGTAGTGGGAGGGGCAGGGGAAAGGAAAGAAGGGAAAGGAAAAATGATGAGAAATGGAAATAAAGTCTTAAAAAAATTGCTAGATACAATCGACCTTAGGTAATAATAGAAATATGTTAAGCAAACTGCTTCCATAGAAATTTTATTCTGGTTAATGCCTTGATGTATGCAGTCATTTGAAATCTTTGTAAATGAAGAAGCAAAATAAAATGTATCTAATGTAGTCAGTAAAAAAAAAATATCTTGTATAATTCATCAGTGGAGCCATTTGGACCTGGGCTTTTCTTTGTTGGTAAATATTTTATTACATTTTCAATTTCACTCATTGCAATTGGGGTATTTAGAATTTCTATATCTTCTTCATTTAACTTTGGCAATTCATATGTATCTAGGAATCTGCCCATTTCGTCTGTGTTTTCCATTTTATTGGAGTAGAGGTTCTCAAAGTAGGTATTGATGATCCTCTGGATTTCTGTTGGATCTGTTGTGACTTCACCTTTTTCATTCTTTTTTGTTGTTGTTGTTCAAAGGTGAATTTATTGACAGAAAATTGAGAAGCTTAATAAAAAGTATCTATAGACCTTAAGAGCAGTTGGAAAATGGAAAATTTATATGAAATCCAGAAAAAGGCCTGAGGTTTTACTTGAGTGTATCTCCTCTCCTCCAATAAATTCAAGAATTCAAACAATATTAAAAGGCTAGAAAGATTGTATAAAATGCACAGTGTAAGCCTCTCATGAACATATTTAATTAAGTTAAATGATGCACATGTTTAATTAAGAAAATTATTGAAAAGTAAGGGGCAAAGAATATATTCTTAAGATGTACCCAGTACAATACAATAGTATAATGACATTCAATAGTGTAAGAATGTTTCAGAATGCTTTAAATAAAAAATAGTAACAGCAATAAGACACTAGGAAATTATCAACAAAACGTATGGAGTAATCATCCTCCCTATTTGCTGTTATAATGTGTCTATGTCATCTTTGGCAGACAAATGTTAGAGTTTGTCTTCCTCCTTCAAAAAGCTGAAGGACTAAGGTTACATGTCTCTAATACCCTTAAACCATTAAAGTTATCATTCTGTGTACAATCAAAGTAAAATAATAAGTAATATCAAATTCTATGAATAGAAAAACTACCTCTTTAAGAAGAAAACTTCAAATAACTGATTTATTTCAATCTTTTTAAAAAAATAATTTAAATAGTTTCTTATTTACTGCAGTGAATAAAATGCTGTAGAATTTGATATGTTATAACTTCTTAAGCTTTCTTTTTTTTCTCCCCATTAACTTTATTGGTACATTTTAGGTATAAAATACAGTTACATTCATCATTGGGATCTTGTACCATTACACGAGTCTCTCGGTTCTTTTTTTTTTCCCCTTCCTTTGCCCTCCCTTCACCCCCTCCACTCTTCCCTATTTGCAAAGACCTTATTTCCATTTTTTTCCTCTTCTCATATTTTTTCCTTTCCGTTTCTTCTCTTCCCCTACCCCTCCCAATTCCCCTGCTCTTTTAGAACTTTTCTTTCTGTTACACAATATCAATTATACATTTTTAAAATTACAATATTAAGATCTAGGAGACATTACCACAGATTTTACAGAATTTAAAAGGATATAGAAAGCATATTACAAAAATCTTTCTGGAAATAAATTTGACAACTTCTAAGAAGTAACTTGAAAGACAAATTAAAGAAACTAACTCTGGAGGAAATATAAAATTGGAATAGCACCTATTAAAGAAAGTATATTCCTAGCTTGAAAACCTACCTATATGACAACAGCAGGCTCATAAACATCTTAACTTATAAATTATATCAAACAATTAAAGCAGAAAAAAGAAGGAACACTTCTCCCCTCATTTTAGGAACTCAACGTTGTGCTAATCCTAAAAATGGATAAAGATAATAGAAGAAAAAAGTATGAACATAGATAGAAATTTGTTTAACAAAACAAACTATTAGAAGTCAGATCTGGCAGGATGTAGAAAGTGGTTTTGTTATAGGGATGGCAGTGTTGGTTCAGCATTGGAAGATCCACCCTCAAAAGTCATCATTTTAACAGAGGAAAGGAAAAAGCCATATGATCCTGTCACTAGTTGGAGAAAAAATATTGGACTAAATTCCACAGCTGTTCATGGTAAAAGCTATCAGGAGCCTAGAAGTAGAACAGAAACTTCTCAACAGATTAAAGACATGTACTCCATACTTCCAGTGAGAATGCCTTATATGAATGGAGAAGATACAATGCTTTCTCCTTAAGGTGGGGAACAAGGGCAGATATGCTTACTCTTTATCTGTCCATTAAACTTTGAAACCTAGTTCCCACCAAAATAGTCTGGCAATAAAATGACACAACAAGGATAGGATTGGCACGGCAGAAGCAAAATTTTTATATGCAGATGAAATGATCATCTTCAGAGAAAATACTAAGAAATCTCTAGGAGCCCCTAGAACTTGTACTTGAATTTAGCAGGATTAGAAAACACAAGATATATATAAAAATTCAGGTCTGTGTAAACTTGCTATAAATGAAGAATTGGATATTGAAATTTAAAAGTTATGTATGAATACAAAGGACCTAGAAAAGTTAAAAGTAGAAACAGAAACAAAAACAGTGTTGGAAGACATTTAATACCTAATTTTAAGACTTCTTCTAAAGCTACAGTAATCAAGGCAGTGTTGGTATAAGGAAAGACATATAGATCATTTGAATAAAACAGAGAATCTAGAAATAGAACCACACATATATGGTCCACAGACTTTTGAAAGATTATTTAACATTAGCATTTTATAGAATATAAACTCAGTTCAAGAGCCGAAGAGGAGATAGTGTCTTCAGCAAATGGCAATAGAACACCTGGTATCTGTATATAAAAAATTAACCTCAACCCTTTATTTCCGTACATGAAAATAACTTGAAGGGACCTATGAACCTAAATATGAAAGCCTAAAAGTATAAAATTTTAAGAAGAAATTATAAGGGAAAATATTTATGAATTCAGTGTAGACAAGAACTACCTAGGATACAAAAATCATGATGTATAAAAGAAAAAAATTGATAAATGAGATTCCATCAAAATTTAGAACTTTAAATGACATCATTAACATGAAAAGTAGTCCTTAAACACACCATATTTACAATGCATATAACCTATGACCAGAATATATAAAGAATTCTTAGAGCTCATTAATAGACAACCCAATTAAAATGTAGACATAAGAAGATGATAAATAGCCAGTATAGCACAAGGAATGGTGTGCAACTCTAGAATCAGAAAAATACTAATCGGTACAATAATAAGATTGAATTATACACTCATTAGGGAGATGAAATTAAAAGTTTTAAAAGCCTTGTCATGACTTTTTCTTTTTGTTGGATTCTCCCCCTTTGCATTTAATTTGTCACACCCAATGGATTCATTCTGCTGGGTTTCCTGGGGTTGTGATCCTCATTGTCTTTTCCTAGGGTATTTTCTAAAATTTTCTGGAGTGCCGGTTTGGTATTGATGAAGTTCCTAAGGTGCTCTTTATCATAAAAGTATCTTATTTCTCCATCAATTTTGAAAGATAGTTTTGCAGGGTACATCAATCTGGGTTGGAGGCTGTTTTCCTTTAGGGCTTGAAATACATCACTCCAAGCTCTTCTTGCCTTGAGGGTTTGCATTGAGAAGTCTGCTGTGATTCTGATGGGCTTTCCTTAGCATGTGATTTGTTTCTTTTCTCTCACTGCTTGTAGAATTTTATCCTTCTGTTGGATTTCTGGAATCCTAACTATTATATGCCTATGTGCAGACTTTTTTTTTGATTAAGGGTAGCTGTAGTCCTATATGCCTCACTTATCTGTATGTGAAGTTCTTTTACCCTGCTTGGGAAGTTTTCTGCCATCACTTCTTTTACCATTTTTTTTTTGTCATCTGCACTCTCTCCTCTTTCTTCATTGACTCCAATCAGTCTTATGTTATTCTTCTTTGCATCATCTAGCAGCTGCTGGATTGATTTCTCATGGTCCCTTACAATTTTAAAGCAATTTTTCTTTTCTTCCTCACTAATTGCAATGTTATCTTCTATATCTGAAATTCTATCCTCACATTGGTTCATTCTGCTGCATAGACTTTCGATGGAGTTTTTAATCTCTTGGAAATCTGTTTGTATCTGTTTTATGGATTCCATTTGTTTCCTATGTTGGGATTCCATCATGTTCCTCAGATCCTCTATTTTTTTTATCTGTGTTCTCTCTAGATTTATTAATCATGTCTTGCACCATGAGCAAAATCTTTGTTATCTGAGTAATTATTTCTGATTTCATTTTTCCCAGATCCTCTTTTGTTGCCAGTTCAGAGAGTCCAGGTGTTTGAGTATCAGATTGTTCCATCTCATTTCCCTTTGGGGTTTCTGTAGGTGATCTGGAAGTCTGTTTTTGAGGCTTGTTTATGTGTTTTCTCATTTCCACGGGGGGGGGGGTACCTGCTTCTGGCGCCCACGGAGCTCACCTTCTCTGCCCTAGGAGCTTGGGATGGCAGCGGGGGAGCTTCCTTCTGGGTTCTGGGACGGGTTCACCTTCTCTGCCCTAGGAGCCTGGGATGGCTGCGGGGGAGCTTCCTTCCAGGTCACCTTTTTCATTCTTAATTGCATGTATTTGTGCCTTTTCTTTCCTTTTTTTGATAAGCTTGGCTAAAGGTTTGTCGATTTATTGATTCTTTCAAAAAACCAACTCTTTGATTCATTGATTTTTTTGTATTCTTCTCTTAGTCTCCATTGCTTTGATTTCTGCCCTGATCTTTGTAATTTCCTCTCTTGTATGAGCTTTGGATTCATTATGCTCTTCTTTTTTTTTTTTTTTTTTTTTTTTTTGCTACTGAGGATCGAACTTGGGACCTTGCGCTTGCGAGGCAGGAGCTGGAAACACTGAGCTGTTGTGCCCAGATTTCGAGGTCCCCAAAGACCACCAAGGAGCTGATTCCGATGTAAACACATGAGGATCGTTTATTCAAGCTCGAGCAGGGATTCCTAACCGTCACCACCGCAGTGGGTCAAGATTGAGAGCCTCAACTCCAAATCAGCAGGAGTTTTTATAGTAGTTACAGCAAGATTCTAGATTGGCAATTAAACCTGATTGGTTGTGCCTTGTGTACCCAAGCTGCAAACGGTTACACCTGGGACATTGGGGTAGCTGTTGCCAGGGGACGGCTGAACACTTATCACAAGCAGATGGGCAAAGTACATCTTGTGGTTTTAGGTCCCACAGAGCTAAATCCCCTGGCCCGTGTGCTCTTCTTTTTCTAGGAGCTTGAGGTTCTGCATTAGGTTATTTATCTGAGTTTTGTCTGTTTTCCTAATGTGGGCATTCACTGCTATGAATTTCCCACATAGAACTGCTTTCATTGTGTCCCATAGATTCCTGTATGTTGCACTGGCATTTTCATTTACTTGTAGAAACTGTTTAATTTCTTCTTTAATTTCTTCTGTGACCCATTGGTTGTTCAAGAGGGTGTTATTCAGTTTCCATGTGTTTGTTGGGTTTTGTGGTTTCTAATGTTATTGATCTCCAATTTTATTGCACTATGGTCTGATAATATTCAGGGGGTGACTTCAATTCTTTTACATTTACTTAGACATGTCCTATGAGCTAGCATGTGGTCTATTCTGGAGAATGACCTGCTGGCACAGTCTGCTCTCTCTTTCCTCCAGTTTGTTGGGTCCTTGATATCTTTTTTTCATATTTTTTCTTTTTTTTGGTACTGGGGATCAAACTCTGTACCTTGTGCTTGTGAGACAAGTGGCAGAACCACTGAGCTATGCGCCCCCCCCATATCTTTTAAACCCAAAGACATTGAAATTAAAGAGATAAATTTAAGATATTTTCCTTGTCAAAAGGAAGAAATATATTTTTAAGTAGATCCATTGACCACAAGCTCCAAATCAATTTCCTGGGAAATTCATCTTCTCCAACATTATTCCTACACTCATACACAGAAATTCCAAGAAATTCTTAGATATTTTGTGTGCCTTATATTAGCCATCTAAGAAGTAGGTAAATCTAAAATACCCATTTTCACTCTTTCTGTACTCATTGCATTTTATGTTTTAGTAGATAATATGATCACTCTTGCACTGAAATAAATAAATTTATATTTCCAAGTATTAAAATATTCAAATTTATAGTGTCTCTCTGATGTACTGATTACCTACCAAACAGCAACTTGTAGGAAGTCAGTCTGCCTATTCTGTTCTGTGGTAGTATTTCTTTTTTTTTTAACTTTTATTTTTTTCAGTATGTTTCAGTATATAATGAATACAGCATGGGGAAATGGTACACATTTTAATTCTTTTTAAGTCCCTGTCCTCTCTCCTTTCTCCCTCTCCCCCCCTTTTTTTTTTGGTACTGGGGATCAAACTCCGGGCCTTGAGCTTGTGAGGCAGGCGGAGGCACCACTGAGTGACATCCCGGCCCCCTTGTAGTTTTTTGATGTCTTTGCTCCCTCTTCCTCTTTCCTATCTTTCTCCTGTGCTTCTTCTGCTCCGGCTCCTGCAGCCTACCCTTCCTCCTTTTCCCTCATTTGTCACTCGTATAGAGCTGTAGGCCTGAAACTAGGTCATGGGGCTGTCAAGATGTCAGCTTCAAATTTAGCTCTCAATTCCCTGTCTCTAAACCATTTTATACTTTGGGGATGATTTGCTCTTCTTTGTGGTTAGATGGAACAATTTGAATGCCCTTTCTGTTGCACATGGGTTTTTCTTTATATATACCTGCTTAAATAGCTTCTTAGAAGTTCTTATGCATTGGTATCCACACATTTTGGGATTCAGGATGGCTTAAAAACCTTCAAGTCTTTCATGAATTTTTCAGAAGAGGAACAGGCACCTTACAAAAGGAACATGCAGCTGATTTTTGTCACCACATTTACAAAACAGTTCCAGTAACCAAACACAGCCTACTTCGTACAAATGCAATTATGGCTATGCCTCATTGAGAGAAGAGATTTTTAAATATTAAGAATAAAATGAGCCACGGAAAACTCAAATATCCTCCCCTAGGAAAAAATAGTGAAGTCTGGTATGCATTAAAATACTTGAATGCTAATGGAAGAGAAAAATGTAAGGCCTGTGTGTCTATTTCTTTGGACCAAGACAGTGTGGTTTCTCAGTTTTCTCAAGTCCTGGCCAGTTTAGGATCTGGTGAGACTCTTTGGAGACAGGAAATGCGAGGTTGATGCAGAGTACAGATGAGTGAAATGGTTTGGGGTGCCTTGCGCCATATATTGTCCTGACCTTCCCTGGGGAGGGGCACCTTCAGACGCCAGGAGCCCACTCTGCTGGGAGGACCTTCTACTGCCAGAACCTCACAGCCACGGACATGGCGGAAATAGCCTCAAGACAAAGCAAAACAGGGCCAGAGGCAGAGACTTAGAGGACCTGTGGGTTTGAAGTAGGGGAAAGAAGGAAATCAAAAGCAGCCTAGAAGGTAGTGACCTCTTCCTATGCTTGGGTCCCCCCGTCCATCCCCAAGTTCACCATTAGCAGAACCAGGAGTGTCCAAGGCTTATGCAGGGATCTTTTCCCTTCAGTTGGCCATGCTAGTTCGTATTCCATCAATGAGAATCATTGGGGTTAGAGAGTTTCCTTTCCTTTCTCATCTCAATTTTATTTTCAATGCAAATGATATTACTCTTGATTCAACTCCAGGAAGGTCAATAGATTGTCAGCTATGAATGCTTAAGAAAAAATTAATTGACTCCTGTGGTCTTCCTCATAATTCCTTGGTGTAACTAAGTGTGCCTAGGGAATATGATCTATCCTCGCTGGTGGAGGAGGATTTGAGAAGAGCTCTGGGAGAGCAGGGTAGCAAGGAGGTTGTGGATGAATAACAGAAGAAGCGGGTGAGGGTGGTTGCTGACTGTGCTTCTAGAAATGTGGGAAGCAGAGCAAGCAGGCAGGTGGGAAGCTGTCAAAGTCAATATTGGGTTATTTTTGAACGTTTGCCCCTGGCCATGAACTGGAGGAAAGCTTCAGCCTTTTGGCCTCCAGGAAAAGAGCTGGAACCATTTATGAACAGCAGGCAACAGCCAAATTTCTGACTTGCCAATTAGGTGAAAGGCAGTGATAACTTCATTATGAAGTCCTTGAAATATCTACAGCTGGTTCTCTACTTTATTAAATTGATATATGCCTGTGACAGATTCTGGGGTATAGTATGTGCTAAAGAAATGTTAGCCTTATTAGTAGTAGTAGAAAAGGAAATATTGTTGTTCATATAAAACAGTTATTAAAAAAGAGTCATCCTATAATGATGTTTTATCACTAAATATATAGAGAGATAGTTCAATGTCAATAATAGAGGCACATCATTTTTAATGGCTGAAAATCATTCTATTAAGTAAAGTCACATATTTAGCAAGTCCATTATTGATAAATCCTTGGGCTATTTCTAGTTCTTTGTTTTATTTCTAGTTCTTAAAAATACTATTATAAGTAGTGCCGTAATAAATTTCTGGGTTGCCACATTTTTGTCCTTAAATCTTGGTGGTAGGACAAAGCCTTGTAAAACAGTGTACCAAAGGGAAAAGTATGAAGGAGAAGTCTATTTCTATTTACAAAAGTCTCTCTGCTCTAAAAGGAGATAAACCTAATCTCACAAAGAATTTTAAAAGATAAATGCCACGCAGAACTATGTGCATATGAGCAAGGAATAGCTTTGTGTTCTTGAAATATAAAGAGCTCCATAAATTAGTTAAAAAATAAGACTATCCTAACAGAAATAATGAGGAAAGTCTTTATACAGGCTCGTAAGAGTCAAGTGGCTAGAACTGAGATGCTTCTTTTAGTCAAAGATAAAATTTGTATTATTATTATTTTAAATAATTCCTTAAGAACCAACATACATCATGTACAGGTACAAGCACCCAATGATAAATGTAAATGTATTGTTTACCTAAAATGTACCAATAAGAGAATTTAAGGAACAATAAATAAATAAATAATTCCTAAGGCTAGTGAGGAAATAGGGGAATATTTTAACATGTTTTGTCCTCTTTTCTTTCTAGAGGGTTTCTCTATTATTGCATTTATCCACATTTTTATTTTTATTTTTACTTTTTTTTGGTACCGGGGATCAAACTTGGGACCTTCAGCTTGTGAGGCAGGCAATGGTACCACTGAGCTAAGTTCCCGGCCCTATCCCCATTTTTAAATAACATATACATTTCTACTCCTCCACATGATGCATATCCAGGCCTCATCTTTTTTTCTTGGACTTCAGATTCATATGTACTTGAATTATCACACTTTATTATTTGACAAATACATGAAAATTTACATATCCAAGCAACACTTTTATTTTCTTCTTGGGTCTAATCCTTGTCCAGTCCTTGTTCATCCAGGCTCCACATTTCAGAGTAGAATTATTTCTGATCTTCTCTCTGTTTCTCCCACACCAGCCTCACCAAGTGCCACCAGCACAATCCAAAGATATTCTCAGTCCGGTCACTTCACCCATCAGGATCACCCAACTCCAAGGTGCTATTCATTCCACCCTGAATTACAGCTGGAGCGTCCCATTTAATTCCTTCTATTCCTTGTTTCCTTCCCCACTGATTTTCCACTCCTCAGCCAGAATAATATTTTAAAAAATCTAAATAGAACATGCTTCATGCTTTTTCAGAGCTTGAAATTCTTCAGTGCATTTTTATTACTTATTTTTTGGTACCGGGGTTCAAACTCAGGACCTTGCTCTTGCAAGGCAGGCGACGGAACCACTGAGCTAAATCCCCGGCCTTTTATTACTCTTTATTAAATTGGAACACATGGTGCCTAGAGGAGCACATAGTCAGGACACAATAAATACGTATTTGATCAATTATTATCGAGGTTCTCTTTGATGCGGCCACGGACACTGCTGGATCCTCACTTTGGAGTAGTTCTCTGACCTCTGCCATCCCTCACTTCCTGCTTCCTCTTTCTGTTCTGACCTTGCCTTACCTCATGTCCTGCTTCCTCTTTCATCTGCCTCTGGCTCTTTCTTCTGGGGATCCGGACTGATTTCTCTGCCCCAGAGATCCTCACCTGGGACTTCCCCATGCTGCTATCTCCTGAGCGAAGCCCTCTGTCTGGCTGTAGGAGAAAAGTCACAGAAAGTCTTGACAGCCAATTAAGAAGCTCTCGCTTATCTTGACTGAGGACAGCTGCTGGTACCTACTGAGCGAGGAACAAAGCTTTGGCTTCTCATTTGTTCATGCCTGATGAAGACTGCCATTTGACCTGGAGCGCTCTCCATGGACATAGCCTGGAAGAGAGACACACAGCCTCAGGTATCTCCAACTGCTGGCCCACTGCCTTGAGGACATCACCATGCATGCCTTCCTGACACAGTTCCCGCAGTCCTCACTCAGCAGCCTTTCCCAGATCACCAGAGCCCTGTATATCTCCAGTGAGGTGGCTGCCAACAATAAGCTCCTGCTGCCCAGGGACTTGATCACCATCATCAGTGTCTCAGAGGCGGTAGTGAACACCTAATCCGAGAACACTCGGCACACACAGGTGCCTGTTCCTCATGCACCCATCTCAGATCTGTGACTTCTTTGACCCCATTGCTGAACACTCCATTCAGTGGAGATGAAAGAAGCCTGCACACTGCTGCACTGTGTTGCTGGCATGAGCCGCTCAGCTGCTGTGTGTCTTGCCTACCTCATGAAGTACCATGCCATGTCCCTGCCGGATGCTCACACGTAGGCCAAGTCCTGCCGGCTTATCATCCAACCCAGTGATGACTTTTCAGAGCTGTTCATCCACCATGAGTTCCAGTTGTTTGGCAAGAATACTGTGCATATGATCACTGCCTCAAGGGGGTGTTTCCAGGCATCTGTGAGGAGATTCACTTGGTAATTCCACTGTGAGCCACCCTGACAGCCTCTGCATTGGGGACAGCTGTACAGATCTGTTATTGATCCTATTCCAAGATCCGAACATGAACATTCTACTTTTGTTGATACAGGAGCAAACCAGATGATGCCTTTTACAAGGGCAAGAAAAAAGAAAGGTTGCTACAGCTTTTTAATCTTATAATCCAAATCTTTAAAGACTAAAGTCACTAACTGTAAGAGAAGATAAGTTCTCTACGCTTTGAGAAGTGGGCAATGGACTGGGCAGTGGTGGGGTGAGGTGAGTGATACCCTGGACAAAGAGACCAGAGTCCAGTGCCTGTAGCCGGCCTAGATTCCAGCAGCCCACCCCAGACTGACCAACCCAGAATGGAGTCTGCCACAGCCCACCTCACTCTTTCAAATCCAAAGCCAGAGCCATGGCACACCCTGAGATTCTTGGAGTAAGTGCCAACCTTCACCTAATTATTTGACTGCTATCATGAAAGACAAGGTGTTAGAGAGCCCATGGCAGTACTTCACACGCCTTTGGAGAAAGAAGGTGTTAGTTCCCTTCTCCCGGGCCCATGAGGAAGGTAGGCCTGATGTCAGGCCTCCAGGGAAGGTTCCTTTCACAGGCCTTGGCTTGGAAAGCTAGAGCTGCAGACCATGACTTAGCTCTGTCACCTCCTCTCCTTGTGAGCTGGTGCCTCTGGGAGCCTCAGTGTTCTCATCTGTGAAGACAGAACAATCCCACAGCACAGTGCCCAGCACACAGTGTGTGCTTAATGTAAAGGACAGATTTTATCCTGAGTAGTGTACTCTGGCCCTGTTTCTCCCAGCTCAACACACTTATCCTCATGAAGACATTGTTTACACAGTGCTCTTCCAGAAAGTCACCCTCTCTGAGGAAAAAGTGGTTTCAATCCTGTGTCAGAAGAGGCCTAGACTTAGAAGCCTTTTTAGAGTTCCTGCTGTGTTTAATCCAAAGTGACCTGGGTGTGTGTGGGGTGTTCTGAAGCAAGGGCATGCCTACAGCTTTCCCCAAAAGCCTTGTTTAGAATTGCTGACCATTACAGCCAGCAGCCCACTCTGATGACTCCTGGGATCCACAGGTAGATGTGTCCAAGGGACAAATGAGTGGATGCCAACCTTAGGCGGTGGAGCTCAGGGTTGCTTCAGACCCCTCACTGCCAGGATCTGGCTCAAGACCAGCTATCGTACTGCAGAGCTTTTGAGACCACACATGAGATAAAAAAGTACAAGAGCAACGCTTAACAGTTTGATGCTGAGCTGTGAGTCCAGAGCCAGTAGAAGCCAGATGCCTCTTCTCTCCAAACCTATCCACACCCCACTTTCATAAAGGGAGTATCCAGGGGCCCAGTGTGGGGGAGTCAGGGGAGAAGAAGGAAA
This sequence comes from Heterocephalus glaber, assembly GCF_053883595.1. Taxonomy (NCBI): domain Eukaryota; kingdom Metazoa; phylum Chordata; class Mammalia; order Rodentia; family Bathyergidae; genus Heterocephalus; species Heterocephalus glaber. The sequence continues at coordinate 3,743,457 of NW_028258153.1, forward strand.
ATCAGGTTCCGGGACTGCTGTGAATGAGCTCCCACAATGCAATTGTTCTGGTGGAGATCCAGGTTAGAAAATTAGAAAATTTCTGTGAAGGCATTTTTAAAAAGAACTTCATTGGATGTATTTTTTTAATCTTTAAATTCCAAATTAACATATATAATTAACTGATTTGGATGTGCAGTTCCATGCATTTTATACATGTGTAGACTATGTATCTACTGCCAGAGTCGGGATACACAGCAGTTCTGTCCCCTACAAAAATCTAGACATGTTTTCCCACTCCAACCTCTGATAAAAACTTATCTATCCTCTATCCCTGTAACTTTGCCTTTTCCAGAATGTCACGTAAAGAGTCCTAGAGGATGGAGCCTGAAAATTCACTCTTTCTCTCAGCATCCTGTCTTTGAGATTCACCTGTGTTGTTTTTATGGTATTTTGTACGGTTATACCAGAGGTTTTTTTAATATTCACCCATTAAAGGATATTTAGACTGTTCACAATTTGGAGTGAATATGAATAAACCTATAAATTAAAAAAAGCGGGTCAGAGTCTGGACCCAAACCTACACTCTTCTGGTCCAATCCATTTAAGAGTGCCTTCAGTGTTGTGTCATTTGCACGGGAACACCCAACTTGATCTCTGGTGCTGTCCAATCAGAGGAGGACTGTGGAGTTGGGTGGAGAAGAAGGCATAGATATTTCTTAGAGAAAGAAGGGCTAACATGCATTCACTCCCATTTTCTTTCCTGAATTAGTCCATAACCGAAATGACCTTCCACTCTACCTTGCCAGTTACTCCCGCTGAACAGGCAGAATATGACCTCAAAGAGTCCCTGCAAGGCCAGGAAATCACTCAGTCACCTTGGCCATCACTGTCCTGTGTGGCACGGGGCTGGTCTGCTGGCCTCCTTTCCGTGAGTTCCTCTTTGCTTGCCTTCACCGCTTGCTCTTGCTGTACACCGGCTATGTCACATTGGCTCTCCCAGATGGCAACACATTAATGCCAACTTCCACATCCTGCTCTGCCCACACACTCATACCGAGGAGGGCTCTTGAGTTTCCCACCAGCCACTCCAATCCTGATCATCTTTCATCTGGCTTCTTCCACCGTTGACTAAATTGGGAGATGCTTCAGAAACTTCAGAGAGAGCAAACACATGCCCCGCTGCCTTGCCCATGGGTACTGCTTTGTGTCTTCAATGGGGCTGATTTATTTCACTCTGTCAAGCTCTTACAGGGAGGACATGTGTCCTTGTGTTCTCATCTCTGCTTCCTCTCTTTCCTGCTCAAACCTCTGCTCAGCTTTTGAAATGATAATGAGCTGCTGGTTTTCTCCCTGCTTTGTCAGTTTCTGACAAACTGAGTATTTTGTCTCCTGCTTCATCATCGCAGGAAGATGAATGCCATGTGCAGTAACTATTCCACATCATCTTGCCTGCCTCTTTTCTCCAACACAGATAGATTAGCAGAAGGATGCTGGGCAGCCAGGATTTATTTTCCATTGCATGCAATCAGGCGCAAGACACCATGTAGGCAATGTCAGTTTATTGCAGCTCAAGGTGAATTTCTTTTTCCTAGAAACAGTGACATCACATTTTCCTGTGGGGAAGCTCCTCGGACAGCACTCAATGGTATCTTTCTATAAGTGAGCTTTCTGGAGAGGGTCAGGCTCAGGCAAGATGGAGTTGGCAGGACTGCTGATGGGATTGGTGGTTGTCCCCCTACACTCTTATCTATGGAGGGGCTGGATTGATTGCATTATTTAGAGTAAGCAAAACCTGCAAAAAATCATGTGCTGTATTCTCAAGCTTTCCTTTGAAAAGAAGGGAGCTAAAAGCAGTTGCATTTAAAAAGGAGACAGTTAAACAACTGAGCATTTATCTCATGATCCTGTCCAAATGAACTTCATTTTACTTAGTGTGCTTTCCAATTGCATTCACTCATAACACCAAGCACTGGCCTCTGCCAGAACTGCTGAGCTCTGTGGGTGGGAGGCTGGCTACATATGTAAGAAGGAGTAGTTGGAAGCCAACCCAGCCGTGGTTTTTAACTAGTGCTCAGTGGAAACTGGAGGTTTGTTGGAAGGTCAGCAGAGGAGCCTGAAAAATTATTTTGGAATGTCTGATATTTTACTTTTCCAGCCATTCCGGTTTTGTGTTGTTTCTTTTATTGCTAACCAGATATGCCAGTATAATGATCTCTTAAGTCATAGGTTAATTAAAATATAAAGAGAGTCCAGACTTCCAAAATTTAATACAATTTGAAAAGGAGAAACATTTCCAAAATGGATACATGGCATTTTCACTGGAAGCAATGTAGAATACTTAAAGATATTCATAGGAAAACGAGATTTCTAATGTAACTTCTGTAAAGCTGGATTGACCATCCCTAATCCAAAGATCAGGAACCTGAAATGGTTCAAACTCCAAAGCTTTCTGTTGGCCACCATGATGCCTCAAGTAGAAAATTTCACACCATGAAACCTTGTTTCATGTACAAGATTATTTAAAACATCATATAAAATTACATTCAGGCTATGTATATTGAGTGTATATGAAACATATATAAATTTCATGTTTAGATTTGGGTCCCATCCTTAAGATATTTCATAATGTATATGCAATTATGGTAAAATTTAAAAATAATTAAAATCTGATGTATTTCTGGTCCCAAGCTTAGTGGACAAAGGATACTCAACTGAGGGGTCTAAACCTAGGCCCTGGGGCTGGGGATTTAGCTCAGTGGCGCCACACCTGCCTGGCAAGCATAAGGTCCTGAGTTTGATCCCAGGTATCACAAAAAACAAAACAAAACACTAAACCTAGGCCCTTTGGTACCTTAGATGACCAGCCTCTCCCCCATCTCCTCACCTGAAAAAGTCTGTGTAGCAAATTTACTTCTTTCTCATCCTGTGATTCCCACAGATAGAGAGTAGGTGAGGCCAGTTGGGATGGGCCAGGATGGGGAAGGGTGAAGCTGGGGTGGGGACTGTGTAGGACCAGTTGTTCGCAGCTTCCCCTCTCTGTTTCATTTCTGCACCTATTGCTTGGCTTCAGAATGACCTCTGAAGAGACTGGGCCCACCACATTCACACGTGACATCAGTGAGGAGGGGTTCGGTCATATTGCTATCAGGCTACTACTTTGTGTTGCTCTTTACTGAGGAACAGCTCCAGATGGGCGAGGGAAGGCTCTTATTAAGCCTCGAAGTAAAAATACTCAGGAAGGAGGTCTTGCTAAGCTTCTTTTGAGGCTCTTTCCCTTAGATGTGTCGGTGGCTCTTTCATTTTGGCTGATATTCAAATAAAGCTCCAAAGTGAATGAGGAAGCACTTGAAATCACTTTCCATCCACAGTTTGTCTTTCCTGGTTGTATAAGTTTATTATATTATTTTTAGAATGTTTACTTAGTGCTTAGAGCTAGCCTGGCAGAATATCTGAACCTTTGATTAGAACATGTCTGTATCTTCTATCACTAGTGTCCATTGGGAAGAGGCTAAAAATAGTCCATCCAACCCTTCCTTTACCACAAGGTGGTTTATTTGTTAAAATAAGAGAGAAAATAGTAACACTCTGTTCACTCCTCCCCTAAACTCTTTCTGGCATGAAATGGACTTATCCTTTGGTATATGTACAAATTGGTTCCGAGGACTCCTATGGATACCAAAATTTGTGGATGCTCAAGTACTTTGTAATAAAAGTGCTATTTGCATCAGTTCTCCCTCTCCCCTTCCTTATTTTCTTTTCTCTCTCTTTCAGTGCTGGGGACCAAACCCAGGGCCTCTAGCAAGTGAGGCAAGTGCTCTACCACTAATGTACAACCCACCCTCTCATATATACTTCAAATCATTTATAGATTATTTATAATACCTAATGGAATGTAAATGCCGATACATGGTTATTATACTTTATAGTTTCGAAAATAATGAGGAAAACAAAATCTGTACCTGTTCACTAGAGAGGAAAATTTCTTCCCAAACTGTGGTTTGTTAAATCCATGGCTATGGAATCTGTGAATACAGAGGATCAACTGCAATGGGGCCATTGGTATGATCCCCACCACTGCAAAAATAAAATAAAATAATAAAATAAAATAAAGTAAAAAAGCATATAAACCGAAGGGTCCACTGTAAATGGTCACTCCAGAAATTTAAAAAATATATATTGGTCTTGAAATGGGGCCAATGGCTAGTCAGCATCTTTGGTCTGTTCCTGGGACACTAACAGCAAGGACAATTTTCTGAGCACATGCCATGCTTGCCCTAAACTGCATAATTCCCCACCTTTGCATGGTGGGGCTCAGGTGTCTTGTGCCTGGTGTATGAGCCCTTTGTAACCCACAACTTTCTCCTTGGTCATCCAGCATTCTCCTTCACCACCTGGAATGGTCGGCTGTGGATTGACCTCTTTATTGTGGACCCCAGCAGCCCTGGACTAAAATGTCCAACTCTTCCTCCAAACCGACCTAGTCCCGCCCACTTCCCAGGACAATGCCAAACCCCTACTACACAAGGCTCTTCTCAAGGCTAAAGTGCATTAAACCTCAGGCTCCCAAGATCCCTACAGTCCTTGCTATACTTTTTAACACTTAGCGCATAAGAGAATCTTAGAGAACTGTACACTGTAGTCCACACTGCAATCACAGCACTGAGAGGCTGAGGCAGGAGGACTGAAAGTTTGAGCTCAGCCTGGGCAACTTAGAGACTTTGTCTCAAAACAAAAATTAAAAATAAAAAAAGGGCTGGGGAAGTAACTCAGTGTAGAGGCCAAGGGTGCTACTCCTTCTACCAAAAATCATTTATTTGAAAGAGCATTTATCTGGTTATGAATCTTTTTATGTGTATAGCATTTATTTTTGAGAATCTCAAAATCTTCTGATAATAGTGGCAATAAGTTTTAGTATCTACCATGGCAACTGTCAATTAGTAGGTGCTTAATTTTGCCTGAAGATTAATTTAGGGCTTATCACTCTACTCCCACAGGGTGAGTTAAATACTTATATGGCCTCTACTGGGACCATTTGACCCAGGGGTCAAGCACTCCAGGGATTTTGTATTGTTTGACAAACATTACATACGCTAAAATGTTTGTAGGGGCAGATGGCAGGAAGATGGTGAGGAAGAAAATCATGTCTGTATTTTAGAAAAAGAAAAGAAATTGCTTTGTATGATGTCTTTATTGAGTCATGGAACCCTAGAACACACAAAAGGTGCTAAGAAGTCCTGCCACAAAGAAAGCTCTATTATTTGGCTGAATAATCATTTCCCAAATTATTTGACTATCTTAGTCACTTTCTTGTTGCGGAGGACAAATACAGGACACCAACAACTTAAAGGAGAGCTCCATTTTGGCTCACATTTTTAATCTATATCTGCTGGTGGAGGATCTGGGTGGAGGAATGCCACTCACATCATGGTGGACAGGAAGCAGTAGGCAGGAAGAAAGGGGAAGAGGCAGGGAGGGAGATATACCCTTTCTGGCCAAACCACCAGTGACCTACCTCTTCTGACCAGCAAAACCTCATAACAACTGATTTAGCTATAGGCTAATTGGTGGATTAATTTTTCACGAGTGTAGCACTCGCTTGATCCAATGACCTAAAAACCTCACCTCTGAGGGCAAGAGGCTTTCAGGGGATGTTCTCAATGTAAAGTCTCTCTCTCTCTCTCTCTCTCTCTCTCTCTCTCTTTCTCTCCTCCTGATATAATAGATTTAGTCTCCCAGAAATGCTGAGATTCTCTTGAACACAGTTTGAGAGCATTTTCTTCCAATCTGCCTTCCCTTCCATTGTCCCTCTAAGCCACACTTTGTGTGAGTTTTTAAATCTGTGACCATAGTAAGATCTTCGATGATTGGACTTCAGTACATAGTCAACCATTCTGTATTTGACCTGGTTTCCGCTACCGGCAAACTCCTTCCATTTCTACCACTCTATTTTCCATCCTTTATATAAGTCCAAATGAGAAAAATTAATCGATATTTCTGGTGATTTAAGTAGCCTCTAGACTTAAATAAGCAGGCAGTTTCTAGTGTCTCTGGCACTAGCTAGTTATGTGAATGTTTTAGAAATTTTCTACTCTAACCAAATTTTTAACCAACAAATTAACTAAGGTCTTGGAAAGTAAGTATTGAGCCCACAAGCTGGAGGCCACATGAACCAAATCCAAACCTACTAGTTTCCAGGTAAGTGGGCTTTTTCATTTGCCTCTTAGATTTCTAAATCTGCTGAAATCTTTGAAGTTTCAAACTTCTTTTATTTCTTAAAGTCAGCCGAGTTCATCACAAACAGAAAAGAAAATTTTGTCAGATTTTGGGTTATGCACAAGTGGGACCCCCTTGTAGGATGCACTTGCCATTTGCCTCCCTGCTCTCCACCAGGAGCTTTGAGGCCAAGATCCTTCACAAAATGTGGCTTCCGAGAGAGATCTCTGTTCTCCAGGTGTAGCTAGATTTACTGCACTCACTGGGGATCCATCCGCCCCCCACCCAATGCAAGCATTGTTTTCTTTTGATTTAAAAAATGAGATTTTCAGTGCTACAGGATATTCTTTTGATCACATCCTGCATGGTTCCAGATCACGACACTGTCTCCTCCTCTGGAGTTTTGGGCCTCCCACTGTTTAGCTCCTCTCTTGGCTTATTCATCTCATTTCTTACTACACCCCAGGCTTTTTCAGACACTCCCTGCACCTGCTTCTGCTGTTCCTTCTTACTTCTCTAACCTCTGGACAGAGGTTCCTTCTGCTTAGTCACCTGTCCCTCTTTCTGTGTGCTAAATGATAGCTCTTTGTTCAAGTCTCATCATCTCTACAGAAATTTTCTAGAAGCCTGGTATTGTGATGCACACCTATAGTCTCAGCACTTTGGGAGGCTGAGGCAAAAGGATGACAAATTTAAGCCCAGTCTGAGCAACTTAGTGATTTAATGAGACACTGTCTCTGACCAAAGAATTTTAAAAAGGGCTTGGGGTGTATCTCAATGTGAAGGTCTTGGATTCAATACCTGGTGCCTCAGAAAACAAAACAAAATGCATATACTCCCCACCAAACAAACTTGCAAAACACAACTTCCTAGACCAAGGTCTTCTGGCTCCTACCCCTCCACAAAGGTCTGATATTTTCTCTCGTTCTCTAATTTTAGTACATGTGCTGCCAAAGTGAATGCTCTAATTTTCTCTAAATGTTCAGCACCTGGGGAATGTTCTTTGTAGACCCTTGTGATGGTTGGTGTAGATTTCTACCCCTTGCCTTTGTAAATTATCGTTCTATCTCTCTCAACCATAATGATTGCCTAGCAAGCAGTCAGTTTGTGTGGTGAAGGACACATCCCAAAGCACGTACACAGACACTGGGTCATCTGAGTCATCTCCGCCTTATGCAGGGACAGGTAGATATTAGCATCAACTGCAACTACCTTATTTTCAGATGAGAAAAATGAGGTTAGATAAACTGCCCAATTACACAGTGCCTCATAGAATTCCAAATCAAGACTGCTCCTCTGAACTTCCAAACTTGCCTGATAAAGTTTGCTATGAGTGAAGTGAGAAGTTAGAACATTGCTAATCCTAGGCACTAACTCTAATATTGATGATTTTAGAAAGAATGGGGCAGTGCTCCACCCTAGGGGTCTGGTATGGAAAGGATTCGCTCATTCTGGAAAAGACTTGTGTTCTGGGTCTTCTTTTTGTTCTCTTCAGCTCTCCTTTGTATCCCAGTTCTGAATTCATAAGCTCCATGTTCTTTCCTTGACCACTAGGTTAATATTGTATTAAGAAGCAAAGTTTTAGAAAGTATTCTTGAAGCATTGAAAATGAGGACGATTTTATGTCACATACATTCTAGTATGGTCCAGCACTGGAGAGAGCAAGGTAAGATTGGGCCAATTCCCACTAAGAGAGAATAAAATGATTGGAGCACAAAGTAAACAGCATTATCAATATTTATTTTATTATTTATTTTATTTATCAATATTTATTGATAATATTTGTTGAAAGACAATAACTCTATATGCTGGAATAGCTCAGGATTAAAGAAGAAGGAGTGAACGGTATGGGCAAGATTTCTGAACTCAAGATCATATTCTAGGTAGGACAGTTACAAGTATAGAATTGATGCATTGTTGACAGCGATAAGTAATAAAGGGAAACTACATAGTAGGCTGAGGTGGAGGGCAGCCTGAGCGGCAGCATGTTACAGAGTGTGGTCTGCAGGCTTCTCTGAAAGTGTGGTATTTGGGCAGAAGTAAGCAGCCAAGTAAAGACTGGAAACAGATTGCTCGAGGCAGGAGGACAAGAAGACCAGGATGTGCAAAGAAGTTGTGTTTGCCACTTAGAAAGAAGTTCATAATGCCTAGTGTATCATGAGGGAGGGACAAGGACAGGAAGCAGCAGGTTAGCGTAGGGGTCTGGTAGATCAAAGGAGCCACCAGAGGGTTTCCTGGGGGCAGGAAGGGGTGATGCAATCTGACCTGAATTTTGGAAACATCACACTAGCTGCTCTGTGTGAAAAGGAGAATAGGGAGGCAAAAAAGAAAGCAGAGAGGTTATTCCATTAATATTAATCCAGGGGATCACAGATGATTGCAGGATGCACTAAGTATTAGTGATGATAGAAATAAAGAGAATTAACATGTGTTTTTGAGATGGAAATGATACAACAGCTTACTGGATTGAACATGGATGGACTTGACGAAGGAATGAAGTCATGAGTTCTATGTACTGCTGAGAAATGGAAACATTTGCTAGTACTGAGGACAGTAAGGAAGCAGTGCCTGAAGCGAACCACAGTGTCACTCCTATAACATATCACACAGCTTGGATGAGTACACTTCCGCTGGATAGCTCCACGAATAGAAATATACAGACATGTTGGATAAATATTTTATATTTCTTTTTTAAAAATAATCATGTTTATATCATCTCATTGCAAATCCAAAACCAGAAATAACCCAGAGGGACATAGCTTTTAGTTTAAAAGCAGAAAATCTTTGCAATGACTGAAATAAACCATAGCCAGTGTATAATGTGAATGATTTAAAAGCAGAGCCCAGCTCTCTGATACAAGTGTCCTCTTCACAGTGGTTGAAGACAATGAGTTGGCTGCTGGTATGACCTGGCCTGTAAAAGGGGACATCACCCTTCTCTGATTCAGAATGTTTTGATATGATTTTCTCTAAAAAGTTTTGGTCATGGTTTTAGCAACTTTTATGATGCTCTAAGGACAATGACAAGGCATTTCTTCTATAGAATGTTCTGAGGGGGAATTTTCCCCTGATAGGTGACTAGCTGTCTGTATCAATCAGGATCAATGAGCTGAGAGATCTGAAGACCTTTTTAAAGGGACTGCCTACAGAGAGCCCACCATGGTTGTTGAGGAACTTGGAGACTTAAAGTGTTGCTAAGATTGCAAAAGTCTGCAGAAACAAGAGTGGAAAAGTACTACCAAAGCTGACACACAGCCACCCTCTGCCTGGCATGAGCTTCAAATCCAGACTATATAAGGAAAGCGGATATTCCATCCATCAGCTGTATTGTTTGTCCAATCCAGGTACAGCGTGACATGCTCATGAGTTCTGGGGATGACAGGAGCCCTCCTGAAAGGCAAGATATTGAAGCACAAATTCGAAAGATTCAAGGCAAGAAGGCAGGCTCTTGGTGAAGCAAAAGGAGTGGACCTTTGATTCCACAGGCTACTATGACAAGGAGATTTATGGTGAAAGTGACAGCAGATTTGCTGGCTACATGATATCAATTGCTGCCACTGAACCTGAAGATGATGACAATTACTACTCATCATTAACCAGCTTGCTTGGCCAGAAGAAGCCAGGGTAGCATGCCCCTGTGGCGTTGCTCAACTATATTCCACAGTCAACAGAACAATCTGAACCGTGTGCTGACCACCAGCCTCCGAAGATCGAACATTGCAGACAGGGAGGACAAATACAAAAAGCACAGGGGGACCATGATCATTTTCCCGGAGCATCTTGATCCTTTTGCAGACGGAGGGAAGACCCCTGACCCTAAAATGAACACTTGGACTTACATGGATGTAATGCGAGAACAGCACTTGACTAAGGAAGAGAGAGAAATTGGGCAACAGCTAGCAGAGAAAGTTAAAGCTGGAGAGCTGAAAGTCAGCAATGGTGCAGAAGCATCCCAGCCTCCCTCAAAGCAAAAGTGGCGCTGGGATCAGACTGCCAACCAGACTCCTGGTGCCACTCCCAAAAAGCTGTCCAGTTAGGACCAGGCAGAGACCCCTGGGCATACCCCATCCTTAAGATGGGATGAGACACCAAGTGGTGCAAAAGGAAGTGAAACCCCTGGAGCAACCCCTGGCTCAAAAAATTGGGATCCCACACCAAGTCACACACCTGCAGGAGCTGCTACTCCTGGCAGAGGCGACACACCCAGCCACGCGACCCCGGGCCACAGAGGCGCGACTTCTAGCACTCATAAAAACAGATGAGACGAGACCCCCAAAACCGAGAGAGATACTCCTGGGCACGGAAGTGGATGGGTGGAGACTCCTTGAACAGATCAAGGTGGAGATTCAATTGGGGAGACATCGACTCCTGGAGCCAGTAAAAGAAAGTCCCGATAGGATGAGACCCTGGCCAGTCAGATGGGTGGAAGCACTCCTGTTCTGACTGCTGGAAAGATGCCCATTGGCACTCCAGCCATGAACATGGCCACCCCAACTCCAGGTCACATAATGAGTATGATCACTAAACAGCTTTAGGCTTGGAGGTGGGAGAGAGAAATTGATGAGCAAAACTGCCCACTCTCTGATGAAGAATTGGATGCTATATTCCCAGAAGAATACAAGGTACTTCCACCTCCAACTGGTTATATTTCCATTCGAACCCTGGCCTGGAAGCTGACAGCAACTCCAACACTGTTAGGTGGAATGACTGTTTTCCACATGCAGACAGAAGACAGAACTATGAAAAGTGTCAATGACCTGCCTTCTGGAAATCTTCCATTCCTAAAACCTGATGATATTCAGTACTTTGATAAACTGTTGGTTGATGTTGATGAATCAACACTTAGTCCAGAAGAACAAAAGGAGAGAAAAATAATGAAGCTGCTTTTAAAAATTAAGAATGGAACACCTCCAATGAGAAAGGCTGCGTTATGCCGGATCACTGATAAAGCGAGGGAGTTTGGAGCTGGGCCTCTGTTTAATCAGATTCTTCCCCTGCTGATGCCTTCTACACTTGAGGACCAGGAGTGCCATTTGCGCATGAAAGTCATTGATAGGATATTGTACAAACTAGATGACTTAGTATGGCCGTATGTGCACAAGATTAATTGATTGATGAAGATTACTATGCCAGAGTGGAAGGCCGAGAGATCATTTCTAATTTGGCAAAGGCTGCTGGTCTGGCTACTATGCTCTCCACCGTGAGACCTGACATAGACAACATGGACGAGTATGTCTGTAACACGACAGCTACAGCCTTCGCTGTTGTAGCCTCTGCGCTTGGCATTCCTTCCTTATTGCCATTCTTAAAAGCTGTGTGCAAAAGCAAGACGTCTTGGCAAGCCAGACACATGGGTATTAAGATTGTACAGCAGACAGTGATTCTCATGGGCTGTGCCATCCTGCAACAGCTCAGAAGCTTAGTTGAAATCACTGAGCATGGTCTTGCGGATGAGCAGCAGAAAGTTTGAACCATCAGCACGCTGGCCATTGCTGCCTTGGCTGAAGCAGCGACTCCTTACGGTATCGAGTCTTTTGATTTGGTGCTGAAGGCCCTGTGGAAGGGTATCCGCCAACACAGAGGGAAGGATTTGGCTGCTCTCTTAAGGGCTGTTGGGTATCTTATCCCTCTTGTGGATCCACAATATGCCAATTACTATACCAGAGAAGTGATGTTAATCCTTATTTGAGAATTCCAGTCTCCTGATGAAGACATGAAGAAAATCATGCTGAAGGTAGTAAAACAGTGTTGTGGAACAGATGCTGTAGAAGCAAACTACACTAAAACAGAGATTCTTCCTCCTTTCTTTAAACACTTCTGGAGCACAGAATGGCTTTGGATAGAAGAAATTACTGACAGTTAGTTGATATCACTGTGGAGTTAGCAAACAAAGTAGGTGCAGCAGAAATCATATGCAGGATTGTGGACGATCTGAAAGATGAAGCCAAGCAGTACCAAAAAACGGTGATGGAAACAGTTGAGAAAATTATGGGCAACCTAGGAGCAGCCGATATTGATCACAAACTTGAAGAACAACTGATTGATGGTATTCTTTATGCTTTCCAAGAACAGACTAGAGGACTCGGTGATGTTGAATGGCTTCGGCACAGTGGTCAATGCACTTGGGAAACGAGTCAAACCATACTTGCCTCAGATCTGCAGTACAGTTCTGTGGCCTTTAAAAAACAAATCCGCCAAAGTCAGGCAGCAGGCAGTGGATTTCATCTCTCGCACTGCTGTGGTCATGAAGACTTGTCAGAAGGAAAAGTTGATGAGGCACTTGGGTGTCATGCTGTATGAATATTTGGGTGAAGAGTATCCCAAAGTATTGGGCAGCATTCTTGGAGCCCTGAAGGCTATTGTAAATGTAATAGATATGTACAAGATGACCCCACCAGCCAATTAAGGATCTGCTGACCAGACTCACTCCCATCTTGAAGAACAGGCATGAGAAAGTGCAAGAGAACTGTATCGACCTTGTTGGACATACTGCTGACAGGGGAGCTGAATATGTGTCTGCAAGAGAGTGGATGAGGATTTGCTTTGAGCTTTTAGAGCTCCTAAAAGCTCACAAGTAAGCTATCCGTAGAGCCACAGTCAACACATTTGGCTATATTATAAAGGCCATTGGCCCTCACGATGTATTGGCCATGCTTCTAAACAACCTCAAGGTTCAGGAAAGGCAGAACAGAGTGCGCATTCCGTGGCCATAGCTATCATCCTCGAGACTGCTCCACCTTCACAGTGCTCCTCGCCCTCATGAAGGAGTACAGAGTTCCCGAACTGAATGGGGTGTTGAAATCGCTGTTCTTCTTGTTCGAATATATTGGTGAAATGGGCAAAGACTACATTTACGCCATGACGCCATTACTGTAAGATGCTTTAATGGATGGGAACCTTGCGCACAGGCAGAAGGCCAGTGCGGTGGAGCAGCACATGTCCCTGGGCGTGTACGACTTTGGCTGTGAGGATTCTCTGAATCACCTGCTGAACTACGTGTGGCCCAATGTGTTCGAGACATCGCCCCACGTGATCCAGGCTGACATGGGCGTGCTGGAGAGGCTCCGGGTCGCCAGCGTACTTGCAGGACGCTGCAGTACCGCCTGCAGGGTCTGTTTCATCTGGCTCGGAAGGTCTGGGACTATGTACTGGAAGATCTACAATTCCATCTACATCGGCTCCCAGGACGCGCTCATGGCCCACTACCCCCACATCTACAAGGACAACAACAATACTTGCATCCACTACGACCTCGACTACATCTTGTAGGGTCCCGTGCACAGCCGTTTCACCCTTAAAGTTGCTTCAATTTGGTGATATACAATTTTAAACTTTGCAGCTCCGTATGGAGCTGGTCCTAGAGGAAGAACTAAAAATCCAGTAGCATGATTTTTAAATAACCTGTCTTTGTTTTTGATGTTAAACAATAAACGCCAGAAGCGACCAAGAACACAGTGATTACATGCACTAAACTGAAGGGATTTCATTTTTAATTCATCTTTATGAAGATTTAGAATTCATTCCTTGTATTTAAAGGGAATGTTTAATTGAGAAACAAATGTTTGTGTACAAAAAAAAAAGTACTACCAAAGCTTAAAGGAGGCCAGAGACATGGAAGACTTCTGAAAGATGCCCTAAAGGCACAACTACCTCCAGAACTGAACCTGTGAGGCGCACCCTCAGCTCTCTCTTCCTGCTCTCAGATTGGCATCTAGGTCTTCCACTCATTGATCTCCAAACGGAAGTCAGCTGGTCGAGAAACCTGGGTCATCTTAGAGGACCAAAGTTCAAGGAGTATAATGGACTTGGGAGTGAACTAGAGAATGGTATGTGCCCCCCAAGGGTCACTTTTGTTTATTATTTCATATTTATATGCATTTTTATATTAATTGTTTTATTCATTGCCTTTTACATGCTAAAACAAGACCATATAAATGTAGTTGTGACCACTAGAGAGATAGCAGGTGGTTATTGATTCCGAGTGGCCTGGAGCTATCAGTTTGCCATGGTTGCTCAAAACTTGTTACTAAATGGAAAGATTGAAGGCAAAACAATAACAACATCCAAAGAGAAGGAAATTCAATTCCAAACCAGATTGTTAGAGCATTTTTATCAGAGTCAGTGAGCAGTTATGAGAATACTTACCAGAAGAGTAGGGGGAATCTGTGTTATTTCTCATTCTTATTCTAATTTTGGGGGACTAAAGAAATTTCTCAGGGATTGGAGCAGCAAAGGCTTAGAGTGAATGAAACTTGGCCCAGCTCAAGAATTAAAACTTCTATCCCATATTGCTTAATCTTCATTCCTACTTGGCTAGTAGATACAGCATAAATCCTCCCAGCTTCTTCTCTCTTATCTAAAACTGTACTGTGGTATTAAACAAATCGTGGATCTCTTCCACATTCCCTCTGATACTTTGAAAACTGCTCAAAATAAGGCTTAACAAAGGTAGCATGCCTCCGTATGTCTTAGAAACTGGAAATATGACCACATCAAAAGTCTTTAAATGGCAAGATTTTAATGGTTGAATAATATGCTGGAACAGTGGAGTAATTTCTTCTCGAATGCTAGGATGAATTATTTATGCTTTGACAACATTATGTGTCTCTAAAGCAGCTTTTAGTTATTCACCACTTCTGGGCTACAGCTGATCCTGCTGCCCATTCTTGTAATTACATTAACCTCTCGACTTTACATGACAAGCTTTTCCTGTGCACTGCGATCAATAGCCCATAACGACACCTCTTTAATAGGGCCATAGTTACACTTCAGTTCAGATACAATTAACTTTTGTCCCTCTTTTATTTTTGGTAGGGCACAGAATGAAATTTCTTTTTGGAACATCTGAAACAAAGACAGTCATTTTGAAGGGGAAAAAAAAATTACACACAAAGATATACAAATCCCATGGAAAGAAGTGATTGCAATGATAAATAGCCATCTGAAAATCCATTTCTGCACGCACTTGGGAAACACTGGGAGAAGCGATGGATTTCAAAGCCCTAGATTTGTGTAGTGCCCTTTAAATTTCTGCTTTGATAAACTTTTTAGTTTCAGTAGGATTAATGTCACTCTGGACCACCTAGTATCCTATTCAAGCTATACCAATAAGTTATAGTACATAAATGTAAACAGAGAAAGCATAATGTTAAATGGCAAGGCAACTTTGAGATCAACTAGTTAAATCCCCCTCTTTGTCAAAAATCCTCTTTCTTGACAAAGAGAGAGAGAGAGAGAGAGAGAGAGAGAGAGAGAGAGAGAAGTAATGTGGTAAAACCAGTCCCTGGCTGCTCAAAAAAACTGAATGCTCAATCACATCAATAGTTTTAAAGCAGCCATGGTGAAGTATTTACACCATGGAAACCGGCAAATGCCAAAGTAGTGAATGTCTTTTTTTTCTCAGAAAGCAAGTGAAACATTTTCCTGCATACCACTGTGTGTATGTATCACCCATCTATATGTTATTTTTCTTCTACCTTTTTAAACCAAAACATTTATTGGTACAATTTAGATATACATAATGATAATACTCATCATAGGAAATTTCTACCTGCAAATGATATACCCTGTCTCTTTTTTTATTAATAGTAAATATTTGTGATACAAGATGAATACAGCCATCTTGAGGAGTTGATACATATAAGTATCACATCTTAGTCCTTTCACATTATTATATGCAATATTACGTAGCCATTTGATAGGTACTTCTGTCAAAAAAAGCCTCATGAAACTGTCCCAGGTATTTTTGTGATTACATTTTAATGTTACTTTAGTGCTTTATACTATCTGTATTAACACACATATACACAAAAAATTTGCACCCATAATGGATATCCACACACTTGCAGGGACTTGTATTTTAGAGAAGACTTCATATTGCCCAGAATTTGACGAAGCCAATGGGTCACTTTTGGGAGTTCCAAAGGAACTCACAAGAATCAACTTTATAAAGATAGGCATTGTGGCCAAGGCTGTAGCCAGACACATTTGAACATGGAAGATTTGGGATGTGAACTGAATTCATTTTCCCTCTAGTTCTATAATGCTATAAAGGAACAATGTCTGTTACTTTCCACCATATTATATTATTATGGCCATATATCTTAGAAATAATAAAATAAAACTACCTATTACTAATAGCAATAATTTAGGTCCCATCCAGTGTTCCTTATAGATAATGTATCTCGTTTAACATCACCTTAAGAAATAACTGGTGGCTGCTTAAATCCTGTCAGACTACCCTAATTTTCTTTTATGACACTGTCAGACTTGCTATATTGCAGAACAGTGATTTACATAATATAGATGTTTGGTGCCTATACATATTACATGATCAGCACATTTAACATGAAAGAAGTAATATCTCTAGTGGGTACAGAAGAGAATTAGAGAAACCAAGAAGAGATAGGTACCAATGTCTCAGAGCTACAGCCCAAATTTTCACAGACTGTAAATGGGAGAGTCTGATTTAAATGCAGAGCCTTAAAAGTAACACAGGAATTTGGTTACCAATGGGATGAGATTAACCCAGTGGTAGCTGTTTTAGTGTTACATCCTGGATGGTAGGACCCGATACCCTGGTAAAGAAAGTGTATAATGATTGATGAACTATTTCCCTCACTTCTTGGATATCTGGAAGCCACAGAATGGAGAAGATGGCCTGTTAATGCTCAATAACTCCAAATAAACACAATTTCCTTTTCATGGAGGGTTTGTGAGATCTAACCAAAGCACATTAATGATAATGATTACAGTATCCACTTCTCAGGGGGGACTTTAAAACTGTTATATAGTTTATTGATTGGAGTTGTTGTAAATACAATCCGTGTCCAAAGATAAGAAGACAGATGTAATAGATCACTTCGTTGGGGCTTTCTGATGCATCTAAGTTTCTTTTAATTTAGTTCAATGGGAATAGTCCATTTTTGTGAGAATATAGTATCTAATAAAGTAGTAAAGGTTTACGTTCTGCATTAAACTCTAGGGATGGTCATTTTTCTTTTCTTTTTATGGGTGGTCTGTAGAAGGCAGGAGAGTAACAGTCTCCAGGCCCATCAGGATGGAGCACGTACACTATAAAAGCATTTGGCTTTTCCATTGGGTCTAAATCACACAGAAACAGAACCTGGACCCTTTCATGTAGATAGAGCTAAAGGGTTTGATATCAGTCTACAAAATAGACTTTTACCAAAAGGATCCAGATTCTTTCAGATCCAATACAAATTCTCCTAAAACATCTGGATCTATTTCCAGATGAAAAGACGTGCACTAATGAAATTGCCAGATGTGACCACTTGCCAAAATACTGCAATGCTTTTGTTAGTGACTTGCTACTTTCAGGGTGCACATGCTAAGGGTTGAATCACCATTCTGATTTTATCCATGGAAGCAAACTAACATTTTCAAGCTTTGCAGGCAGATATTCTTGGGCAATTTACAGCAAAAAACGTTCTTTTCTTATAGGTAGCCAGATAAAAGCCCTGAATTCAAAGCATCTTTCTCGCTTTCACAATTAGTTACTCTCAGTTTTTGTTTTTTTTTCAGAAGTCCTTTATGGCTTTTCCAACTCATTCTTCAATATACCTCTTGATCATTAATATATGAATCAATAGAAAAATTTGCTTTGGATGTTTAAATTGGAGATGTTTAGTTTTAATCTTGCTTCTCTGCTTTCGTTTCAGTTATGAACATTGTGAAACAATCTCTCTACTCTGGCAGAGGCAAATGCTTCCTTCCTGTAAGGTGAATCACTCAGAGAATAATAAATTCTGCACTGGTGCTCTTGTTTAATGTTACAATTCCTTCCTAATGGGGACATGTGACCCCAATAACCCCTCTTTCCATTCCAAAAGTGCAACTTCAAACCCAAATAAATAACTTCTCCCATCAAAGAGCTCAGAAACAAAATGCTTTTGAAAAAACAATGGTGACACTGCCTTAAGGCTTACTGTACCAAATAACTTTTAACACAGTCTCTCTAAAACCAAGCAAGATATTAATACAACATTGCAGACAGATTAGAAGCAGCAGAAATCAACTTAAGACTCTAAAAGCAGATTTCTTAAAAGATCCAAGATTTGGCCTGAAAGGCACAGGGAAGGTTGAACAATAAATGGGACTTAGGGAACTGGGACATTTTTTACTTTGGTCTTTAGTAAGAAAAAAGAAGTGGAGGAGTAGGTAATGACAGAGGCACTGAAGAGGAAGGAAAGCCACGGTAATACAAGGTTCACTCTACAAGAAACAGGGTTGCCTGTCCTGGAAACCAGAGCAGGTTGCTTTCCTGGACTGGGAGGAGTAGCCCCTCTCAGTCATTCTGAGATTTATTATGTCTTTGAAGCAAATATGTATAAATTGTGTCTCCCAGGGTAAACGAGCTTCCACTGTTTTAGGGACAGTAGTCTCTTCTTTAAGAATGAAGCTGACACCAGTATATGAAACAATACCTGGGCAAAACCAGGACAGGCCTGTTTTTCAGGAAAGAGAAGATGTTAGGCTGGATCCTGGCCAAAGTTTGGCAATCTTGACCTAAGGGCCAAGATTGTGGTTTGCAGTCCAGCTTCGTTCTACAAAGATTTACTCTTGAATAGTGGAGAGAACCCTGGCCAGGGAATCCTGAAACCTGCGCTGTGCACCCACGGGTGCAGTTTCCCCAGCTGAAAGTTGTTATATTTGGGCTCGGGATCTTGACTTCATTCATCTTACTCTTTGTCCTATTCATCTTCTTTAAACCTTTTGGACAGGTGAGAGATTCCCCTCCTCATTTTTTCCCCTGCATTTCATGTGCTTCCTCCCTTTGTTGTGTTGTTGCTTTTTGTGTTACTCTGAGTTGATGACTTTGACTAGAAGTATATCTTCCAGATAAAATCTCTAATGGCAACATTTGTTTGTTGTATTGCTAAATGGTTTCAAAACAGGGAAAAGGCTGGGCAGTGCATACATTTCCCTGTTCTTTGTTGATGCTTTAAACTTCCACAGGACAGATTTTCTAGAACGGAGAAAAATGTTCACAGCGATCTGTCACTTTGCCCTAGTATCCAACCTGCCCACTCAATCATTAGTTCTAGCCAAACTGAAGGTCCAAACCTTTCTTCACTTCCCTGTCCAGAATTCAAATAAAAAAGACAATAAGGCCCTTCATACACTGCTCTTTTTTGATCTAAAGTATTTGGATGACTTCAGATTAAAAGAACTCAAGATTAAATACATTGCTTTTTTGCTCTCAGTAACCTCAGGTCAAAATGACACACTTTCTATTATCTTCTCTTCAATTCTCTCTTATATCTGGATATTTCTTGTAAATTTTTAAAAGTTGCAGTTTGGGCTTTTCCTATTCTTAAAATGTTACAATTACATGCTCCTTGGAGAATTTCATATACACAACAAGTTACCTTTTCTTTAGAAACACAGATAATCATTTTCCATCCAGATGGCTATCCCCAAAGACCTCGCTATTACATACCTTGTAAGTCGAAGAAATAATATTGCTGTGAAAATAAATGACTGAAGCCACTTCAGAAAGCAGACAACTTCAAACAACGTGGTAATTTGTAGAGCCCTCTGACATCCCAAGTGCATAATGGATTTGCAGTGACGTGGAGGATTAAGCAAATTGACTATGAAGTCACAACTCTATTTAAACATTTTTCCTTTAAATTTTAAATTTTTTTAGAAAACATATTTGGTGATAAATATTCCCCAAGAAGCCACTGTGGTTTTCTTCTCTGTCCCAGGTAGCTCATCTTTTCATAGGATGGAGTTGATAAAATCCACAGGCTTAAAGCCTAATTCAGCCCTGGTGGGTCATAGAGTCCTGTTAAAACACAGCTTCAGATAATCTGAGACAGCCCTTGTAAAAACACTTATAAAGGGAATTTGTTTCATGGGTTCTATGCATTGAAAAAATTGTGGTCTGCTCCAAAGTGAAGCATTTGAGGTTTCTGTTCCGGTGATGGGGCTATTTTATTGAGCACTGTCACCCAGTCTGAATTTATGGGCACTAGCAGAAAGCCGTGGACTGTAAATTCTGAGGCCTCCTTATTAGGAACCAAGAGCGTTTGACAAAGCACATAATTAATGATCATTTGCTAAAAGTATTTTGGGGGATTTTATTCAAACAAAGTAAAAAAGAAACATTAAATATTAGTCCTGTTATATATGATGGGACATTATATCCATTTGTGTGTCCATAAATCATTTAGCTATGAATACTTAAGAAGAGCAAGAAAGTGATACCCTCCACACACTCTGAGATAATATTGTCTTAGTATTTGATTACAGGCACAGTGTCCTTAATGGACAGATTCATGCTCCATATCCAATGTCCAGTTGGAGCTGGGACACCAAGAAATAGTGACAGAAGGATATTAGACCAAGATCAACCAGAGTTCAGGAGCGTGAAATTGGTGATGAAATAAGACTTTTACTGGGCTTGTCAGAAAGCTGTTTTTGTCTCTTTTATTGTATTGCTTTCCAGCAATTGATTTTGTTGGCCTGATGTGGGTGCTTACGTGTGTGTATGTGTGTGTGTGTGTGTGTGTGTGTGAGAGAGAGAGAGAGAGAGAGGGAGAGAGAGACAGAGAGGTGAGAGAGATGTATATATACTTTTTCTGGAGGGAAAGAAGCTTTAAAATATTTTGCTTGGTTTAACTATCTTTTTATGGAGTCAGAGAAAGAGGAGGACACTGACTTCTCCTCTGAGAGGTGGAGGAATAAACCCAACTATTAAAACAAATAGAAGATTTATTCTTTTTGAACAGTTATAAAATCATTATTATTTGAGTCATACCAGAGCCAAGGCTTTGTCTTCACATACAGGACAAAGTAATGAGGTTGAAAGTAAAAAAAAAGAGGAAAACAGGAAGAAATACTGCCTGGAAAATTCAGATGCCCTGTGCAGGCTTCACGGAGATGAGAGGACTGGATAGTCTGAGTGCTGACTGCTATGGATATGTTACATGATTTGGGACAAACCACTTGAGCCCTCTGGCTTCAGTGTACAATTTTTAAAAAATGAAAGAAAGTCGATCAATAAGATCACTAAGGACTGCCTAATTACAAATATTTATGATTCTAAACTGACATTGTCAGGAAATACACAACCACAAAAAATGGTGGCGTTTTGGTTCAAATGATCCATATAATTGTTTTATGTTTCTGGTTCAGGAGACACAGGCACACTATGCCTCACTGCCACTGTAGATCATTCCTAGGTGTAAAGTCTAAGCTTTACAGCCTGCCTGAAGAGGAAAAAGGGTCTGAAAGAAAATTATTTAAGGTCGTGCAAGCAAACAGTAGGAGAGGTTTAAGAAATCTTTAGAAAACTTGAAATAAGTGCAAATCTTTAACATTTGGCTGAAGAAAGCAAAAGACTTTAAATGCTTATTGAAATAGATTGCTGAATAAAACATTGGCGGGGAAATTGAACTCTTTTGGAGCTGTTGATTATTTTTTTAAGTTAGTTTTTTTTTGGTTAGTTAATAGGATATTTGCAATGCAGCACTGCTTATTCAAATATTCATTGTATCAGTCACAAGTTCTTTACGGGGATTCATAAATTAAGAGTACAAATAAAAGCTATAAGACTAAAATACATCATTTCACATAAGTGCAGTAACAAATATATAGGTCATCTTGTTCAGTTTTATATTAATTACTTGAAGAGAGTCAAATGCTCTTTTACCTATCATTCAATCTATTATCTATCTATCTTTCTTTCTATCTATCTATCATGTATCAGTGTGCATCTGCCACTGGTCCTCCTAGATGTTCAGCCTCTCAGTGTAGTATTTATTAATTAAAAATAAGGGCTGGGGATTTAGCTCAGTGGTTCCGCCACCTGCCTCTCAAATGCAAGATCCCAATCCCTGGTACCAAAAAAAAAAAAAGAGTATGGGGTGGGGTGGGCCAACTACAGCTTTGTTCATTCTTATTCTTAAAATTTACTCTATTTGGATTTTGAAAAGTTCTTTCATTTTTTAATGACTTTCCAGATTTTACATTAACAAGGATATGGAAGAAGATGAAAATCAACACACACATATGATTATGGGCTCTTGAGTCCACTTTAATATCTGAAATCAAAATTTTCACCACTGAACTTATATGTAAAAGTTCAGTTGCCTACAAAATGGCACCCTTGAAATAAACATGCTTCCAACATATCTCATTTATGTTGAGCCACACTGAAGAAAAAATAACTACTAGCCAATCATATATTGTGCTTTGTGTCACCAGGGTTAGATGGGGGTAAAGGAGGACAGGCATCTCCCCTTGTCAGAAGTTGGCCAATGATCCAACAGCTGAGCCATCCCTCTTCCAGGACACAATCGTGGTTTAGTCCCCAGTTGCACCTGCATGCATGCCCAGGGAGAAATAAAGAAGCTCAGTGTGCTTTACATAATGCAGCCCACTCCATTTTGTGCAAAGGCAGTTAAAGATTTATAAGAGAAGGCAGCCAGAAATGTCTCTGCTGGTGTGGTTGGAAAAAGGCAATCTTCCAAATTTTGTCAGTCTGTTTCCATCTATCAGACACCACAGAGGCACCAAGAGGAGGAAAGTTGGCATACTGACAAGAGCAGACCTATGTTAACATCTGTCCACCACAGTGATGGTTATACGGTTGCTTTCTGAATGTTTGCAAATTTTCATAATTTAAAACAATTAGGAAAGTTTGGAATCCAGCCTTTGGATGTCAAATGCCTATCACCTTTCTTTCTAGCCATGGTTGCCTTCTCATCGGAGTCCTTCCTCATCAACATAGTATGAATAATAATACCCACTTACTTCTAGGGTTAGGCTGAGGATTCCCATAAAGTACAGAGCAGCTGACAAGTAATGGATTTCTCATTGATAGTGATTGGCACCCACTTTTAAATCAAAACTTTGCTGAGAAAAGCAAACTTTAGGAAAAATTTCTTGGAAGCTACAGTGCATCTGTTCTTCCAGATCTTTATATTTACTTCTGGATTAAGCCTGATCACCAGAGAACTGTATGTCTGCATCATATCATAGGTACCACACCCTGTCAAGATGTTTATATTCTACTGTCCTTGGGAAAGATACCACAGGCTTTCGAAGGGGAGCGGTGTTCCAACAGTCCTATAAAACTCCTATGTGCAGCCTGTAAGCCTGCTTGGGCATGTGGCACTCTAAACTCTTTTCAATGGTCCCTCAGGGAGTCATTCCTGCCTGGTCTTACCCTAAATTATTGTATTTTTTCCTGAGTGACTCCTTTGCATTTGTCTTATAAACACTGAATTGTCACAAAGACTGGGCTCTCCTCCTGATGCGGATAGCAGGAACTTGAGAATCAGATTAGTGACTGACTCAGAACAGCTGTATGGGTCCTACTGGTGTGAAGCTTTGCACTCACTTTTGTATTCTAAAACCCATTTTAAATTCGTCCTTTTCTTTTCCTGCCTTCCCCTCCACTTGTAATCTGTGTCATACTGCTGTGTGTTTTGTATTCTTGCAAGTTGTCTTAAGTTCTTAGGTACAGCAAGTAACGAGGCAGCATATAAATAAATCAACAAATAAATAATACATAGCAATCATTATTATCGCTAGTAACAATAGAAATATAAATTAAAGCCAGAAAGACAGATGGATGAAGGTAGTAAATCTTTCCAAAGAAAATGATTAATATTACAGCAAGGCTGAAATTTTTAAATGGCTAAAAATAATTTATTGTATCCTGGGTTCATGAAGAAAAATAGTTAATTCAAAAATATTTAGGGAGTGTGTGCTATGAGTCAGGCATGACTACAGTTTATACTGAGACAACAGTGGCAATTTCAGAATAACTGTTAGGGTAAAAGAAGCTGGTTTTAGAAATAGGGATTTGGAAGCAGATGTGACTGAGGATCCTAGGTGTGGAAAATAGAAGAGGAGTTGGATGATCTTGTTGTGTGGTAAGGAAAAGACAAACAGAAAGAAGATGCAAGTTAGGTTTCTGTGTGGGAGAGAAGCTGTGTTGTGTGGGACTGTGGGTAATGCACGCACCCTAAGGAAAAAGTCCTGCTGCAGGATGGCCGGAGGAGCTTGCCTAAGGATGCTAGACTCTGTGCTACAGTTTTGGGGAGGGAGCCCAAGACCTAGCTGAAGGCCAAAACCTTAGTAAGAATCTCACAGTAGGTATCTTTCCTGGTCGCACAGGAAGTGGTGGCAGCTTCACATCAGAGGTGAAGTGAAGGACTATTTTCTGTCACAAATGGGAAGTAGGAGGTTGTTACAAAGGCCTCCATGTAGCTTTTGACATGCAAACTCAGAGCTGATTCGTTTTTGGTTCCTTAGTCTACAGTTGTCTAAATATTCCTCTGCACCATCTATTTCAGAGTTAAGGAGAGTTCTAAGTGTTTCTCAGATGGTTTGTTTTCATTCCTGGTCCCTGCTGGTCTCTGGCAGGACTTCAGTGTGGATTTGGGTGTACTGGGCTCCAGGAAAAGTCATGCAAAAGCTGGAAAAAAGCCTCATATTTTATATAGTATATTGTTATTTGCAAAACTCTCCTAGGAGAAGGAAGAGGACAAAGAGGGAAAGGAAGAGAAAGAAAGGCGAAGAGAAAATGAACATCCCGTTAGGCTACTGTTGCTGCTTCTTGGAGCCTACAGTGTGTTTTTGAAGATTGGTCATGCACCTCCCAAGGTCAGGTTTGCCTGTTGCTGCTGAGATGCACTGGCTTTCTATGTCAGCATGCGGTGCTGCCCACTCTGCATTCCAGTTTCTGGCTCCTTAGTTCATAGTCCATTAATCAGCCATTGTCCCCCAAACCTATCATGACCTCCTCTTGATATCTGAGTTTCGAACGCCACCTCAGTCCACATCAACAAGTCACTTTGACATCATATCACCATTGCATAGGGAATATGGATTTTGGACCATCCTCTCCCTCAAACCCTTGTACACATTGACCTGCTCTTCCACGGGGACCAATTTGCCTCTTCAGAGATCCCAAGAAAAGGGAGTCTTGACTGATTCTTGGAAGATTTTGTTATACATTATGTCCTAGATAATAGTTATCGATTCACTCTACTTTTGTGTAATTTGAGTCAGGCATTTAGGAGACTCTTCCTATAACAGAGAAGACCTGCTCCACAGTTAATTGGTCTCCATCTCTAGACTCAAAAATAATTCAGCCTAAGTTTTCAATATACCTATCACTTGGTACTCTCATCTTGTTACATAACCCTGCAGGGCAGCTGGTACTGTGTATGTCCATTTTATAGATAAAGAAACTGAAATTCAGGAATGTAAAGTGACTTCTCCAAGATCACACTGTGATACTCTGTAACTCAATCAGCATCAGTCTGACATCTCAACCTAGCAGCTTTAGATAGAAGGAAGAAGTCTCAGCTGCTCAGGGAATTGAGTAGCATATTAATTGCATTGAGAAATAAAGAACGTATGCTGGTTAGGTACTTTTGTATTAATGGAATATTTAATGAATATGCATATGGATATGTTTTTATAGAAACAATTTTACAGTCGTAGAACATACTAAGAGAAAGGAGGATTTGTTCTGGAAACATTCTGTAAAAAAGATTTTGCTCTTTGTAGTTAAACAATGAGAGATTTAACAATAAAGCAGTAGATTTTTCTGGAGTCTTTTGAGTCAGCCTTTGTGGACAGAAATATGATGAGGATAATCTCAGAGGCTCTCTGGATGATGAAACATCGAGGTGTGAGACATAAACGATAGGGAAGGTCACAAGGGCTCAGAGAATGTCACAAAGGTAGGAGGCACAGACTCCCTGGTGTGGGCCGCCAACTGCTGGGATAGAGCCCTTCCAGGTGTCCCTAATCAATGGGTTCATATTCAGCCTTTACATTTCTGCAGGAATGCAGCCCATTTTTTCCACCGGGAACCAATGAGATTAAAACCTTACTGTATGTAAAGGAGGAGGAAGTGTGTAGGCATTGCCTGAGTCACCTTTGGAAGCTGGACGGTGGAAGGCAGGGCTGGGATGTTCCACCACACACCAAGGCTTCTGCAAAGGCAGCACATTAGGTAGGTGTTAGGAGCGGGACCAGGAAAGGTGGGAAAAGATGCAAAGAGGCAGAGAGCCTGGAGCTGTGCTAAAGCGGGCTCTGTATCCTATATGAAGTTCAAAACAGTCATATGTAAAATCGGAAAGAGCAAAGTCTATGTCCACGAACACTAATCAAATGAAGCAGGAGAGAGAGAGAGAGAGAGAGAGAGAGAGAGAGAGAGAGAGAGAGAGAGAGACTTGTCCTAGCATGGCTGGTCCAGAGAGGAGACAGGTGGATTTAAACGCCAAGTTAGGAATTAATTTCACAAACTTAACAGGTACACAGAACATTATCCATATCAGCTGCTGATGATTTTGGAGCTGAGAACATAGGCTGAAACCGCAGGCCCAGCTGGACCATGACTCAGGGTGAATTCATTTGCTCATTGTTTTATTTTCCCAGGTGCCAGAGAGTCTTCATCAAATTCCCAAACATGAAAACTGCCAAAAATTAAGAAAGGATTAGAAATGGTTCGACTAGAACATGCAGAGGAATCATCAAAAAGCATAAAAATATTAAGCTGTCCTCAGAGCAATTTCAAAGTTTTAAGGCTAATTCCAAATGGTGCACTACATTCAGGAAGGAAAATCACTCAAGTGACAAATACTTATTGAGCAACTAGTATGTGCCAGGCACCATGCTTGATAATTCAGACAATATAAAACAAAACAGATAAAATCCTTGCATAGTGAAGCTTACATTCATGAGAAATTAATACATTAAATAAATGAACCCATTAAGGTATAACGAATGTTACAAAAGAATAATAGACACATAAATTAGATTAGGGTCATCTTGTAAGGGAGTGATCTTACCAGCTGAGACGCGAGCACTGACACAGAGGAGAGGTTACTCACGTTAGGAAAAGACATTCGGAGGAGAGAAAGCAGAGCAAGTGAAAACCCTGAGGCCGGAAAGTGCTTGCATATATGAGGAACTAAAAGAAGTCTTCTTTGGCTAGAGATCAGAGAGAAGAGCCTGAGAAGATCATGTGGGATTTGTGGGCCCATTGGAAGCATTTTAACAAGTGGAGAGAGGTGGTCTTGATTCATTTACAAAGACCACTGTCTGCTGAATGGAGAAAGGCCAGAGCAGAAGTCACAAAACCAGTTATGAGATTACGATGATAGATTAGATGAGGGTGGCTCACACTGTCTAGCATGAAGTAGAGATGGAAGAGATTGATTTGAGATATGTTGTAGAGTTGGAATTGACATGGCTCATAAAGAAGGTGATATATAGAGAACAATGGGAAAAGAAAGGGCTAGTCAAGGAGGCAGAAACACCAGCCAGCAAGGTGGGAAGAAAACTAGTGGAAACAAGTTTCATAGCTATCACAAGAGAAATTGTTTCAAGTGCCAGGGATGATCAGAAATAGAAAGATGCAATTTTTGAAAATATATGGGTTATGTCAAATTGCAGGTCACTTGTGACCTTAGCAAGAGCCGTTCTATGGGGAGAGCGTGGCAGCAGTGATAGCATTTGGATCAGCATGATTATAGAATAAATGGAAAGAAAGAAAGTGAAGATGGACAGGCCAATCAAAACTTCTGTGAAGTTCGGCTTCCTTTTACAGGAGAACGTTCTTTATTGGATGTCCATAGCATTAAAGTGATCACCATATTGGGCAGAGTTGGGTCAAAGTGGTTGCTCTCCAATCTCAGACTCTAACCTGTTGTAGAAAGATGGCTTTAGAAAAACCATAGAATTAGGGCTGGGGATTTGGCTCAGTGCTTCTGCCACTTGCCTTGCAAGTGCAAGGTCCCGAGTTCGATCGCCGGTACTGAGAAAAAAAAAATAATCATAGAACTATGCTGTTCTGTTGAGGACTGACTTGTGACTATGAAACTAAACTATTATACATTTGACCATTAAAATTCAAATCAATTAAGATTAAATATAGCTAAGAATTAATTGCTCAGCCATGTTTCAAGTATTCAATATTGACATGTTGCTACTAGCTCTCATATTGAACCAGAACATTTCCAGCAACACAGAAAGTTATATTTGATACTTCTGATGTAATCTATCCCTCCAATTTGAGTACTTCTGAAAGTGAATGGGGGCATTATTTTAGGCCTGGACAAGAGGCCTAAACCATGACTGTCCTGGTAAAACCAGGACATTATAGACATCTCAGCTGTATCCACAATCCGAAGAACCTTATTTCTAGTCTTTGTACCTCTTAATCGGCAGACAGGAGGAAAGCATATGGTTCCAATTTCTCCAAGCCTGTAGGTAGTGAAGTATATAGCAGCTTAGATGTACTCACCTTCTGGGATTCACACCCTTGTGGAATTCTCACCACTTGAGCATGGCCTGGATCTCGTGACTTGTTTCTGACAAATAGAATTAGCAAAAGTAATTCAATATAATTTCCAAGATGAGTTTACAGAATGACTGTGCCTTTCATCCTAAACATTCTTTCCTGCCTGCTACATGGAAGACCAGTGGCCATATTGTGATATGTCCTATGGAGCAGCTTACGTGACAAAGAACTGAATAAAATTTCTGGCCAACAGCCAGCAAGAGGAGGAAGCCCTCAGACCAACACAGAGCAAGGAACAAGGGACTGCCAATGACCCTACAGGCAAACTCAGTGGTAGGTGATCCACACACTGAGTTTTCAGTCATTACTGAGGTCTAAGATGAGAGTTAGACACAATCTCTTGGTAGTCCGTACACCAGAGGGACCCAGGTAAACTCATGTGGATTCCTGACACAGGATATAGGAGATAATAAATGTTTGTACACTCTTCCACTACTAAGTTTGTAGATACTTTGTTAAATAGCTGTGGATAACTAATATCCCTGATCTATGCTGGGTGTGATTTTGCAAACTTTAAGGAGCTGGGTAATAATATGCAAGCA
The DNA here is from genome assembly GCF_053883595.1 of Heterocephalus glaber. NCBI lineage: Eukaryota > Metazoa > Chordata > Mammalia > Rodentia > Bathyergidae > Heterocephalus > Heterocephalus glaber. The sequence goes on from NW_028258153.1 coordinate 3,772,554, forward strand.
CTTCATTTCATTGTTAATCTTCCCCAAACCTAATCTGTCTTTCTCTTCTTATGTCTCCTTCTTTTACCACTGGGGGAAGCCAGCCTGTAGCTTAATTGAGCCACAGTAAGGTTTCAATGGGAATTCACAGATTAAGTGAGAAAATGAATAACAACTACTCTTAGGGAAGCCAGTCTTTGCTCCTCCCACCCTTTTGTTGTAGGTGGCCAGTCTTTGACTTGGGAAGAGAATAGCTGTTAGAATTCTCCTGAGACAAAAATTCTCTCAAACAAACATAGATCAAAGAACATATTGGAAAGATATTTAAAACAAAAGCGACTTGTTTTATTCTGATTGTTGTTTTTCCTCCTTTCTCTAACAGGTACTAAACTCTTGCTTCAGTCATTATTGTTTCACATATACTGGTGGCCCTGGGGACATTGAACTGCAGATACTACAGACTCCTCAGAGTTCCTTAACTAAGCAAAAGTGTTGGAGGCAAATGCTGGCCTGAGAACCTCCATCACGGTTAACTTTCTCATCTCAGAGTACCTCTGATGACTGGAATATATAAATTTGCTGTAAAACCATGACAGTAAGTCTATGTTGTCTTTCAAGTGCTCTTTTACTATAGGAGCAAAAGTTTCAAAAGTTTCTATGAAATCCATTAGACCTGAGTTTGTATAATCCCATATGGTAGTATTGGCAAAAATGTTAAAGAAGTTGTGTGTGTGTGTGTGTGTGTGTGTGTGTGTGTTTTGAGAAACAAGTTTCTATTTAGCTCAGGCTAGCCTCAATCTCGTGATCCTCTGGAGTGCTAGGGTTACAGACATGCATCACCATGCTTGATTTAAAGAGCTAAGTTTTAAAGGTGGAAAATATAAATAGTATAAAAATAAATTCAGGAGCTAACCCAACAAGTTGAGAGATTTGGAACTAATACTTTCCTAGTATATCTCAATACTGTTCAAGGGTGTCTCAATCACCTTCAATGTGAATACAACCAGGATACAGGATAGAAGTAGAGTTTAATTACCATGAGAACAAAGATAACTAGCTATTCCAAATAGAGAAAATAACATCCAAGAGAGAGGCCTAAAAACGTTTATGATTCTACTAAGAAAAATAATCAGCAGTCGGCTGATGAGATCAGGACAATACACACCTAGTCTAACAATGATGGACAGAATCACTCTGGAAATTAGCTACCTACCTCTAATACATAAAGGATAACACAATTACCATAGCTGGCATCATAAAAATAACATTTCAAACAAAGGCTCACAAATGCTTTTTGTTAAGAACCCTCTTGGAACCTAAATTAAAGTCCCTAAGCTACCTTCCATACTGTAAATGTGAATTTCCCTTTGGAATACTTCCTTCCATTGCTGTAAAAATGAGGAATCTCAGAGATTTAGAAAAGCCCCAAGGCAACTACATGTGGAAGGTCCCCAGGGATCCTAAAACCAGTTTTTTGGGAAAGAATTTTTTTTTAAAACAAACCTGAACAGTGTAAGAGATGCAGTCCCAAAACTGGAAAAAATAATTTATGAAGGACATAGGACTACTATGAAAACATAGTTTGTTGGCTATGGTCAGTAGTAAACTCCAGGTGAGAGAAGTTACCAGGAGTTCTGAGGGTCCATATGACATATCAACACTAATTTCAGGCAGCCTAGTAAACAAGCTAGGAAATTTCCTCTGGAGGTGGGAGAAAATGAAGAAAGCGACTTTTCTGGTTTACTGAACACTCTGGATATTAATTTTTTTCTCTTGCATACATTAAAACATCCTTATTCCATCTTGCCTTATCTTATTCTAGATTACTTGGCTAGACTAACTTCTTTTTCTTGTCTTCTTCCAATTATCTTCTTCCTTTAATGCCCTTTTCAAGAGCAAATATTGTCCAGGAACTCTTGCTTCCTTCCCCCTTTCTTGCTTATGTTACACCCCACTGATCACTCCATCCCAGAGCTCAAACAGCCCCTGTTGGTTAGTGGACTCAAGTGCATATTAATTTACTGTTGGGAAGGTTCTGCCTTTGAATTAGCTCCGTAAGTAAATCGCAAGCTTCCAAGAGCACAGGAAGCTACCTCGAACTATCCTGCCCCTTTCCCCCATTAGCCTATTTAAATGCTTCAAAACTAGATGGTTTCTTGGCCCTGAGGCTTTATCAAATGATGAAACTCCCCAGGCAAAATGAGTTCACTGGAAGAGAATCTCAATAACATCAAGGTTGGAGAGGAATGTGATTTATAGTTGTGGTTTAAGTTTTAGAACCCAATAAAGTAACCTCATCTGGAACTGCCCACTTAGAGGTACTTAGGATATGGAGTTGTCCTTCTGAGCACAGAGTAGTTATGGGAGGAAATTGTGATGATTAATAGTTTATAACTACTGGATATAATCCTGTAGAAAGATAAACATTTAGATTTAATCATTGTTGAGTGCTTACTATGGGATATTCCAGGAATTACCATTTTTATCCTTGTAGATGTTCTACCAGGATATTATTAGTCCCAAATCACAAATGAGGGACCTCAGTCTGAAGCACGGATGCCAGGGAGAGCCACTGCTCTCTGTAAGGTGATGATTGGAAAGTAGGATTCGAGACTTTGTCTCTACTGAGTGATTGTTCCCCCTTGGGTGCTCATTTTTTCCAGAGGAGTATTTCTATGTTTTCTAGTTGTAATAATGAAAAGAGGTATATATTGAATTATAGGAGATTCTTTCCTATATCCCATTGGCATGAGTTGAAATATCAATCAGAACCAAATATTTGAAAATAATATTAATATGTTTAAAACCAACCACCAACAAACACATTTATAAACTCAGGAATTGAGGAAAGCGTGAGTCATCTTTCTCTGTTCTCACCCACTCAAATACGCATTTGTGAAGATTTTTTTATGGTAAACGTAACCATTTGCAGGAGTCTTTCAGAGCTACATGTGGTGGGCACTTATTAATGCTCAAAAAAGAGCCCTTTTTCTGGTTTTGATGAGTCTCAACTTTGTGAGTTTTGATTGGGAGGTCAAGCTGGCATTTTACCACAGAATCTATCCAACTTCTCTCCACTACCTGGAGACCAGAAAAAAGGAAGGTGACAGGCTTCACCATCTAACATTCCTACCAGACTTGGAAAGTCAACTGGGTTGTCTTGTGCTGAGAGGGTACAGCCCAGCAGGAGAGATGGCCACTGTGGGATCTGCTGTGAGTCCCAGCCAAGCTGCTCAGTGGCAGTAGTGATGATGTACTTTCTAGATTTTCACTCCTTGGCTTCCTTGCCTGTCTCTTGAATTCCAATTTTGATGTTTCTTACCCTCCCTATTCAATTTGTTTAGCAGTTGTGCTTCTGAATCACCACACCCTAAATTATCTCAAGTGTTTGTACTGCCAACAAATAACATATCTATGTGATAGTACAATAGAAAAAAATATACCATCCCAGCCATAGTACTCATGAAGATGATTAAATTAGTTTTTACACCTCTGATTTTTACTGGGAAGAGGGAATGGTTTCCAAAACAGTGATTCACAACCCAAACAGATACTGTCAGGTACTCAGAGATAATAACCAATGTCAAGTTGATGTCTGGACAAGTATTTAGCCTGGAGATGTTGGTTGTTTCCTAGGGTGGGGAATGTCAACACAAGGTACATAACATTGAGAGGCAGAGGCAACACACAAAGAGCACAAGCTTTGAAGTCACTTCTTTCCACACTAACAGCTGTGCCATCCCTACAATTGCTCATCTTCTCTCAGTTTTCGTATCCTCATATGTTCAACGGGGATAAGTATGCACACTTTTCTAGCTGTAATTAGAATTCATGAGTCTAATGCACCTGGTAGATTAATTTCCAGATGCTGTGGAAAGCATGGTCCATCCAAGAGGAACAATAAGACACTAAATGGCTGAACAAACTGTCAGGAGGCCAGGGAAACAATTTCACGTGTGTGTGTATGTGTGTCTGTGTGGCTTCTGGAAATCGCAGAACCAGTATTTATCATTTTGACTATTTAGGAGTAGTCCAAGAGATCCAGAACATAAAATACTTCCTGTGTTTTGGAAAAGGATACATGCCAGTCCATATTCAATGACTGTAAAGAGATATTTGAAGCAGGCTACTTTTGAAGACAAGAGGTTGTTTTATCTCATAGTTTTGGAGGCTCAAAGTCCAAGATGGGGTGGCTCCACTGGTTTTGCTTGTGGTGAGGGTTTAAAGTGTTGTCATGATGGAGTAAGAGATCGCGATGCCAGACAGGAAGCCAGAGAAGAGGGGGTAAGGTCAGTATTATCTCTTTCATAACCACCCTCTCCAGGAGACTCAGGGATTCCAGGAGAAATACCTTAGTTCCTTCCAAAGGCAGTACTTTTAGGAGCTCAGGACCTCACACCTCTAACATCACCACATGAATCCTCAAAGGCCAAGCTCCCAACATGTGACACTCCAAGGGACACATTCCAACCATATCCAAGCCATGTCAGGGCTTGGGTGTTTGAGCTAGATCCTTCAAAAATAGCACAAAAGAGGAAATCATTTAGCTTGCAAGTAAATCCAGCTGATCTCTCTGCATCAGCATTTCAACTCATCTTTGTTATTTTCTACTGACACCTCCTACATACTGTAACTCTCATGAGGTGATCAGTTCTCGGCTCCTTTGTGTGAAAAGACCTTCCAAAAAAGAAACACATGTGATGTAAGGTGAAAGGAAAGAAATGCAAGAAAAAAAAAGTTACCTTTGGTTAAATAAAAGAAGAGCTATCTTAAAGAGAGGTATGTGACTTCAGCAATAGCTTGGACCTTCTTGGGTGAAGTTCCATATATTTTTACATAGAGGCAAGACACAGGGCTACATAAAAACATTTTAACACTTGCTTTAGCCAGGTTAAAACTGTTTCTCCAAAGATAGAATAGTAAGAGCCTGAGGGGTTACTTAAAATTTTTCATTAATTTCACACTGCAGTTTTTGCTGGGAATCATTTGTAGTACTACTGCTTGGAAATTTGTTGGCTGGAAAAACTTCAGGAATAATAGATTTCTTTCTCTGTATGGGTGGAACTTAATATAATGCTAATGAGGTCAGGGTTCTTAAAAAATTTTATCGGTACATTTTCGGTATACAATATAATGACATTCATCATTGGAAATTTGTACCTTTATGGAGGTCAGGATTTTAAAAGGAAAGAAGAGAAGTTTAGCTCTAAAGGATAACAATGAACTGGTCATTACTCAAAGCATTTCAAGAACAATCTTTTCAGTTTGAGAATCGCTGAAAGGCAGAGCAACGGAGGATCCCAAACTGTCTCTTGTTGTATTTATTGATAAGTTGAGAATAACATTCTAAATGGTGCTTTTAACACCAGGGACTTTTATACAAATGTGTTTTTGCAAAGTTAGCTATGAGCAGATCAAAAAAGTCGTGATATAATCAATGAATGTGGGGAGACACAAGGAGCACAGAGCTGATCACTTCTTGAGAACATTCTTGAATCTCGAATGAATGGCTTCTTGGTACTGAGAGTGTTAAGGAAAGATGTCCCTTAAATGTACTTCTCTGCCATGAGAGGCTCAGGTCTCTAAAGCAACCTTTGAGGGGGAAATAAAGCAAGAAGAATTATGAGGGATAACTAGAAAATATGTGTCACTCTTACCTTAGCCAATTTCGAACTGAACTGAGAAGAACTGCTTGGAGTGATACCTCCAGTCTCTTATGTAGGATTTTGTTTGCTATTGTGTTTTATGGGAATGTGTGGCCATTTTACTGTCTTGTGACAGTTGAAACGTTTCCTCCACAGTTTCTGTAATTGACATTATTTTGCTTGATTTCCTCCTTCTAAAGGACACATTATTTTTTAAAGGTTATTTATGGTCCAGGCAGTTCCTCTCAGTGATTCCTCCCTCTGAGGTGGTTACTAGGAATATTATCCTGCAGGCATGCAGGAAAACTCAGTAGCAGAGAAAATAACAGTGTCATTAACCTCCTTAACACTGGAGATAAATTAACTCTGATCAGATATTTACTAGGGTAGCAATTGACTTGACAGAAGGAAATTCACCAGCCTAAGGAGACAGTGGCCAGTGTCACTCCGGTGGCCACCACATTCTTGTGTGGGCACAGTGTCTGGCCTGCCTTTTATGCCTCCCTTCTTGAAGTTCAAGGTGCGCTGCACTGAATTACAGCCCTGCTGCTTCAGGCATCCTCACAGCCACTGTGCTGGCCCTGCTGATGGAAACCAGCGTCACCGTTATTAATTTAAGTCTCCACGGATCAAATGACTCTTCTCATCTCATTTCATGACAGGATAGCATGACAGCTTCATGGTAGATATACATGCCAGGGCTCGAATGAGCTCTCCCTTGCTGGAAAACATTTTGTCAAGATATTCACATGAGTTACCGGGAGGGGAAATAGGTCAGAGTGGGTGTCTCATAGAAGTGGGTAAGTGAGCCACCAAAAAAGTAGAAATAAAAACATACCAGTGATTTATGGCTTCCCCAGGTAACCTTTGTCCAGCCGTGAACTGCATTTTATGTTTTCATTTGTTAATTGAACACTAAATGAAAATGGCAATAATTAATATTTTTATTGCCTATTAATTAGGAAATTGTATCCTGGGTAAGCTACCTGGAAAGATGATCTATGAGGCGTGAGGGAGTTGGATCACTAGCATGAATGGATTGTGTCCTCACAAGTGGAAATATAAATGTGTTAGCTATTGTGCCTTATTATTAAAAAGGCTTTAGTAAATTTGCAGTTCTGATTGTTTCTTTGTGTGCTTGGACATACTGTGTGTACAGATAAGGGGATGGGGGAGACTCTGAGTGTGTGTGTGTGCTGTTATTTAATATTGCCAGCAGGCTGAGACAGTGTGCATTCTGAGGCTCCCAGTTTCCCTCTGAAGAGCCTCTGCTCATGACATGTGGAGTTTTTCAGGTTTGTGCCTTCATCCCGTTGCCAAAACATCTGGTTCAGGTTTGGGGAAATATTTGTAGCTATTTTTCCATCCGGATTTAATTACTGCCACTGGAACATTAGTGGGTACTCTGCTGGCCTAATAGATTTTATCTGGCTGCCCTTATATCTATGAAGTGTAATCGACAAATCGGAACTCCGTGTTGCTGTGACTTTTATAACACAACCACGGCCTGCAGAATTGAAGATGGATAGAATTCAAAGGATGAACAGATACTGGATTTGTGGGACTGGGATTCTAATTTGCAAAGGTTATTTTTGCTATTTAATATTCACTGAGAAGATCACATTCCAAAATTAATATTCTAGATAAGATAGATATATTAGTCTTAACCATAGAAACATCTATTTCGATATTCAAACTTGAAATGTAGTCTATTTAGTGGAATAATTCTTTATTTTGTTTTATAAGTTTTCAAACAATGTTACATAATAAGGAAAATGAAGAAACAGGTGTTAGTGTCATATTTATAAAGTAGGCATTGCACTTAATGCTTGCAACTCTATCATGCTTTTCACCAGTTTCGTGCTTCATCCTCCCAAAGGGCTGTTTTATCTTCTTATTGCTATTAATGTTATCGAAATAAATGAAACAAATCTTCATAAAATGTAAGACAGCAGTAGTTTATTACTACCCAACATTTAGTAGCAGGGCGATATGTTACAGTGGTTTAGATCACATATTTTGGAATCAATAGGACTGGCCTTTGAATCCTGGCTCTCACCGTCAGAAAGCTGTTGGAACTTTTGGAGACAGACTTCCTCACCAGTGAAATGGGGCTACCATTATTTCATTGGGATTCTTTGACCATTATTTGAGATAACATGTTACAGTATAGCTATACTGCTTGGCACATTGTCATAACTTAAGAAATATCAGTGATCTTGTTCCTACAAAAAGAAAAGAATATCTGTCATAGGAACTATCTTCCTCTCCATGTGTCTACTCCAGCCAGATGAATTCTATATATTTCATTATGAATTTATTCCTCTAAAGGATTATATACAAATGCCAGGGACAAGGCATAGAAGCTCAGTCCTTCTCCTGGTGTTTGAGTTCCACTTTCATCTTGATCTATAAATTTATTGCTAAATTGTTCATCTCATGCTGTGGGTGGATGGATGTCTTGATTCTTACTTTTTTACTTATTTCCCTATTTTACTTCTTGATTGCTTGACAGTCACCACTTTCCTTGAAAATATGCTACAATGTTACCATTTTGGATCTTCAATAGAGAATGCCAATTTGTTTCAGTCTTTTAAAAATGTATTATTAAGTTTGTATTTATTAGTACATTTGGAGTACGTAATGATTACATTCTTTGTGTGGAGTTGGTACATGTACCTAACACATCTTCATTCTTTTTTCACCTCTTTCCTCTCTTCTCTCTCCCTGTTCCCTCTAGCTCTTCCTTTTTGCAAAAGATCTATTTCTCTTTTCTCTATTACCTATCTTTTATCTTGCTCTTTATTTATATTTTGGGTTTCTTTTATAAGAGAAGGCATGAAATATTTAAGCTTGTGTGTCTGATTTATCTCACTTAACAAATGTTGGAAAGGTTCCATGGAAAAAGGAATCCTTCTACTTTATTGGTGGGAATATAAACTAATATACACATTATGGAAATCAATATGGAGATCCCTCAAAAACCTAAACTAGAAATTCCATTTGACCAAGCTATTCTCCTTCCAGGTATCTTCCTAAAAAAGTTAAAGACATCATATTACAATGATACATGCATATCCATGGTTATAGCAGCACAATTCATAAGATCTAAATCTTGGAAGTGGCCTATATGTCCACTGACAGATGAATAAATAAGGAAAATGTGGTATTTATACACAATGGAGTACTGCTCTTTCATAAAGAAGGATAAACTTGAATCACTTGAGGTACAACCCCACCCCTATTTGCTTTTTAATATTTAGAATTTTAAAGTAATTTCACTGTTAAAATGGTTTAAGAATCAGAGACAGAAAATTTACCATAGCTATTTTGAAACTGGTGATAAATTCCATCTATTACATTAGCTATATTTTTTCTCTTAGGTTGGAAGCTGTATTTCAACACAAACACACCATTTCCTGTATTCATTAATGTTATTAGAGGCATAGAGTGAAAATGCCAATTCCCTTTACATCTTCCGTGTGGACCATGCTGCAGAGCTCTTGGTAAGTATAGACAGCACAACCCCAAGGTCATTGGGATTTCAGAGACACACAGTTGACTTGGGAGTATACTTTCAGGTAGCATATGTTTTAGGATTCAGAAAGTATAGAAAAATAAGAATTACACTTTTCACTCATTTGTTAAGCTACACTTAACTTCTAGAGGATGCTTCTCAAGCTTTAACGCATATTTGCCTCTCTAGGAGATTTTGTTAAAATGCAGATTCTGGTTTGCTAAGTCTGAGATGGAGCCTAAGTCTTTTCATGCCCATCTTGTCTGTTAAGCAGAGTAGAAATTAAGTGTTTCAACTTCTTTTAAAGTCAAAAGAATCAAAAACCTTTTTGTTAAAGAAAAAGTCGTAATATATGATGTTAATATATATTTAAATTAACCTAATCATAATATGTAATTTTCCATTTTCTTATGGAAGATAGAGCCCATGAAAGCAGAAGTTCCTGTGGGCCACTGAAATTAGAATAAAGCCCCATTTCTAATAATCCCCAAGTGACTTGCTCAGGTCCAGGGACCTCACTTTGGGTAGCGAGGATTTCTCAGGTTCTCTTTGCCAGAGTTTGATGAAAAGAACTTCTGACACAGAATTTATGGGATTCTTTATTTATTAAGCAAAATTTCATGGATGAAAGTTTCAATAGAGTTTTACCAGTTCTTATGGCACTGTCATGTCTTTTAGATGAGTTCCTCAAAATACATGGCCCTAACCATATCACTAACTCGCTCAGTTAGCATTGTTGGCTTTGGTAAATTTTCCTCAGCATGAGCATTCTCCCTGTCATGGGAGATGTGTTCAAAGCAGTCTTCGAAATGTCTCTGCTGTTTGCTCAGGATTCATTCCTACTCCAGTAGAAAAGCAAAATCACTTTCCTCTCCTGTTCTAAATTAAACAAATATTTGTTATGGTTTTACTCTGTGCTTTCACATGGTCCCTGCCCTCAAGTTACTTTCTTAACTTTCTTTGGCTTGACCCTAAAAACTTCCAAGCTAAGGAAAAACAAAACAACTAGCTAACCATATCAGTTAATAGTCCCAACTGAAGAAGAGTTCTCACCTGGATGAATTTTCCATTCTCTGTGTTGTGTTTCCCAAAGTGTAGCTCCAAGGCCAGGAGTGACAACATCACTGGGGAAACTGTTAACAAAAGACACTCTAGGACCCCACCCAGAGCTACTGCAAGGGAGAACCTGTGGGTATGGCACCATCTTGGGTGTAATAAACCCTCAGGTGATTTTGAATCACACTAAGTTTGAGAACCATAGCTCTAAAACATTGATTGTTAACCAACCTGCAAAATAGAATCACCTGGAGGGCTTTAAAGAATACAGATCCCTGGGCTCCCATCCAGACATTCAGATTCAATTAGTCTACACTGGGGCCTGAGCTTGGGTATTGTTAAAGAGTATCCTAGATAATCCGAATATATAGCCAGGGTTGAGAACCACTATGCCATCTGTTTCATCAGATTGGATTGTTCTGTGACAGGTGTGTGAGTGTGTAATGTATGTGTGTAAGGGTGTGTGAGTGTGATATCAGTGACTTCATATGAATGTGTGAGTCCTGAGTCTTTTCCTAAGCAAGCCTCTTTCTTAGAAAACTGCCTGCCCAAGATTACACAGTGTAGAAAACTTGTGAATTTCAATAACCAAATATATGTTACACATTTACCACATGATTTGTGCTCTGATGGTTGACAAACAGTGGCCCACAGGCTAATCAAGGCCACAGAGGTTTTTTTGTAAGGCTTGTGAACTAAGAATTATTTTATATTTTTAAACAATTAAAAAAACTAAGAATAAGCAGGAGACACCACAGGTGGCCCACACCATCTAATTACTATTTGGTCATTTATAGAAAATTTTGCTGACCTTGCTAGGGGATGTATCAGGAACATTTCTTGAAGGAAGCTTTATAAGCTAGATTTAGAAGCAAAGGTAACCCACAGGACCACTAGAGTGTAAAGCTCTCTGGACCTTAAATGATGGAACAGAAGCTAAAATATTTTGGAAAACTGAAGAAAAAAACGTAAAGGAGTTGAACTCATCTAAGCTATAAAGCAGCTGGGAAGGTCTAAGAAGGAAAGCCATTTCACAGAAGGCCTTTGGGTAAGGGGGCATTCAGTTTTCAGGAAATGTCACCTGGAACACTTCCCATGAACTTACAACAGCGAGTTCCTCACATTATCGGGTTGCTGGCATGCCTTGCAAGTTCTGCCAAGTGGATTTCCTTCACATGGAACATTCTCTATCTTCTACTGAATCATAATCATGAGGCTTTACAACCAGGATTATTTGTTTTTGAAGATGTATCTGAAGTGTTTATTTATTTATCTTTTCAGGTAGAGGATGTAAGGCAATTTATTCCAAAGTCTGTATAATGACAAGTGACTTCCTCAGAGAGATTGTTCATGAGGTATGTGTTTGTCATATTTGTCACACTGTCCCTCGCCCTGTGTGTGGTCACAGCACTGAACACTACATCAAAATCCCTTGCTTGTTGGTCTTTCCCTACTGGAACGTAAAACTATGAGAGCAGCAGTCTTGCTCCTCCTGGACAATCCCACATGACCAACAGAGATCAGAGCTCAGTGTAGAGTCAGCGTTAAACAAAATGTATCTAGAATGATGTTTCATAATTATTATTATTTTTTAAATGAAATAAACAAAGGGTTTTTAAATTAAATGCATTTGAGGATTGATACTAAGGAAAACAGTTTCCTTAACTGCAGGAATAATCAGAACCCTTAATAGAAGGGTCTAGGTGGATAGATAAGCACTATATGTAAAATTCCATGTTTATAACTGCTTGTATTAGGTGTGGGTACCATAGGGCAGAATTTTAGATGAAAGTTTGTAAGAAAAGGAAACTGATGAATTTTTCATCAACACAGGTAGTTATATGTTTATGGAACTTTACTTGCCATTGTTTTCATTGATATCCCTGGAGTTCATAGAATTGATTGTGAATAATGTAATCATGAAGATTTGTTACCAACACAGTCGCCTGAATAGCTTCACATTACTTAAGGTGAAACAGGATAAAAAAGGCCTTGAAGAATAATTTTATCCCTATTTAAAAGTCCTCCTAAAGTAGAACCTGGTTTATAGAGCTAGTACTTGCCTTATCCTAAAATATATAAATATAACAAACTAGAAGTCTGAAGTACCTTGAAGTCTTGCTCTCTACTCTAACTGACTACACTGGCTATGAGAGGTTGCTGGTGTCATTTTGTTTGGAAAATGAATTCATCCCAGATAATCCTACAATCACTCAATAAGCCAAACAATATCATTCTTTTATTTTTCATCACTGATATTTTTGAAATTATTTGGAATTCTCTGGTGACATTCAGGCACGTTTGAAAATCCATCCAACAACCCTACAAAAATAGGACTGCTTTCTTGGCACTGGGTGTCACATCAGGCTTTTTAGCAACAGAAGATGAGTGAGACATGATTCTGGTTACTCTTACACTTGGAATCTAGCAGACGAGCAGCTATACCCCAACTTTACAATGTGTCCTTGGAGCAAGAGACTTGAAACATGAAAACCAGATAAACATTGATCAATAAATATATGCATTTGCTTCAAAATAAGGAAAAACATAAAGTATTTAATTTTCATTATCCTTTGTATATAAAATTATCAATAATGAGAGGAAAACCAGGTAAAGCCTTGAAAAGTCCTGCAAAATTTTGTTAGAAGATGTGATATCATCCTCTTTACATTACTTGAAAAGGAAAATGGTGCCACATGTCTCAAATTTTACAGAAGGATGTGCAGATGAATTGAACTTTCCCTACATGATAGTTTGGAAGCAGTCGTTCCATGGAGATTTCAGTCTTCTTTCAATTGTGATAACTGACGATTGTGGAACTGGGTAGTCACATGCTCGAAAGGATTGATCAAAATAACTCTATTGATTTCACATGTTTGCTTCATGTTATTTTAGCTATCAAAACAGAACAACGTAATCTATTTCACAATTGACAGCTATTACTATGCCCAGAATACAACTGGGAAATTGTAAACACAATTTAAGTGTGGAGGTCAATGGATCTAGTCCATTAATGGTAGCTCAGAATAGAAGATTGTAGCCCAGATCAAGACATCCCAATATTTCAATTTTCATATATCTTCCAGTCCCTACTAGGGTTGATGAGTGGCCCTTGTCCTTTCTTGATGGATTTATCTGTAATTGTTTTTATAATTTCCATTACTTTCAGTAACGCAAATCTTTGTAAAAAGAATTTGAACTTTAAGAAGCACTGAGGAGTTCTTTTACTCTGTTTATATTTCCACTGTGATTTTCTTCATCGTTAGTTCTATAGTCCTATAGACTTATAATTGAATTTAGAAAAAAGTACTGAGAACATGAATCCTCTGGCAGTAAGACACTCAGCGGTACAGTATTCTATCTAGGAAACTGCATATTTGAACTTGATTATTTCTAATCACAATCCATTCCCACAGTGCCTTTGAAATGTGGAATCATTAACTGAACCAAAAGTTGGTCTTAGCCAATGGTCCAGTTATAAAAAATAATAGAAGGAATGTACCACCTGAAAATAATTTTAGCAGAATGCAAACTGAGCACTGTTTTTCTTTACCTAAAGGAAAATGGAGAAGTGTGAGTCACCCCATAGTCCAGTTCTTTCCCTTGCTTTGGGGAGTTAATGTTTTACAGAAGTTGTAGGGGTGGATTGATTTGCGTAGGTGTTGGTTTTGCTTTGATGTGTGATAGACAGATGCAGTCTGCGTTGGAGGAGACAAGGTTGCTTTATCTCCCTCCTAGGGAGCTTCATTTCACTCATTTCACAACTCATTCATTAGAAAACCAAACCTGCCTCAAAAGAGGCCAACAACAGTATTCCGGGCCCTCCAATGCAGAAAAGAACAACTCTGTATCCCTGGAGGCAGATAAAACTCAACCTCTGAACCTCAAAGAAAGCTTTTGTGCTTGGAGGGAGCAAATTTATGACAGTTGGTGAACCAAAGAAGCCGTGGGCATTTGAAGGAATAAGGTTAACTGAACATTGTCTTTCTGTTGGTGGGGACGGATTTGATCTTTTTGTTCCTCCCCTTTTGAAGTGGTGCTAAAAGAGAGCAAGTCTCTAGCTCAATCACATTTTAAAAATAATATACAGCATATTCTAAAAAGCACACTGGAAATTTCATCCCCATTGATAAGAGTTTCAGGACTGTACTTGAGAGAGGAGCTGTACTTGTTCAGCAGTAGGAGTCTTAGCTTGAGCCATGGTGAGTAGTTGAAGATCCATGCTGATCCTTTGAAAGCTTGGAAAGTCCTCCGCAGTTAAAGTCGTGGCTTGAAGTCAGTCAGATTCAAGCCTCTGTAGGGAGACAGTAAGTATTTTTCCCTTCTGGTTCAGAAGGTGGTCAGTATTATCCAGGTATCAGAACCAAGAAATTATTTTCCAGAACCTGCATGGTCATAAAAACATTAATAGAAAGAACAGTCCCTCAGGAGGGGCACGTTGGGTGAACAACTTCTGATTTGTGTTGTCATTCAAAGAACAACCAAAGAAAGTTTTGTTAGGCTCTTTATAGGGAAAGTTTCCTGAGGAAAATTTGGAGGCTTCAAAAAGTAACTGTGGTGATAAGTAATAGACAAAGTAAGCTCATCTGAGAACTGATGGAGTCAATGCTATTAAACCTTCATCTTAAGTACCTGGATTTCTGGCCCTTCCCTCTGTACTCAGTCCCTTAGACCTAGCCTTACCCTCTTTGATCCTTGGCTTTATCTGTGCTCCAATCTCTTTGAGTAGATCCCATGCTATTGAAAGTCTATTCCCCTCCCAACTACCCACTGGAACTCACATTCCACTGCCACTTATAAGTCTTTTGATAAACAGAATAGCATTTTAGAACTACAACTAAAAAGACTCAAGACCCACCTGACTTTGTCCTCTTTCTCAGCATATGGGAGTAGTGAAAAGATTGATAAAAATTCAGGAATGAAAGTGTGTGAAATATGCACACCAAATAAATACCCAGGGTAAGATTTTTATTTCTCATGAAATCCAAGAGCATCAAGCCTGGGGCCAGCATTTTTATTACAATCTGAACAAGACTCATGTGTAGTTAAAATAAGCAGGTGCTTGCACGGAGTAATATGAATGGCCAACTTTGCAAGTTACAAGCCTGTTTGTCACTCATTCAGTGTTACCCTGGAAGCTTCTTCTTCTGGGATAACCTGTGGTCCTGGAGTCTGCATTCCTGAAAACAGGTAAGCAGTCCTGATTCATGGTCAAATGCAGTGTCAAGAAATTCAGGACTCAACCTTTGGTGAAAGCCCAGTGGTCCAGGCAAAGGAAGAGACTTGAACACTCATACAGTTGAGAGATTTAGGTCTATCAAGTGTCATCAAAAGGTGAGAATCCTTCCAAAAAACTGGCATTTAACAATCCAAACCATCCAAGCCAGAGAATATACAAAGTTAGGTCAGGAACTCTGTGGAAAAGTTGAGAACTAAGGACTTTTAGAAAACAATGGTATCGTGTCGAAGTCAGCATTATCTGGATGAGAAATTGCTCTGCCAGACTCTAGACTTCTGCCTTTCATTAAAAATGAAATCTTCTAGACCTACCTGTTCATGCAGATGGCTTGATTTAGGGGAAGGATATGCGGTTTGGAGTCAGCATGGTTTAAATACATACTAGCCCTCCGGAGCGTTTATTCTGTGATACTTCCTGTACATTCTCTCTAATCTCTACAGCTACCTTCCATGCCAGGGATTGTTACATTTTTATTACATTATTATTTTATTAGGAAAATGAATCCAAGAGAGGTTAAGTAACTTGTCCAAATAACATAGTTAGAACATGGTAGTTGAACCCATCAATAATCAATGGAAATTTAAATTGTAAAAGGATTATAAAGTGTGAGTTTTCTGTGAGGATTAAATTAAATATAGCATACCAGAGCATTATAATGGTAACAAAGCTTAGTACAGATGTTCAAATTTTATTTCAAGATTGTATTGCCTGCAGTTGCACTAGAATTCCAACTGGGTCAGAAGGGCTTACCCTATTTTTAGGGTATATAGAAATCTTCTGGGGGCTCTAAGGGACTGGTGGAGTGCATAGGATTCCTGAAAAATCTGCATCTGCATTACCCAATATGTAGCCATTGGCTTTAGCTGGCTACCGAGTATTTGAAATGGGGCTAGTCTGAATTGAGATACACTAAAGTACAAAATATAAATTGAATTTCAAAGACTTAACTAAAAAGATAATGTATAATTGCTCAATATTAAAATTTATATTCATCACACACTGGGATTTACCCCTAGGTCTGTTGAAATCCAAAGCCATGTTCTGCTCTTCCAGAGACCAAAGATAAACATGGAATTTTAAGGCACGGTTATAGAATCAGAATGACTGTATGTGGATAATGTCATAATCTTTCTGCCATTTAATTTCCTCACCTATATAATGGGGAGTATAACATCATTAACCTCATGGAGTTGATCTAAGTATAAAAGTGAAAGGATACTACATGTCAGATGCTTATAGGGTGTTTGGTCCCCAAAAAAGTATTCAATAAAAAGAACAATTATTACTTCATTCAATAATGCATATTTCAAATAAACTCTCCTTCGGACAATGAATGAGTTCTACCTGAATCACCTGCCAGCTTCTACCCCTGAGTTTTACATCACATTTTTGCTCAATGAACTTCTAAAATGCTGGCTCCTGCATGTGGCAGCAATCTTGGCTCTTACCTTCCTATTTCTTATGCTCCCTTGGCCTTGAAAAAGTCCAACCTTAATCTTTAGTAAATCTAGCTTGAAAATGCATAGCCTTGGAATATTTTACAAATCTTCTCCACTCTCCAACTAACTGCTCTAATGAAGAGAAAAATGGTAATTGAAATGAGACTAATTAGATTGTCAATTACCTGCCTCCTCACATAGGTAATTGAAATCCCCCTAATTACAGTGTCTATGTGTCTTGATGCTTTATGCTGAGGGATTATTAATGGAAAGCAGCTTTAGATGAAGTAACAGGAAATCTTGAAAAATGATTTAGAGAAAATTTGTTCTAAAGCGTTCAGTTTTTCAAAGGAAAGATGCTATATATCCAAATCCAGCAGTGAGGTCATCAACTAGGAAAGAAAATCCAATATTTTGTCTTAACTATAAAGTTCAGCTTTATAAAGCAGTAAGAAGATACTAACCCTGAACCTTGATGTTCAGTGTTGTTGTTTTTTTTAAAGTAGGAAGATATTTATTGATAGGAAAGCTTCTGAGGGACAGGAGGGGTCCCGGGCAGGTAGCCGGATGTTCAGTTTTATTCACTCTTTATCCCTGTTTTTGCACGACTCCCTTTGGCCCACATATTCCTTTTCCTTAGAAAGAAAGAGTCAACATCAGCAGGCCCTCAGAGGGTCTCCAGATAAATATAGAAAGTGAGATTTGCAGATGAGGTGCAAAAATGTACAAGAAATTAAATACATACATCAAACAAATGACTTCCTCTGAGTGCCCACTAGGAAGAGACTTTATTGAAGTGGCTTCAAGGGTGAGGAGGGAGGGCAGTTTTGATTCCGGAAGAAAAGATATAATGACGAAATCCTGAGACTCCTTACTGCTCGGAAGGTGGTTTCTGATTTAAACCAAAGTGTGTTTTTAGCAACATGGCCTTTTCCGAGCCGGTTGCAATTTTTCAGTGGGAGAGTTTCCTTAGCCAGCTTTAAGGTCATGTTGAGGTTCATATTATATTTATATGAGAATGAATTTAAACTTTTTTGTCCAGCACTAAAATATCTGATTGTCAGTCTCATAGTAAACTTGAAGCCAAGCAGATGAGAGATGATGGCTTCTATATGAAATATGTAGAAACTGGTACATGGAAAGATGTGACAACTTGACCAAAATGGTCCAGCTGACTGAATGGAGCCAGCTTGAATCCTTGTCCTTGTCCAATTAATTCTCTGTATTAAAGTGTCGTTGGCAGCCTAGTTTAGTGAGATGTTGTTTTTATTATTTAGAACTAGTGAAGTAGCACTATAAAATATGACTTCCTTTGTATCTATTTCAGTAGAGACCCTAAATGGGGCACATTGACATTTTGTGATGGTGAATGATCTCCTTTCTATTATTTATATATTAGGAACATGAGGATTCACAGGAGACTCAATACTATTCCAGCTTTACAGCCATCACAAAAGGGTTCCTCTGGGGACTCTGGGTGGGAGGGAATTGACTGTGAAAGAAGATGTGTCTGGAATGCAAATTTAGACCCAGCCCAGAGTTGGGAGTGTTATGGGAGAATTGCTGGTATTTTGCCCAGTGCATGACTAAGGCAAGGCTCTTACTGGGGTGCCCACCACTCTCACCCCATCTCCCACACCCGGCATGGTGTTCACATTTCAGAGATAATGTGCTCAAAGAGCTTTTACTGTGCAGTCCAAGGGCAAAGCAGCACATTGTAGAAAGTGATGGTGTCACCTCAGGGCTTGGCAAGGAAGCACTGTGTTTGCGGGCAATAGCAAGGCCGTGTGCTCACTGCAAAAGATGAGACCCTTTATCCCAAGAGCACGGAGTCATCCTGTAAAATCAGTTTAATAGCCTATAATCAGCATATTTTTGGAATTAAATAGTATGTAATAGAAAACACTAACAATGCAAAACACAAGTAGAATGAATTTCTTCCTATGAGTAGACTGAAAGTGTTGAGAATCACTCACTTGTAGATTAATGGAATGTCCTAGTTTTCTCCCCTGGAGGCATTTAGAAACAGGACTGAGTCTTTTGGACTGAATTAACTTCTGAGTCATGTTTATTCAAGTGATGAGTGAGACTTGGAAGGAGGGAGATACTAGACTTATAAGTTTGCGGGGAGGAGTGTTGAACAAGTAAATTTGGGGAGAAAGCAAAAATATATTCTTTTTGTTCCCTAAGATTGAGATGTGGGTCATGCTGGTTACAATAATAATTAAATAGCTTCGTTTTAGGAATTCCTAAAATCTTTTGGTGCCTTCTATGTTCATATTCTGAAGCCTGATAAAAAATTCTGAAGTTTTCTAATCCTCTTGGTGTTGCTCAATCAATGAGGTGGGAAAATGTACTTAATAATTTCTTTCCTCCATCTGTTCACTCTCCTTTCATGACAAAGGCCCAATTAAACACATTCTTATATAGTCAGAGAAAAAAAAATAGAACCAGGAATTTTTTTTAAAAATGTATACTCTTATAATGACTTGTTATGTATGGGCTGGGGAGAGGGAAGAGGAGGAACAAGGACATGTGAAAGCTTTCTCAGGCATTCTAGAAATTGATACCTGGTTCTACAGTTTACTTAACAAAAACACTTCAAATGTTACTGAGAAGGGGATCCAAGAAGAGACAAGATTCCAGATGCTAAAATTTGTCTTCTTTTTTGTTGTTTTCAGTGTAGGAGAGAAATGGCTTCTGATGGCACAGAAAATCAGTGACATAATAAAGCTATGTCATGATGGGATTTGATAGAGGAGCTTTCCATTGTCCTATTAACTCTAAGTACCTCTTATTAGCACTGTCAGTCCTTGACCTCAACTACTTCTGCTGCAAGCCCGATTCCCTTCAAGCATCTGTGTTGTGCTTTGCCTATTCCTAGTTCCATTCATCCATGCAATCACTGATATATCATTTATTAAACTCTCTCTTTGTTCTGAGGACACAGCAACAGGGAAATTACAAATGTTCCTTTTTCAGAAGTTCACGGTCTTCTTAAGTACCTTCAGCCTCAATTCACTTCTGAATGGCAGACACTGCTGCTTTGCTATTCCAACAGCTATTCCCAAGGCCCTCCTCAAGTCTCCACCTTCTTCTGTAGACTATTTATCTTGTCCTGCTTCCCATGTAGCCAGGGGTGGTCATGTAACGTTGTTCTGACCAATGAGATACAAGGACTTAATGAAGGCTAGATAATTTGTATATACCAAGAAAAGACAGAAAAGTGTCTGGTACTTCATCTTCTCACATTCTTTCTGTCTGAAGCAAATTGAGGCACGTGGCTCAAGGGTAGCCATCTTAAAATCATGAAAGATAAAGAGGGAACAAAGCCACGAGGATCACAAAGATACAGGTTGTCTGAACTAATACTAGTATCAGTCACTTCCAGAAATTTTGCTACTTGTTTAAAGCCTATAAGGCAGGGTAAGCTCAAGAGCCTATATCTCATGGTTTACCTGGCCATACTTAACAGTTTAATGGGCTTTCCTGCTCCATCTTTCAGCTCTACCATCATTCACCTGCTCCTCTAGCAGATGTTAGGCTATAATTGCTTCTATGGGCTGCCAGGAGACCCTGGTTCTCCAAAATCCTTTCGGTTGAATATATTTTTTCCCTTTTAGAACTATTTTTAAAAGAGTTTCATCAGAAAAGATGAAAGAAAAATGTATCAGAAGGTATAATTCCACAGGAACCCAGCCTTAGGAGGAGATAGTCTGTGATGGCTTCCCGGCACTTAATAAATGCTCAGCACATTTTGGTTTCTTTATCTTTCCTCCCTCAGAGCCAAAGTTGCTCATCCTAAGCAGTGGAGGACTAGTTATGAGATCCTGTGAGTGGCTCAGGTGCTGGGGCAAAAGCATCCATTAATTTTCATTAATTTGGCCTAATGAAAACTTTTCAAAGGTTTTCCTTTTTGATTTATGAGCGTTTTTCCTCCCACATACTCCTTCATGTGGTTGGTGTTCTAGAAAGAAAACATAAACGTGAGTTAGGGGAACACATTTCCCCTCGGATCTTCTGTTAATTCACTGAATAAAGGTGAGCAGGACACATTAGTTTCACAGGTCTTGCTGGGGCGCAACTTCTGTCAGTCCTTTCTGCAGCCTGATAAACACAGATGAACAATAAGCTGCGATTCTGCCATTGAAAACTTGAATGTTTTGAATGTTTTAGGAGTAAAGATCACGAAAGTGAAGTCTATTTTCTCCTATGCCAATTGAAATTTGTGGGTTGGTGATTCATAAAGTCTCTTGTAACTACCACACATTATTTTGTATTTACTTGTTTTGTTTCTTAGGAGAAAAGAATATTTTCCTGAGAGCTATCAACCAGGTACACAAAGAAAGAATCTTTGTTAGTAGAGTGGAGCACAATAATAATTTCTGCATCTCTTCTGTTGGATATGAGACTTTGTGATAGCTGATTGTAGGGCATAGAATTTCATGTTCTTTCATAAATAAAATCTTATTAAATACTTAAAGTATTCTAATGGTTTGTTGTGGCCACTACTGTACTCTACAAGAGAAAAAATATTGAATGTAAGCACCTTATAAAGTTTAAAAAGGGGCTCCCTTTAAGGTTAAGACCAGGAGATCCTGGAAATGATAGTTTAAGGACTGTCCTCATTCTATTTCTGGCTAGAGTCAGCGAATGCCCTATAAATTGCATCAGTGGTTGAAAAGAGAGGCTGTAGAATAATTTCCGGGAGAATAACACCTTATGCCATGCCTAACATGATACCTAGGACCATGTTTAGTATAACTGGGTGCTTGGTAAATATCATGTAAAGGAATGACCACTGAGATGATCAGTTTCTGTTATCACCTGCTTAAACCATGAACAGCTATTAATAGATCCAGATGGCAATAACAGAGTCAAAATTAAGTTTTACCTCACAATATAAGTAATTAAGATGAGCCTTTCAGTCTTCGGAGATCCATAGCATCCTTCCTAAACCCTTTTGCTGAGGAAGAAGCATTGAACGGAACTCTTTCTTCAATTTATCCATTGAAGTTTTCCCTCCATGCGTTTGACCTGCAGATCAGCAAATCCGAGTTCAATACAACCACACAAAATCAGCTTTGTTCAATGTTCAAAAGAATAAATCTAGAGATAGATCACCCTGTCAGAGCTGGTTGTGGTCTGAAAGCCCATAATATATTTCTTATCAAGTACAAGTTGGATTTTAAGTTTAAGTGTTCAAATGTCACCTAGTTGATTGGCTGACCTCCGGTTTAGGCAGGTATTTTTACACATGAACTTTATGTGAACCTGGAGAGACAGAAAATGATGAGCTGAGGAGTGAGGGTTAAGAAAGTGACCTTGCTCGGGTCACTGTGGGGTCCTCCAGGGACATAGAGATACCCCGCCATACACTGTCTAATAAAGGCCAATAAAGGAGAGGATTAGTCCTGGTGTGGTCTCGGCACAGCTATAAATTCTCATGCACTAATAAAATAATAGGATGTTATTAATTCAACCATTCTGGTTGCTTCCAAAATGATATTGGAGCAATATCATTGATTCATTATTTTCAACTGCTAATACATTATTTTCCAGAACGATTAACTGCTTTAAAACCACCGTGCCATAATACAGTTGGAAGAGATGGTGAAATGTTTCGACTGATTCTGGCAATTATCTTAATTTAAGGCTAGACTACATGTCTTAGAAATAAGAATTATACTTTGAAACAACTGAGAGGAAAAAATTAAGATGAGAATGAATATTTTTGAACTTCCCAACTGAATTTTATATATGAAAGGTGAACACTAGGTCACTTTTTTTTTTTTTCAAGAAACAAACTTTAGTAACATTTAAATTTTTTTCACATATTTTATATAGCACTGTTGTAGTCAGGGTTTTGGCAAGGGAACACACTTAGTACAAGACACATAATTTATAGGGTTATTTTATGATATTTACCCAAAAAGTCAAATACAAAGAAGTGCAAGAGCTTAACCCCTCACTAGAGATCCAAAGAATCCAGTCAATGGCCTGGATCCCAGTAATGTCCCCACAAGTCCAGCTAAAGCCTTAGAGTCCAAGGCAGTGTCCTCCACGAGTCCAGCCAGTGTCCTAGAGCCCACAGCAATGTCTCGTGCTTGTCCATATTGAGCATCTGCACCTGGAAGGCCCAGAGGCCAGTGGTGGAAGCTAGAAAACCTCCACTGGTGAGATGAGGGATCTTCATTGGAGCCAGGAAATGATGCTCATGGTGAAGATCAGAGCTCCCCTGATGAAAACAGCAGCCATTCCCAGAGACAGCGAGGCCCTGAGCTCCTTCTCTTCCAACCATAACAGCTGAGTTCTCATCAGGAAAACCATTCACAGCAAGCTTCTCCTGGAAAATCAACAGCCCACGATCTTCCCCTCCAGTTCTCTTTTTATGACTATTGGTAACAATCCTCAGGTGGATCTTCCACGCCCAGACCATGCTGATTTAGTTCAGCTGGGAAGTACAAGTTGCGCATTAGTTAATCCACCACAAGCACCGAATTAGAAAAGCCAAAAAGAAGTGTTTATTGATATCCTACAATGGCTAGGGCATTAAACTTTCACAGATGGAACCTTGATGTTGATGAGATTGAGTTTTGCTTTCTTCTCCCAGTGCAGAATTACAATCATAAAGGAAAACCATATCTACCCACTAAGAATAGGAGGGAGTGGTAGAATTTTGAACTGCATTAAAGTTTCTAATTTATCAATTAAAAAATTTGAGAGGCCAGACGTCCTGGTGCGTGACTATAATTCCAGCCCTCAGGAGGCTGAGGCACAAGGATTGCGGTGAGTTGGAGGTCAGCCTGGGCAACATAGTGAGTTCAAGGCCAGCCTGGATTAGAGTGAAACCCTGTCTCAAAACAAAAAACAAAAACTGTTACAAAATCATTGCTTTAGAAAAAGAAAACTGAAGAGATGGAAGCAAAAACAGGGACACATCATAGTGGCATATCAAGCACCTACATTTCTGGATTTTTCCAATTTTTGTGGTGTTGTGATTTATTTTTTTCAATATTTACTTGAAATCTATTTTTTATATTCATAATTTTATATTCTTTTTTTTCTAAAGTGGGTCCTCATGATCAAAGAATATTTGGGTATTCCCCTGGCAAGACAGAAAATAATCTGCTACTAAACACCCAAGCCTTAAAAGATAGTAGGATCTATTGCATAATTTTCTGAGCTCAGTGCAAACTGCAAATTTAAGGCTCCTTCTTAAAATCTGTGAAATTTCAAGATGACAGGAGGAGAGCATTTAGTTCCACAGGGATGGGGACCTTCCTTGGTCAGAGCCGGCGAACCTGCACAGGGCTCATCCCTGTGAAGCCTGCCTTGCCGGAGGTTTGTGAAGAGTAACACTGTGTCTCTAGTGTTCCTACTGAGGCTGAGGCTCCCGCTCTTGGGGTCAGACCTGATGAAGATAGCTTTTACTCCCTTGCTTACTCAGCTTTGCTCTCGTTTCCTTTTATTACATCCTGGTCTATTTGCATTTACACTTCTGTTTCCAACTGTTTCTCACATCTCAACCAACTATGGGGGAAATTTGTTAGGTTTTTAATAGTCTAGTATAGAGCACCCTTTTGCATCGAATTCTCAGGTGCAGCTGTTTAGTGGGTCACAAGAAACCCTATAAAACTCTGTAAATGGCTACGTTGGGTCAGGTGGCAATCTTGATGTGTTCAACTGGGGACAAGAGTTGTGGTGTCATTCAGTGAAAAGCATGATGACTGATTTGCTTCTAATTTCTCCATTACAGCTGTGCCCTTGGCAGTAATGGAAGGCTTCTCAGGTGGGTGGGATAGCTGGATGACACTGGACTGGTTCTGTCCAACCCAGTATGCATAAGGTCCAATATTGTCTAGAAAAATATGTATGCACGTCATAGATGGCAGCACAAAGTTGATGTTTACAAGTTAAAATATGTTGTGTTCCCAAACTGGGATGATTTGGACATTGGGAAAACAGAATGTGAGGCCCATTCCCTCTGTAAAATCTCACCCTGCTTCCTTATCAGATTTCAGCCTCTGCAGAGGCATTTTCAAGTGGGCTGTAATTGCTTGCTGGTATACACTTTGTAGCCTCATAAATCTTCACTAGCACAGAAAAGTAAATTGTGTTGTGTTTGAGAATTCTTTGGAAATGTATTGCTGCTGGGTAGTGGGGAGACAAGGAAGGAGAGGGGCTGTGTTCTAAGGTGAAAGGCATCATTGTGAGCACTGATCCTTCCAGATGAGAGTGAAGGTAAAGCCCAACTAAGGAGCTTTGAGCTGCTGCTTACGCTGTTCACAGCGGTGAGTGACGCAGTGGAGGGATGGAAGGCTGTGGCCTGTACATCCTGAAGATCGCACATTCGTGGTCAAAGGAGTGTCTGTTCTAGAGACAACCCTGCTCTTTCTTGGGGCAAATGGGGTGACAGCGTTCCATGCACCACTGACGCTTAAACTGGCTGAATGTCAGAATCATCTGGGTAGATTGTTCACATAGAAACTTTAAAAATAAAATTTCAATCAGGGCAATAGAATGTGGTTATTACAAGCCTGGCACTGAGTCAGAGTAGTGGCTCCCATCCCATCTGTCTGACTTGCTGGGTGGCAGCTGTCTGCACCTTTGTTTCTTATTTCATCTATAAGATGTAAACAATAATCTTACCTCTCCCATAAGATTTTGTGAGATTAAATGAGAAGATATTAGAACAGCATTCAGAACTCTGGACATACTTAAGAAATCTGGGTTATTTTACATATATATCGTGTGTGTCATATGTAATTAAGGATAGAGGTGTTTGTACATACATTTGTGCATATCTCTACACAATAGCACAAGTAGATTACATGGAGTTTTAGTGCACTACCTGAAAGGGAATACTGTACCATGAAATCTCCTTTGAGATCTTCTCTTGAAAGGCAAGCAGAGTGCACTCAAACATGTGTTGAAAGTTAAAGAAAATTCCCAAAATGAAAGATCTGTAAAAGGAGCCATAGTTACACATAGAAGAATCTTGGGTTTGACAAACAACCAAAAAATAAATCTAATTCATTTTATGGAAAAAACATTCAGAAGCTGAAGCAGACAACACCTGTATTTTCAAGCCTTGGGAGAAACACAGCTCCAGCAAACCTAACAACTACTTTTCCCAGGCAAAAGCAACTCCAATTCAGTGAGCTATCAGGCAACGGTGGAGGATAGAAGTGAAAGGCAATCTCTTCTCCCTGTCTTATAACTACAGCTCTCTGGATTGTCAGTTCCTGCAGGGCAGGGACCATGTCCATTTCACTCCCTTGAGCTAGACCCTTGCAGGTCGGCTGTGTGTGGATTAGCATTCAGTAGGTGTGTGTGTGTGTGAAGATGACAGACCATGCAGCCAGTCCCCTTGGTAATTTAGAGCAGGCTGTGTTGGTAGTAAGAGGTTTTATTTTCTTTCCTGTGGGAGCCCCTTTTCTGCTTGACCTTTGTGTTGATTGTAAGCTCCCTTGGGCAGGGGACTTGTTTGTCTGTGTGTTTATTAAGAGGCACTGAGCAAACTGCAGCAGACTACACAGTGATAACAGTGAGTAAAAATTTCATGAGATGCTATCAAATGATTCATTAAAAGAAAGATCCAGGATATTGTCACCAACTGCTACATTCACTAGTCATGTCATAACATCATCAAAATGCTAAAGAAGGTTGTCTGACATGATTTGTTATTAAAAAAAATAAACCCAAGTTTCTGTAGTTCTTAAATTTGGGTAGCTTTTCCTCTCTTGATATTTGCCACAGGTTTTATTGAGTGCTGTTCAGTTCTTATCCTTTGGACATGAACAAAGCCTTTGTTCCCACCACCCCCACAAGCCCCCTGAGCATTCTAAACTTTTATCCAGGAATCCAAGTATCCAGAATAAAGGATGCAGAAGCCACTGAAAGAGGATAAACATGGTGTTAGGAAGGTGCCAGGAGGAAGAGACTGTTCATCGTGTCCTGTCCTGGGATCCAGACAAAGCTGACTGGGTGTTTGCTTGGAGCTAAGAAGGGCAGATGGAGAAGATTGAGATCTGGACCTCAAAGCATCCCCTAGCACTGACTGCATGCTCACACGGTAATAATTAAAGGGAGAGTTATACAAGGGGAGGATCTGACAGTCCAGGTCTGCTTGCTTGGGGCCAGAAGTTTCAGAAGGCATTAATGATAGACAAATGCTCAAGATAGAGAATGGGAGTGTCCCACCAGGTAAGGGTCACCTCATAGTGGAGCCCCTGGAGTGAATGTTATGCCCAAATTCAAAGGAGAGCTGGGTTGCTCTTTGGGAAGATTATCAACAGGGAGCAACCCTTTGGAGTCTAAGATTTGCAGTCTTTGAAGGAGGGTATAACAAAATCAAGTAAGGTTCCAGCCTTGGAGAGGCAGATGCACTTTAAGTGGCCACTCGGAAAAGCAGCCAAGGCCCAAGTCCAGCTATCAGGTTGCTGGGGCTCACAGTGGACTGACTCTGGGAGAGAAAACAAGGAACCATTTCTCAGATCCATAGCACTGTACCATGAGTGTGACTCAGCACAGCAATGCTGTGGACTATAAACTGTTGGGACCAGGAGAACCAAACTCATTGTTTTAGTTTGGGAACTGGCAGCGAAGCTGAGCTTGCAGGTAGATGAAATGGTTTAGTTGGAGAGTGAGATGGAACCATCTGGCAGAAAGCCCAACTGTCTTATACAGCAGCCAAATCTGCCTTCACTCTTATCCAGAAATTTCCAGAACCATGGAATTGGCTATCATTTCTGGTGACAGAGACAGCAGATTGTAGGAGTATGCATTATAGAATTAGACTGGTTGCCTTTGGTGTTTAGCCATGATTCCATACCATTGTTAACCTTTATTTGCTAAATGAAAATGCAGGATACTCTGTTGAATTTAAATTTCAGATAAACCATGAAGAACTATTTAATATGACTATGTCCCAGAGATTTAGCTCAGTGGTGCTGCCGCCTGCCTAGCAAGCTCAGGGTCCTGAATTCGATCCCTGGTACCAAAAAAAAAATATTGTTTGCCTGAAATTCAAATTTAACTGAGTATTCTAGATTTTCTCTGGCAAATGTACTTTTCTACTTTCTACTAGAACTTGGGAAAATAATTTAATACCTCTATTTCCTCATCAATAAAATGGGCATGTTTTAGCTTACAATATCATCTCAAGGACTCAGGGAGTTAATAGCTACAAACAGCTTACAACTGCATATCCCACAGAGTAAGTTTGATTAATTTTGCTTTCATTATTTCTGTGATTATCACCAGCACTGTAAGTACTACTATATGTAAGAGTCTGAGTTACTGGTCATCAGTGGGATCTTTTAATTTTTATGAACTAATGCTGGGCAAAGCTTCAATAAAATTGTGAAATATTTTTTTCATCTATTTATTGCCCAATTGCTTCCAAAAAAAGTTAATACAGGTCTTACAAAAAAAGACAGGTACTCCCCCACTGCCATTCCATGCTCCTAGGGCAGAGAAAGGCAGAGAAGGTGAGCCAGTCCCAGCACCTGGAAGGAAGTTCCCCCACTGCCATTCCATGCTCCTAGGGCAGAGAAGGTGAGCTACATGGGCACGAGAAGCACCACCCCCCACCACCCCCCATCCTGGAAATGAAAAGACACATAAACAAGCCTCAGAAACAGACTTCCAGATCACCTACAGCAACCCCAAAGGGAAACAATATGGAACAATCTGATACTCAACCACCTGGATTCTCTGAACTAGCAACAAAAGAGGATCTGGGAAAAATGAAATCAGAAATACTTACTCAGATAACAGCAAAGATTGTGCTCATAGTGCAAGACATGATTAATAAATCTAGAGAGGACACAGATAAAAAAATAGAGGATCTGAGCAACATGATGGAATCCCAACATAGGAATCAAATGGAATCCATAAAACAGATGCAAACAGATTTCCAGGAGATTAAAAACTCCATCGAAAGTCTGCTCAGCAGAATGAACCAATGTGAGAATAGAATTTCAGATATAGAAGATAAGATTGCAATTAGTAACCAGGAAAAGAAAAATTGCTTCAAAATTGTAAAGGAACACAAGAAATCAATCCAGCAGCTGCTAGATGATACAAAGAAGAATAACATAAGACTGATTGGAGTCAATGAAGAAAGAAGAAAGAGTGCAGATGACATAAAAAAACTGTTCACAGAAGTGATGGCACAAAACTTCCCAAGCAGGGGAAAAGAACTTGACATACATATAAGTGAGGCATATAGGACTCCAGCTAGCCTTAATAAAAAAAAAAAAATCTACACATAAGCATATAATAGTTAGGATTCCAGAAATCCAACAGGAGAACAAAGTTCTACAAGCAGTGAAAGAAAAGAAACAAATTACATACTAAGGAAGCCCATCAGAATCACAGCAGACTTCTCAATGCAAACCCTCAAGGCAAGAAGAGCTTGGAGTGATGTATTTCAAGCCCTAAAGGAAAACAGCCTCCAACCCAGATTGATATACCCTGCAAAACTATCTTTCAAAATTGATGGAGAAATAAGATACTTTCATGATAAAGAGCACCTCAGGAACTTCATCAATACCAAACCAGCACTCCAAAAAGTTTTAGACAATACCCTAGGAAAAGACAATGAGGATCACAACCCCAGGAAGCCCAGCAGAATGAATCCATTGGGTGTGACAAATTAAACTCAAATGGGGAGAATCCAACAAAAAGAAAAAGTCATGACAAGGCTTTTATAACTTTTAACTTCATCTCCCTAATGAGTGTATAATTCAATCTTGTTATTGTACAGATTAGTATTTTTCTGATTCTAGAGTTGCACACCTTTCCTTGTGCTGTACTGGCTATTTATCATCTTCTTATGTCTACTTTTTAATTGGGTTGTCTATTAATGAGCTCTAAGAGTTCTTTATATATTCTGGTCATAGGTTATATACATTGTAAATATGGTCTGTTTAAGGACTACTTTTCATTTTAATGATGTCATTTAAAGTTCTAAATTTTGAGGGAATCTCATTTATGAATTTTTTTCTTTTATACATCATGTTTTTCGTATCCTAGGTAGTTCTTGCCTACCCTAAATTCATAAACATTTTCCCTTATAATTTCTTCTTAAAGTTTTATACTTTTAGGCTTTCATATTTAGGTTCATAGATCCCTTCAAATTATTTTCATGTATGGAAAAAAAGGGTTGAGGTTAATTTTTTATATACGAATACCAGGTGTTCTAGTGCCATTTGCTGAAAACACTATCTCTTCTTCGGCTCTTGAATTGAGTTTATATTCTATAAAATGCTAATGTTAAATAATCTTTCAAAACTCAGTGGACCATATATGTGTGGTTCTATTTCTAGATTCTCTGTTTTACTCAAATGATCCATATGTCTTTCCTTATACCAACACTGCCTTGATTACTGTAGCTTTAGAAGAAGTCTTAAAATTAGGTATTAAATGTCTTCCAACACTGTTTTTGTTTTTGTTTTTAACTTTTCTAGGTCCTTTGTACTCCTACATAACTTTTAAATTTCAATATCCAATTCTTCATTTATAGCAAGTATACACAGACCTGAATTTTTATATATACCTTGTGTTTTCTAATCCTGCTAAATTCAAGTACAAGTTCTAGGGGCTCCTAGAGATTTCTTAGTATTTTCTCTGCAGATGATCATTTCATCTACATATGAAGATTTTGCTTCTGCTGTGCCAATCCTATCCTAGTTGTGTCATTTTATTGCCAAACTATTTTGGTTGGGCCTAGGTTTCAAAGTTTAATGGACAGATAAAGGGTAAGCATATCTGCCCTTGTTCCCCACCTTAAGGAGAAAGCATTGTATCTTCTCCAGCCATATAAGGCATTCTCACTGGAAATATGGAATACATGTCTTTAATCTATTGAGAAGGTTCTGTTGTACTTCTAGTCTCCTGATAGCTTTTACCATGAACAGCTGTGGAATTTAGTCCAATACTTTTGCTCCAACTAGTGACAGGACCATATGACTTTTTCCTTTCCTGTGTTAAAATGATGGCTTTTGGGGGTGGATCTTCCAATGCTGAACCAACACTGCCACCCCTATAACAAAACCGCTTTCTACATACTGCCAGATCTGACTTCTAATAGTTTGTTTTGTTCAACAAATTTCTATGGTCATACTTTTTTCTTCTATTATCTTTATCTAATTTTAGGATTAGCTGAATGTTGATTTCCAAAAATGAGGGGAGAAGTGTTCCTTTTTTTCCTGCTTTAAATGTTTGATATAATTTATCAGTTACAATGTATATGAGCCTGTTGTTGTCATATAGGTAGGTTTTCGAGCTAGGAATATACTTTCTTTAATAGGTGCTATTCAAATTTTATATTTCCTCCAGAGTTAGTTTCATTAATTTGTCTTCCAAGGTACTTCATAGAAGTTGTCAAATTTATTTCAAAACAGATTTTTGAAGTATGCTTTCTATATCCTTTTAAATTCTGTAAAATCTGTGGTAATGTCTCCTAGGTCTTGATATTTTAATTTTAGAAATGTGTAATAGGAAATAAAGGTCTAGGGGGGCAGGGGAGAGGAAAGAGGGGAAAAAAATATGAGAAAGGAAAAAATGGAAACGGGATCTTTTCAAGTGGGGAGGGGTTGAGGGGGTGAGGGGAGGGCAGGGGAAGGGGGAAAAAAATAAGAACCAAGATATTCATGTAATGGTACAAGATCCCAATGATGAATGTAAATGTATTTTATACCTAAATTGTACCCATAAACTTAATGGTGGAAAAAAAAAAAGAAAAAAGACAGGTAAAATAAACCCAAAGCCAATTACCAAAAGATAAAAGATAATCATCACGAAGTTAAATAAGAGGCAGAGAGAGAAGCTGGGATTCTGGCTGAGGACATAGCTGTGGGATGTTGAGGATAAAGGAGAGTTCCGAGCTTGCTGATAGTCCTGGAGAAACAGAAATGATGGGAAATCGGGGGGTAGATTCGGTGTGCATTTCCTGTCCCCAGCTTCCTTTCTCTGTACCACTTCCTCCTCCCCAGCGGATGTAGTTTTATTTCCAGAGAAAGAATCTTTTTAAATCATAACCTCAACTTAAGTTAGTGAGTAACCTGCAAAAACATTTCCAGTTAAACTCACTG
This sequence comes from Heterocephalus glaber, assembly GCF_053883595.1. Lineage (NCBI taxonomy): Eukaryota > Metazoa > Chordata > Mammalia > Rodentia > Bathyergidae > Heterocephalus > Heterocephalus glaber. The sequence continues at coordinate 3,804,533 of NW_028258153.1, forward strand.
CGGAATGCAAGGGTGGACTCTCTGTTGGAGAGGCCTGGGGTGTCAGTACTGCGGAGGAAGGAAGAGGATTTGTGTTTGGTGCCAATTTTGGGGCGGTAAGCTCTCCGTTGACCTTAGCTGCCCATCAGAAAGGATCCCCAGGGGAATTTCAGACTGTGATACAGACCAAATTCTTCAGAATCCTTGAGAGCAGGACTCAGCCGTGTGCCTTTTAGAGCTTCCCAGATATCCACACTGGGTTGTCTAGCTTGAGCTTGAGAAGGATGCCCTGGGCAGGCTTAGGAGTCAACCAAAAAGAGAGAAAAGAAAAAAAAGCCAGAGGGGCCAGGGATTTAGCTCAGTGGTGCCAGCAAGCACAAGGTCCTGAGTTCGATCTCTGGTACCAAAAAAAACCAAAAAGAAAGCCAGAAAATAACGATAAAAACTATAATTTTTGAATTCTTATTATGTACTTTTCTAGCCTGAACAACACGGAGAATAGGTATTTTTACCCACATTTTACAAAATGATGAAAGAAAATTATAAACAACACAGTAAGTGAGCTTCAAATCCATTGGAGGCCTGACTCCTAAATTGGAGCCCTTCTCGATAAGCCATCTTGTGGAACAGGTGGAATCAGCCTTTTGCAGAGCTGTGGTCTACTTCCCTTGGCCCTTATCCTCCTCAATATCCACCCACTCTGTTAGATACCAGTGCCCAGCTGCTGCGACCCGTGTCCCCATTCAGCTCAGGCCCAGTGCCTGGGAGATTTGTTAGAAGAGAGCCTTTTAGCGGATCTTTATACTAACAGTTTTAGTTCCCCACACAGCCTCTGCCCCTCCCACTACAGACCCATCAACCAGAGTGAAACAATAGACACACTTATTTGGTCCTTGCTGGACAAACCTGTCTGAAGACAGACTGGCAAGCAATTGCCAGGCTTCTCTGCCTGTAATTAAGTAGGGTTTGCCTGGCAAGTTTAGCAGGTCAAGCAGGACTTGCTTGTGCCTGTGCTAATGCCAAAGCTTGAATGAAAAGTAGGAGCAGTATGGGGGGGTGAGGGTTTGCAGATCATCCAGGGCCATTCAGAAGACATTAGCCACCCATTCTATCAGGAAAACCCCTTTCGCTAACACAGAATGAAACATCATTATATTTTATTGTTAGCTCACTGGTGGAAAGAATTGCCAGACAAACTCAGTTCTGCTGTTAAAACCCTATCTTTCCAGCTGGTGTATGTACATGCGTTTGTGTTTATGTCTCCATCCATTCATTGTCCCGATAGTCATTCATTTACCTACTCATTAATTTGATCACACAACCAATGTTTATTAAGTGCTTGCTATGTGGCAGGAACCATGCTAGATTCTGAGTATTTGTTAGTGAGCAAGACAAAAAAAAATAGCCTTGTGGTTGTGGAACCTGCAGCATAGGGATGGTAAGGGGAGGTAGGGAGTAAGCAAATAAATTATATGTTTTACCTATATAATTACCCATTGTGATAGAAGCTATTACAGAGAGATTATATTTTTTGATGGTGAGAAAGATAAAAGGTGAGGCTGCCTGGAAATGCTTCTTTGAGAAAGTTGCATTTGAAGGAAGATATAATTTTCCAACTCTAAATATTTCTGCATCCTATTCCTTGAATATTTTTCTAAGCTCTTTCCCTTTTATCAAGAATGCCAATTGCACACAGCCTTCCTACCACTTTTCACATGTTCATTATTGAGCTAAGCCTCATAGATGGTTATATTAAAAAAAAATACAGCCCCTGTATCCCACAGACAATCCATGTAGATTTCTTTATGTACTTTACCCTTTAATCATCATCAGCTGCTTATTTTATGATGCACTTTATTGTTTTCAGAGCACTTGCACATGGATTACTCAGTTGATCTTCACCAACAGCACTGCAGGGTATGAAGAGCAAGATCTTCCTGTTAAAAAGCAGAGAGCAGTGATGGCTCTGGTGCATCAGTGTCTGGTCCAAGGTCATGTACTAGTGAGTATCAGAGACAGGAGAAGAACTGGAAGTTTATTTGCTCCCAGGCCAGGAATCTTTCATGCATAATGCCCGCTGTTCTTCCAGCCTTCCTCCTCCAACATAGGCACATTTCTCTCTCCGTTGTGGAGCATTTGATGGAAGATTGATTTAGAGACCCAGTTTCTCAGGCAGGTCTCTGAAGATTTCATGGTCCCTGGCTCAGCCCCAGCTCTGCAACCTACAGTTAATAAACAAACAAATAAATACCTTCAACAATTATGTTTTGTGTGTCCAGTATGTATCAGACACTAGTGCTATATTACTGAGCAAACAAACAAGAATCTCTGCCTTCCTTGAGTTTATATTCTCCTGTTGGTTGCAAATCAAGAAGTAAATAAATACAGAAATAGAGAGTTTGTCAAATGGTGTATTATGGACAAAAATAAAGCAAAGAGAGAGTTCAGGAGGGCAGTGGGGACAGAGTGTTGAAATGTTTAGATTAGGGTGTCAGAAATGACCTCCCTGCAAGTGTGCTGTTTGGGCCCAGTCCTGAGGTCATCTGGGGAAAGGGTTCTAAGCAGAGAGGACACAGTTCAGCAGCTGGCTTCAGGCCTGTGCCCAGCCGATACATCCCACCTTTGAACTTGAACTCTGTTTTCCCAAAGACACAATATTAAAAACCCTGGTTAGAGGCTGTCGAAATCATATTTTTAAGGATTAGGTTCTGTATTCAATTTCATTTTGGGCTAAATATCTTATTGTGGGTTGTCCAGAAAGCCAAACCACCATGAATAATGTTTCCACGGGAAAATGTTTTCTGAGTTTAACTTGCTGACTTAGGAATGAACTTAAAGAGTAGATCTGGCTGGCAAGTTGAGAGTTGGCTGTGCTGGCGAAGGGGCACTTCTCCTAACAAGTCTTCCTCTTTGAGCTAGGAAAGAAAGAACACCATTGCCCTGGGCCTCTTTCACCTTCGAGGATAACCCTGACTTGTTTTTTCTATCAGGATTCTCCCTTTTAGTCTCTTTGGTTCCAGCCTGTATTTTCCACTTTGCCTGCAGGGCTTCTATTTTTGCGCTCAGATCTTTGAATAATCCTTCATGAAGCCACTGTGAAAGCCCTTGATTCCCTTATTCTTCTTTTTCAGAAGGGTTGCTGTCTAGCTCACCTTAATTGTGTCTCACAGATGTCCCAAGGCTTTTTTTCTCATGCACATGGATTTATTTGTATTATTTCATTGTCTGATTCTAGCAGTTGCAGTACATTTAATGTCAGTAATAAGCATTGTACCTGGAAATCTCTGAATACCTCACAAATGGATTAATGAATATATACTCTATGTTGTTCCTGAAATTAATGACTACCCTCGCTCCACTAAGTGGTGAATCCTTAGACACCTTTATTTTTTTCTGTTTGAAATTGATTCTATGTCTTCATAAAAATAATCAGCTAGACTTTCTTTTTCTCCAGCTCTGCCTCCTGTTCCTTGAAGTTGCATAGGAACAGTATCTATCTTCAGAGAGCCACTATGAGGAATCATAAATCTACATCTTCAGGGCGACAAGCAAAGAAGAGGTGAGTACTTGTACACTGGGGAGAGTATTTCGGATTCTTCTGTGAATTTGTCTTTTGTGTTTGCCTGGGTGGGTCTTCCAGGTAGCCATATATACATGTACTCTTAAAATGATGTATGATATTTCCTTTGTTCTCACTGTATTTACACAGTCTGATAACTATGCAGTATGGCACAAGTACACTATTATGGGCTGTCTGGAGATTCAAATTCAGAGAATAATAATAGGTAATGTGGTTTGAGAGTCTGCTGCATGGCAGGCACTACGTTTCCTAGGAATGAACTATGTTACTTCATTATATCTTCAGGTGAGCCCTTGAGACACGGAGATTTGGTACCTTATCAAAAATCACCAAGCTAGGAGAGTCAAAGTTTAACTCTAGGCAATCTGTTTTCAGGACACAAACTTTTAACCATTACTTGTGACTGCTGCCTATGGATAACAGAGGCACAAAGAGCTTTCTCATTTTCTTTTTCCCTTCATGGACCCTAGATGCTTTTATGACTCTTAATAGAGAATCTAACCTCAAATGCCCTCATCACAGATGACACCTGGTCACTGGCTCTCCCACTGTGGTATGATGCAAATACCTGGAGGACTTTAAAACAGTGCTGGGCTACCTTTGGGTTTTGGATTCAGAAGGATCGTAATCAGTTTCCAGGTGAAGCTAATGTCACTGGTCCAGGGGACATGCTTTGAGAACCATTGATCTAGGCACTGCCGAAGACCCTGGTAGGGAAGTGATAATTACACCTTTGTATTGTTCAGCATTTTGCTGTTTTCAAATCACATAATTATGTGTCTGTGTTGTCTCATTTCACTGTGCCCAGTGCTGGGCTTTATACTGGGCAAATTTTATCTGTATTGTATGGATGTGAAAATAGAGTTTCTATGATTAACAGTGACTTGTTCCTCATTGCATACGCTAAGAGCTAAAACCTAGGCATTTCATTATTCATTCTACCCTGCTAATGCTAAAAAGAGTCCAATGACTCCACTCCTTGTCGCCAGGACAAACTGGTTTGTTCACTTTCCTTCTCAATTGAAGCTTGCAGGAAGGAATGAGCTCAGGAAGACATCCTTTGCTTAAAAAGAGAAACTGTGTCCAGAGAGGAGAGGCGTGCATAACTGAGCACAGAGGAGGGCGGGCCTGTTTGTCTCTGAAAACAAGATCCTGACACCTAAATCCAAATTAAAGATTTCCGAGCTAGAACGGGGCTGGCTAATATTTCTCTTCCCTTCCAGGTCCCCTGATCTTATAAATATCAATTATAAGGTTGAGTAAATTACAGGGAGGTTGAACTTTGAATTGTTGTAGCACTTTAAAGTGTCTATATAGGGATAATAAGGAGATGGTGAGGATCTGCTGAAAGAAATCTCACACATATTTATAGATAATTAATACAGTGAGCCAAAACTGGAAATCAGCACTGAATTTTTTAAAGCAGTAATTTAAAAATGCATTATGGAAACACATTAAGTTAGCAGTTATTCAACAAGGAAATGGGAAGATTAGTAAGCTAATTAAAGGTAATAAAAACAAGTTAAGGTAGACTGCCTATAACTTGGAAATTAAATATTTAAAATCCCTTTTGTAGTCTTGCTGCTTCTAGGCTGGGCAAGCCACAGATGGCAAATTAATACATTGATAAGTTACTGAGCTTTTATGTAATAAGATGAGATTTTTGTACAAAAATATATTCCCTGGAGAAGCACAAGGAAATGTTTCTAGGTAACCCTAGACCGTTGAGCAGGCCCCAGTGAACACACGTGTGCTCATTCTTCCTCACGGGATGAGTGATTGCCATTCTGGGAACCTGATCTTGGGAAACTTTCTCCAATAGATCTGATCCCACTTGGCTTTCAGATCCTGTGGCCTCTTTGCTGATCTCTGGGCTCTCTTTCACTTCAAGTTGTGACAGCAATTTGAAGGATGGTTTCTTACCCTTCTCGCGTTCAGAGCTTCGGCTCTGCATGGAATCACTATTGATGTAAAACGGAGCTGAACACTACAACTGGGAAGCTGAAATTGCTGGTGAGAAGGGAAATAGCCACCACTCTGTGGTAGGCGCTTCTGTGAAGTAATGTTCACCTCTGCAGGCTTTGCATGTTTCTTTAGGGAAAGAAAAGGGGGAAAGGAAGATGTTAAAAGCAATAATTGAAGGATTAAAAATAACATTCATCACATACAAGAGAATAATATATTTAGGTCTAAGATGTTTTTTTCTTTTGATTTGCTTTGTTTACCAATTATGGAGACAAGGAGGTGGCAACCAGAGGGAATAACCAGACCCCCAAATTAACCCTACCTGTGTCTGCCAGTGCAATTAAGCAGATTATTAAATACTTCTGGAGGAAATCTTGGGGGGGTGTTTATTGTAGCAAAGGACTTTGCAATTTCAAATTAAAGCAGGCTCACGATTGATTAGTTCTAGTGGTGGACCCTTGTAAAATTTACCAGTGAGCAAATAGAGGTATGCACAGTTAAATGAGGTCAGAGGGCATAGCTTATCACAGGGAGAATTGTCCAACTTATCAGAAAAATGGGGCTCTAATAGGGTAAAAACTAATGGGAAATCAGCAACAGTGTATCAAAAAGAGTTCCATCTGTCAGTAATCTTACCTAGTTACGAAAAACATAGTTTATAAGTGTATAGGTAAACATTGGGTTTTATATCTCAAGATATTTTAGTTGACTAGATTCTATAAAGCCTCTTTATGAACCCAACCTTTCCCCAAAACAGAGGAAAACCATCCTTAAGAAGAATTTGGTCCAATTTAAATAGGAGACAATTTTAACATTGCAAATTATTCCATCAGTGATTATGCAAATTGTTTCTAAAATTTCTCTAAACTTTGTTCTAAGATTTGAAATAGGGGAGCATTTCTTGGGAAAGCTAGCACACTTTTATTAGCAAGGTCACAGTAGGAATTTTAGGAGGACAAGTACAAAATGACTTCCTTAAGCAAAAGTGATCCTTTTTAGTCATCAGAATGGATTGTTTGAAAGCTTCAAAGCAGCAGTGGTTCTTATTACTGCAGCCTGCATTTACAAGAAATGCCTTTTTTCAATTATTTTCACTTTTCATTAGAAGTCTCACAGTTGTTCCTCACCTCATTAAGTGCACTGAGATGCTATGCATTTAATTTCCACTTTACAATTTGTAGTAAATTGTTCAACATTAGACCTGGCTTTTTGAGCCTGTGATTTCTGAAGGTTTTCGATACCCTTTCTCTATAGTAACCAGTTACCTTTTAGAAGACCGAATAAATTAATTCATGTCAATTGTACCTGAACTAGCCTCAGTTATGGGAGTTTTGCTGGGAGAGGTTGTCTAGGCCATGGAGCTTCCAAATGCCCAAGCACTCATTATCATGTGCCTCCTGGAAATCTCTTGGGCTTGCTTATACAACGTCCCTCCTGGTCTAGCCTCCACTTTCATTACTCCGAAATCCGTTGGCTAATTGAACACTTTCTCTCACAAGGCTTTTCTACTTCTCAGCCAAAACTTTCCTCTGCTAATGTGTAACGAGGACTGTTTCCCTTACTTGGTGTTTGCACATTCCAGGTATTTGTAGCTTTTATCATTTTGCTCCCCAGCTGTTGCTCAGTCAGTTTCCTCGAGTGGCCTCCTTTAATCTTTTCTCAAGGGAGTCACTTCCAATTCCCCCTTCCTTTAATCATCTCCTTTGAAGTCAATCCAAGTTTTTGGGTCCTCAGGTACCCAGGAGCAATGCTGAATTCAGTCTAGGTGTGGACTGGTCGAGATCATGTGTGCTAAGAAGGGGAAAGAGCAAAAGAATCTTAGTTGCTTCTTAAACTTCTTTTAATTTCCATTTCAAAATAAGGCTACTTTTCTACCCTCTGTCAGCATCCCTCTCTCTTCTGGCTTTTCTTATTCAATGTGAAGCATTAGGAGATGAGAGTCTTCTGCCACCCAAAACACAAGCACAGGCAGATCACCCCTACCTTGCAGGGTTGGGGTTCTGGGGAAATCAGCCCACAAATTCATATACCATTAACCTTTTCTGACTCTGAATCTTCGGATGGGTTTTAGTTCATGCTTCCCACTCCCCCACCAGCTTAAAGAGCTGGAAGTATACATGTGGTGCGCTGATCACCGAGTGTGGCAAACTTCAATATGCTGTCGAAACTTGTTGTTAGATCACAGCATTTCCTGAGCTGCATTAGTAAATACTCCAAGTACAGTCTCATTGTCAGATTGTAGCAAACTCGGTGACATTCCACAGAGTTCAGCAGCACAGCTAAGAAAAGGGGACCTGTGTATTGCTGGGTTTAGGAGGAGGAGGAAGAGGAGGAAGAAGAGGAGGAGGAGGAGGAGGAGGAGGAGCTGGACATTCCCATGTCACCTTTTATCCTCACGTTACCAACAGGCCTGATGAGGTTCTATGCAAGGTTAGCAAATGTAGAAGTCATCATTTCAGCAAAAGAGGACGCTGCATATCATTGCCATTTAGTTTGAAGTAGGAGAACCTTGCCTCTCATTAGAATTGAAAATTGGGCTTATGCTGCAGACTGGAGCAGACCCCTCAGCTGCACTTCCTGGGAGTCTATTAAATCCACAGCAGTTTCTCAGTGAAGGAATACTGCAGCTTCAGAGCCTTCATCTGCTCAGGAACTCAGTTTTTCATTTCACAGCTCAACTTCTTTCTTAGTAATAAATTGACCTGAATTGGAGTCCTAGGACTGTCAATTTGCACTTTCCCTTTGTACTAACTCTTCTCTCCTGTTACAAACATGTAGAACCATGAAGGGGAGATTAACACTAAAAGAGAACTCTCCCGTGTTACATCATACCTGCCCACTTCTGCCTGTTATTTCTTTCTCCAAGACTTATTTTAGTTCAGCAAAAGCCTCCATGTTAATTTAACAAAGGATTCTTCCCTGCGCTTACTCGAGTTTTCTGCGCATGGGTGACCTGTCCTTCTACCAATTGATTTTGCCACTAGCAATTCTGAATGTTGATCTTGCTTCTTTGAGTTAAGAGGGAACGGTGTGCCTTCAGGTCAGCATCCCTCCTAACCACAACAGAATGTAAGCCTCATTCTCAGACAGAAAGCAATGCATCTGTTCAAAGATGTAGGAAACATAAAAGGGGATGAGACTAAGGATGGAGACAGTTTCTGGGCGTTTACAGGTAAGCTGATACTTTGAAATTCTTGGAGATTAGTGTTCTGTCAAGCAGCAGAACATCTTTGGCAAGAAGCAACCTAGGGGATTAATGGCAGGGAGGGGGGAAGCTAACTGCAGGAGTATGGGGTACAGATGTGTACAGAGGGTGTAAAAGTCATTCTTCTTAGTGCTGGGAAAAGTTTAGACATTCTGGGGATTGAGCCAGATAAATTTTAGTTTAAGCCTCTCAGATCACAGATTACAACAAGCACGGACAAGTTTAATTATAGTAGATGGGAGGTTAAAATGTATACACTTTTATGCATATGCACTCCCCACACACACACAGATGCAGCAGCACTTTGTTTTGGTTTGTTTTTCTGGTGAATTTATGTTACCATTAATTGCAGAGGAGTAAAAGTTTATTGGGGCAAAAGAAATTGGCACATGGTATGCGATGTGATCAACAAATATGGTGGATATTTAAATATAAAAAACACATTACACTAAGATATTTATTGTCATTAATCCTCCTCAGCATACTCCCCCTCACTTTGAACACATTTATCCCATCATTCTTGCTACTTTCTGAAGGAGTTCTGGAAGTCCTCTTTCCTGAAGGTCTGCAGTTGTGCTGTTGTGGCTGCCTTGATATCTTGAATTGATCCAAAACCCTTAACTTTTATGGTCATCTTGACTTTGGGGAAGAGCCAGAAATCAGGTGCCAAATCCAGTGAATGAAGCACTTGAGAACACATCATGACGTTTTTATTTGATATAAACTGCCACAGATGTTTCATCAGTGAGAGGCGATCAAAGAATACAATGAATGTTTAAATAAAAAATTATTGCAGGAAAAAACACACAGCCATCAATCTCCTTCAAAATATTCAAAAATACTTCCCCTCACTTCATATACACTTAGCTCAGCACTCTTGGCAATGTATTTTCAATGTGGTAAGTATTTTTTAAAAAATTTAAACATTCACCATATTTTTGATCACCCCTTGTATAAACAATCTGAAAATAATCAAAAGAGAAGTCAACTTTAAAACTGAACTAGGGGCCAGGGATTTAGCTCAGAGGTTCCGCTGCCTGCCTCAAAAGCACAAGGACCCATGTTTGATCCCCATTACAAAAAAAAATTAAATAAAAAAAAATAAAATTGATCTGTCACTTCAAAGCTAGCATACGAAGAATAAAAACAGCATCAGAAAGCAACATATAGATCTTGCCTGATGTGAAATTTTACTGTGTGTGTGTGTGTATGCGCGTGCATGTGCGCGTTTGTGAATTGACAAATTCAGTCATGAGTTTGGAAAATAAGTGACGTTTCAACAAAATGCATTCGGCTTGGTACAACAGACTGCTTTTAGGAATGATATGGAAACAGTAATCAAAATATAAGCTGCAGGGCTGGGGATTTGGCTCAGTGGTGCTGCCGCCTGACTCGCAAGCACAAAGTCGTGAGTTCGATTCCCAGTATATATATATATATGCTGCAAAGCTGAAATAAGATGATTTTTAGTTCTCTATTACAGAGCAACAGGCTGTGCCACAACTTACTGATTTATTTTGCTCAATTCTCCAGGTTGGTTGAGCGTAGTTGGGTGCTGTTCTTCTCATGGCATCAGTTGGAGTCACCCACTCAGGTCCATTGGGCTGGCAGCCCCAGTGAGCCTGGGACACGCAGGATAAACTCCCTCGAATGTCTGGGGTTCTGACAGGGACAGCTGTAAGGCTGAGCCCTCTCTTCATAAATTGATTTCCAAGGAGTGATCTAGGACTTGATTTCTAAGCAGTGACCTATGAAAAGATAGAGAAGAAAAATGAGATATTTCAAAATACAAGAAATTAAAGATAGATTAAAGAGAGGAAGTTTTAAAGGAAAGTTTTAAAATAAACTTATGGTGTCTTTTTAAAATATGCTATTTTAAAGCTTCATCTTATGCATGTCTATTAAAGATGTTTTTTCTGATTCCAGATTAAAGGAATTAGTATAGAGCAGCAAACACACACACACACAGAGAGAGAGAGAGACAGAGAGAGAGAGAGAGAGAGAGAGAGAGAGAGAGAGCAAGCACTGATAGAATGTAAGACTGTAAAACTATAAACTTATTTTAAAAGGGGAAGTGGACAATCATTTACTTACTTTAGATTATAAACAGTTTTAGGTAGACAGTTTTAGGTGTATTTCTTAAACAGGAATGTAATGGGACAGTCTTGTGACATAGGTTATGGGATCTCAAATGAGAATAACTGGCCACAAGCATCTACTTATTATCCATTTCGACTTTTGGAAGGAGTTAGAAAATCTATTCTGGTCTGGGATTTCCTCAGTCTTGCTGTTTGTTATACTTTTAATAATATTATTACTACTCATTAATAAAAGTTAGAAGCAAATTAGGCCATTAGCCATTACTACCTGTTATATCTTTTAAGAGGATGATGTTTTCCAAGTACCATGGAAGATCTAATAGTTGGTAATTACTGAACGGTTAATACCTGGGTCCCTTTATCTTAAGGGCACCATCAATGTTATAGATGAAAGTTTGACTGAAAATTCAGGAAATTCAGCTGGTAGGCATCCAGCCAAAATAGAATTACTATACTTAGGAGCTTCAAAGAATGTATTTATTGGAACTCACATCTCTTTCTTGATGTACTCATATATTTGTGCTCTATATTGATCTGTTCTTTTTTTAAAAAAAGACCATTGGTACCACAGATAAAATGGAGTCAAAATAATATCTATAGATAGATAATGCTTGACTTCTACATCTAGAAAACATGTGGGTAAAATGTGGAAACTAAACTCATATTGGAACAGAAACAGTAATAACATGTACAGAGGAGGACATTAAACACATTAGAATTCCTGGATACGAGTTCTGGCTTTGCCATTATTTGCTTTGTGACTCTGAATAACAGAGCTTAATCGACCCGTACCTGGTTTCCTTTGCCTGCACAAGATAGGGGCTAAAATAGTAATGTGCACAGATGGTTTCTCCCAGATACTATGTAGTAGAAGTTCTGTAACACCTACTTTTTTGTGTAGTCCCCAGCATCACCTTCATTTTTTACTGGAAAGCTTCACCATGTCAATTATATATTTTTAACCCCTAGAAGTTTCAGAAGTTCATAGATTTTAGTCTGGAAAAAAATTCCCAGATTATCTGGCTCACAGTTTGCCAAATATATGTATGCATTAGAATGAAATGTATTTTTGTTGAAATAAGGAGTCCTATACCCCACTTCTGGAGTTTTTTCCTGATTCAATGGTTCTGGGATGGGGCTTCAAATTTGCATTTCTAACAAGTTTCTAGTCCTATAACCACACTTTGAGAACCACAGGGTTCTCTCAAGTTAATTGAATTACGCATGCCTACTCATCAAGTGAGTGGCTGAACCAAGACCAGCAAAGCCCTTGTCTCCCAGACGCTGAGGTCAGAGCTTTTTCCAGGACACCACAGTTCTCTACTTTGAATTTAGGTTATTTGATACAGACTGAAAAATCCAAATGAACTTATTCCAGTCCGCACTGCTGCTCAGATTAACTTCAGGCTTCTGTTGAAAAGAATTTTTTTTCTCAGTCAGCTATAGAGTCCAAATACCCAGTAGTTTTTTTCTTTTTCCTTCTCATTTTCCCCCTTGCCTCCTTCTATTTCTCTCTTCCTTCCTTACCTATACCTGAATCATGCTTCTTTGATGAATTAAGCCAATAATCAGACAAAAGGAAGATTCATTCTGAATGAAAATCTTCTGACACAACAAAGACAGATGAAAGGAAAACCACACAGCTTGTTCCAACAAAACATACTTTAAAAATACTTTGGAGACTGAATTGTTCATTGTCAATAACAAAACCCCGAACTGAAGAGGTTTACATGTCATGAAAGATTTTAGTAAATTTAGAATCTTGTAATCTTGTTTATTTGAAAAAAAGAAGTCCGCGCTATTGGTAGTGCAGAGATGAGATTCTATTCTCAAGTCCCCAGAAATGAGCCGATGGACCTTTGAAAAGGACTAAGACTTCCAAGGAACAAATAGGTTTCCCTGAATGCACTGATCTTTCTCCAGCCTCTGCGCTTCTTTATAGTGATTTCTGCTTCCTTTTCTCCTATTCTGGCAACCCATGCCTCAAGTTGAGCTTGGAAGTGGCTCTTTCTTCGGTTAAACATTTAAGACTTGAAGCCCAGTGGCTTGTGAGAGACCTTGAGGTGAAGGCATCCAGATAAACCTGTGCCCAGTTTCTGGACCCAGAAAATCTGTGAAATAAACACATTTATTCTTTTAAGTCTCTACATTTGGAGTAATTTGTAATACCACAGTTGATTATTACTACAGGGCTCTTCACATTTATTGAGTTTCCTGTAGGCCAATAGATCACACAGTTTAGATGGTGAGTTCTTAGAAACTGAGAATCCCAGGCCTAATCTTTAGATAGTCTGATTTAGAAGATCTGGAATACAGTCCAGAAATCTGATTTTAAACAAGCATTACAGATAGTTTTTAATGCATAGTACCTGAATACCCCACCTTGGAAAACACTCTAGAAGCTAGAGGCAAACATTCTTGTTTTATTCATAAGTATATATTCATGTCTGAAACAGGGTAGGTCCACAACAAATATACAGTGGACCCTTGACTTATGAACTTGATCAGTTCCCGAGAGCTTGTTATAGCTCAAGTTGTTTGTAAGTCAATACAGCTGAGATCTGGATGTTTACCTGGGTACACACTCTAGATGACAAGAGGCAGAGGAATCTTCCATTAACCTAATTAGCCCAAGTTGTTTGTATGTCAGGCTGGTCGTAACTAGAAGGTCCACTGTAATTGAATGAGTTAGTTAATTAACTCATATGACATACCATCAAGATATACTTTGGATAGTTTTCCAAAAACTTACTTGTAAGTATAATGTGAATAAGTAAATTGATTTCTGCACCTTCTCTGAACACTCAGGTGGTTATCACATCTAGTTTCTTAACTTTAGCAGTTTATGCATTTGTGCATTCAAATATCTCCTCTCCCTAGGGGTCAGGATTGTATCTTAACCTTTTTATCCATCCACCATGACCTCATGACATCTAGCAAAGTGGCCTGGCATATATTTAATTCTCAACCATAGCTATTTATGTCTCTTTTATTTGGTATGAAATAACACTGTTATGGAAAAAATCAGATAACTTTACTGTAATTTATCACAAGCCCATTTACAGGATAGACAATCTGGTACAGTGAAAAGAATATGAATATGAATTTTTACAATGTACACACCTGACTTTAAATTCCATTTTCTATATTTAATGACTGAGTCCCTTGCTGATTTATTTATTTATTTATTTATTTATTTATTTATTTATTTATTTTTGAGACAGAGTCTCACTATGTAGTTCAGGCTGGCAATTAACTCACTATATAGCCCAGGTTGGCCTCAAATTCAGCCTCCCACATGCTGGGATTACAGGCGTGCTCCACCACGGTTGGCCTTTCTTTGGCCAATTATTCAATTCTTTGAGCTCTATCTTTTCTTTTTAAATGGTGGTCAGTGCTTCTGTAAGATTTAAAGATGATAATCAATAAGAAACCTCATACCTGATGGATATTCACACTCAAATCATCATTTTCACTTTGAACCTTTTTCCTTTTTGCTTATATTATGAGGTATGTCTCTCCCTCCTCCCCTCAAATTCAAATATCTAGCTCTTCATACTGAGATTGTTTTTGGAGAGGAAGCATTTAGAAAGGTAATTAAGTTAAATTGAGTCCCTTGAGGTGGGTCCAGTCTGATTGCTGTCCTTATAAGCAGAAGATATTGTAGGCATGGAGCTAGGAATGCATCTGCACAGGGGAAAGTCCATGTGAAGTCATGGGGAGAAGGCAGCTAGCTATCCAAGAAGCCAAGGAGAGAAACTTAGAAGAAATCAGCCCTGCCTATACCTTGATCTTGGATATTCAGCCTCCAAAACTTCAAGAAAATTGATGTCTTTTGTTACAGGCACTCATTCTATGATATTTTTGTTATGGCAGCCATAGTCAACAAAAATACTCAATAGCATAATAGATTTTCATGCTGCAACACATTGAGAGTCATTATTCTGAATGACTACATAATATTCCACTAAGTTGCCATAGATTCTACAACAATCCTATTGGGTATGGAATGCTTTTGTTACTTCATAAATAGAGACAGCTTCTTAGGATCTGACTTGGCTTCTAGACTCAACTCTGGATTCCCTTTTCATAGCTAGTAATCTTGTTCATACCAACAAGCGTACCTATGTTATTCTAAGTATCAATCATGACCCAGAGTAGAAAATAGCATTTAAACAGTGGTATGGCTTCTGCCTTAGGCTGGAGAATAGTTCCATCTCAGGAGTGGTCAGCTCTGCTCTCAGCCCCAACATGAGCAACTTGGATTTTTAAATAAGCATTGCAGCCCTGTGCCCTCTGTGCCCCATGATTACTGTATTGGTCTCTTCTCTTGGTCTCTGTCCCTAAAACGTCACAGCCTGGATGTCACTTAGAACATCAAAGAGAATACGTGATCAACCACCAAAGAATTTTCATTTAAATTTTGCTATTCTTTTTTTAAATCCCTAAACTAGGGATCTGGGAAGGTTCATTCAATTATATTTCAGGAGTATAATCAGCTAGGCATGCTCTGGAAAAGATGAGAAGGAAAGGAACTGTTTATTGGTGTGCTACTTGAGAAGGAGGGTGATGTGGGTGACCACGGGCAGAAAAATCAATGCTTCCCCTTCCAGCCCCTTAATGGCTTCTGTTTTAGGGGTTGGACTTCCAGACCATGGAAAGCATTTCACTTCCTCAAAGTAGAAAAATCACAGACCTAGCTCAGATTTCAACTGCAACCAGAGGGCTTTTGATTACAAATAAGGAAAAAATATTCTGCAAAGAAGGGTGGTAAAATATCATGGTATGTTCCTAAAGGGAGTTGTTGAATTACTGTAGTGGTTGGTCTTTAAAATTCAGAATGTCTCCTCTACTTAGGCTCATTTAACTACAGTCAACTCAAGCCCGAAGTGGAGAAAAAAACTGAGAAGGCTTGTTAAGAGCACATTTACCCCTATAATTCCATGGTTGTCCTGAATCAGCAGGCTGTTCTCAGTGGGTTTGCCAATCATTAATAGTTGATATTATTTTAGGCTTACCAGTAGCTGATTCATAAACATGCTGCAGGCTCCCAAACTGCATACCAAGATTTCTGGTAACAGCTGGAAATCCACAATTATAGTTCACAGGCTACATGCTCATCTGGCAAAATCTGTAAATAAAGCTTAAAAAGCAAATATCTCATTTATATAAACAGATTCTGAATATTAGGAGATCAACTGGCAAGGGAATGAAGACCTAGCTTTTCTCAATTATTTTTCTTCCCATATCAAAGGGTAATAATTTATTATTTTCTGCAAGAGCAAAGAAAAGAAAATTTTAATATTTAAAGGTGGTGATGTAAAGAGTGAAATTCATCTAAAAACATTATCTTTTTTTGTTTCTTATATAACTTGAAAAATTGATTGACTCTGCATTGTTGAAACATCTGAAAGAAAATTATTGCTTGAAAGCAATTTTCCTTCTGGAATCTGTCCCCTGCAGATTTGTTTTAAAGAAGCTTCTGGATTAGCTGCCAAAGACTATGAGGTCTTTCTATCTTAAGGTCTTTTAAAAAATTATTTGAAATACTATAAACCAACAGGACTGAAACAGTTGGGATCACAAAATAATATTGTGTTCATAAACAGAAAGCAATCTACTACGCAAGTGACATTTGAAATAGGTATAATTTATAATTTAGGGCATGAAATAGTTAAAGTTGCTTTTTAAAAGCCACGTTTTCAAAACCCATCACTACTTCCCCTTTTATTCCAAGTATTTATTTGAACATGGCTTTTGATGGAAAATATTTTAAACTGAATGAACTCTGAAGCAATTAAGGATTACGATTCTTGTAGAAGTGACATGATATAAACCCACAAATACACCACAAAAGACATTGCAGTGACTGACTGCTTAGTATTTGTGGTAGCAGAGGAATAAGAATATGGTTCTCACTCATTCTAGAAAAACGATTATATTGGTTAATCACGCTAAATTCCATGAAGTTTTACTGCTCCTTTAAGAATAAAGGCAAACACATTTTCTCTTTTCCTTCACAATATTTTCAACCTTTTTCTGTTTGGCTTTGAACATGTCTGAAATAATTATTTAGGTACTTGATGCAATGTAAACAAAATAAAGAAACCAGAAAAAATGCAATCTGGGTACACTGTCACACATTACCTTTACTGGAATCTGTCACTCTCTGAATGTCCCGGGGCGCAGGCAAAGGTAAACTCTGGGAAGGAACCCAAACTAGATGACTGCATGTCTTAGCATATATAAGGCCTGATTATTGTGTATCAGTTCATTATGAGGTAACTAATGTTAGTATGTAAGTCATCCTAAAGATGTATTTTCGCTTGCCTCTCCTTCTGTCCTTGGACTGGGGCTCTGTAGCTTATTAGTTCAATTATTTGACTCCTTTCAGGTAAATAAAGGCATCTGCATCTGATTTAGAAGTTAAAACAAATAAACCTATGAATCAATAAAAGAAGCAATACACACACACACACACACACATATATAAAATTTGTGTGATCACCGTTAACATAAGAATATGCAACATGTCTACTAATCCAGAAGGTTCTTCAGGTCAATACACCTCTTCTTCTCTAAAAAATAACTGCTCTTCTGACTTTTATTTCCCTCAGTTAGTTTCACATGTTTTAAAAAATGTATCTCAGGCTGGGATGTAGCTCAGTGGCTCCCTGCCTGCCTGGCAAGTCCTGAATTTGATCCCTGGTACAAAAACAAACAAAAAACCCCCACAAAATGTGAATAAACTGTATTCTCTCTCTCTCTCTCTCTCTCTCTCTCTATATATATATATATATATATATACACACATATATATATGTATATATATATACATATATATATACGCACACACATATATATAGTGTCTGAATTCATTTATAAAATTTATTAATATTTTAAATTCCAATCTAATGCTTGTGTTAGTTCAGGAGAATGGCAAGCACAGTTATTTTTTCAAGTTTGGAATTCATTTTACTGATATTAAGGAATTCTGTAGTATAGTAAACAGTTTATATTTTTAAAGTTTTATCTTAAATAAACCATACTGAGACTAGAAAATAGGTAGGGATATTTTACAAGTTCAAAACAATGGATTTCTTTAAAGTCAACATTGCTTTTATCAGATTAAGATAACTATCCAGAAATGGAGCATCTATGAGTATGTGGGTCGCTTTTAGAAAAAAAAAAGATTCTGAGCAGTGGCTCTGTACATTCTGGAGGAAAAGAAGAAAAACTGGCTAGCTGAAATGCAAAACATTCAAATGTGGGGCTAAGAAAACCATGTGGTGTCCCTAGATAGTGTTATCAAGGACTCAGCTATTACTTTTAGTCTGTCAACATCTCTAGCTCGAATGACAAATGACTTCAGTTTTCTGAGTCACAGTTTTCTGGTCTGTAAGAAAAAGAGGTTGACCTAGATTTGGAGTTAGAAATTCCAATCACTATAGGAGGCAGCCAGGTGATGTCAATACATGAAACTCACCCATGAATGTGGCCAACTGAGGAGAAGCAACAGTTATGAGCTCCAGCAGATCATGGCTTGTCATGGAGAATGTTGTCAAATGGCCCAAACCTCTCAATTTTCAAGGGCATCTAGAAATCTGGAAGTTTTCATATGATGTCTTTCTATTTAATTTTTTAAATCTATAAAATAAATCAGATATAACCTTCCTAATTCCAGAAACAAACAAACATGCTTTCTAAAGATAAAAAAAAAATCAGGTCAAGATTCCTGACTAGATCTCTATTGATACTGGTAGCTATCACCCACTTGTGGCTACTCAGCATTTGGGATATAGCTATTTTAAATTAACATACATTGAAAGTATAAAATACACACTGAATTTCAAAGCTTAGTACAGAAAACAAATTGTCTTGTTGATAATTTTTATGTTAATTAGATGTTGAAATGATAGTATTCTTGCTATAATGAATTTAATCTAAATATTAAAATTAATTTTATGTATGTATTTTTAATATGTACCAGATAAAAATTTTAAATTACTTTTTTGGCTCCCATTTATGGCTATAATTATTGTTTATAGAACAGCTTTGACCTATGTGATTATTTTTTAGTGTTTCATGGTTATAAGCTGTTGTAAGGTGATAGATAATTATATATAGTTCCCTACCCACAAAGTATACAATTACACATATCTTTCTTTTTTTCCTCCTCTTCAACAGGAAAAAGGAAAAATCCAAAAAGTTGAAAGGTAGTTTGGTCAGAGGGCTTTTGAGTACACTAAATTAAACGAAGGCAGGCGGTCTTTCATAAACAAATGTACCCGGTGCTTCTCCAGAGAGAGGACGTAGAAAGCTGTGTCTTTCATACTTTCTCCCACATACACTTGGCCATTAAATAGACAATCCATTGGCTTTATGGAGATTGTCACAGCTGTGTGTTCTGAAACGCACTAAATGGTGAGACTTACAATCTCCTTTCATCTCTCATTTTCAAGAAACTAGATAGAGGGGGAAAAAATAGACACTCACATTTGGGGATCTCTTAATGAAATAACCAGGATCCCTTATACTTGGAAAATCCTCCCTGTTCTCAAAGTTTATTCTCAGCGTTTTGGTACCTCAACAGGGCTCTAAGACAAACCTCCAGTACAACAAGCAGACATTGAAATAAAGGGACCACAGGAGAATCTGTTCATGTGAAAGTCAAAAGGAAATTTTCAATGACAATACCACCAACCATTTTTACCATTCCTAGAAACAGAAGAGAATGCATCCTATCAATAAGGCAAGGGAGTTGTGCATGGCAGTACACACCTGTTATCCTCCTGCTCTGGGAAACTGAGGATAGAAATTTGAGATCAGCTTGAGCAATTTAGCAACTTAGCAGAACTGTCTCAAAAAGTTTTTTTTTTTTAAAAGGCTGGAGATGGAGCTCAGGGTGAAGGCCCTGATTCATTCAATCCCCAGTGTTGAAAAAAAAATTAAAAAGTAAGAAAGGAAAACAAAATTAGAATACTTATTTGGATTATTCAAAATCCAAATAAAAGTAAATTTAGAGAGAATAAGAAAAATTAAGGGAGAGGGGGAAATTATTTTTAAAATAATAAAAGAAAATTCATGCTCTAGAATTGAAAGTTTCCAGTCTCGGGATTGCAGGTGTCCACTGCAAACCCAGCATAAAAAATAAGAATGAGCAGTGACACACGTTGTCATGTGTTCTTGGAGCAGTGATGCCAAAGACAGGGCTGCTGGATTTCCAGAGAGAGGGGTGGGCAGGGAAGACGACAGGGATCAGATGGAGGCTAAGAGGAGCTCTGACCTCAAAAGCAGAACTGGAAGCCAGAAGAAGGGAAATGCTGCCTTAAAATTCAACTTGGAATTCTAATTTCAACCAAATATTCGTAAAATGAGAGTGCAAGAAAGACATTTTCAGACACTCAGTGCGCAAGAAGCTGTCCTATCACACAGTTTTTAAGAGAGAGAGAAACAGAATGCAAAGAAGAAGAAACAGAGGAGAAACGTGAATGGCCCAGATCCTTAGCACTAAGATTGGGAACAGTCACTGCAGAAGTCTGGGCGTACCAGGAGGCAAGCTCCAGAAAAAATATCTCATTAACAGAACCAAAACTTATACAACAGCGATGTTGGTTGTGTCTAAAAAAGATTGAGGGGAGTTTTAAAATTCAGTTCCAAGGTTTGGGAAAAATTAGTGACAGGAATGAAACATTTAGTCATTTTTTAAATTTACTATTTATTTATTTATTATTTTTTGGTACCGGAGATTGAACTCAGGACCTAGCACTTGAGCAGCAGGCGGTGAAACCACTGAGCTAAATCCCCAGCCCTCAGTAATTTTTTTTAAAGGACATGATTAGTTTCCAAAAGATCAAAACATTTGCAGGAAGAAAATATAATTATAATCTACTATTTTGCTCAGCCATGACCAATATTTACATAGTTATAGAAAGATTAACTTCATTTTTGTCTATCGAAAATATTATGAGATGTGAGGGAAATGAGAAAAAAATAGGGTCATAGGTTGGCAGAGTGTGAAATCTGCATTTTTTTTGTTTTTTTAGCATAGAAGCCAATGTCTAAAATTTGTGAAGCAAACAATTGCAGAAAAAATGTTTTATTAACAACTATGAAGATAATACAGAAAACCCTTTGAAGAATTGAATTAGTTGCTTCTGTTGAAGATTTAAGAGTGGAGTTAGGGAATGCTATTTTTCATTATGACCCTGTAGTACTACTTGACTTTTGAAAAACATTCCCATGTATTTCTTTGATAAAAACACAAAATGTGTCATTACAAAGTGATTTGACCTATGAAGCTCAAAATCTAAAAGAAGTGCCTAATGCATAACAAAAATTCTCCCAAGTTCCCTGTGTTAAGAATGAGTGGAAAGTTTTACAAGGAGAACAGGGGATCCAGAGGACCCAAACAATGGTTTGGATAAATAGATGCGTATTCCGAGAAAAAAAATGGGACTTGTTGCAATGATTAGCTCTATAAATTTACTACAATCAAATAAGAGAATAAATGTTGAAAATTAAAAGGGTAGAAATTGAGTATTGGAGATGAATCATAATCTTAACGAGTTGGTAGATATTGAGCTTGTTTAGGTATAATATTATGGAAGCCTAAATATGGGAGAAACTTTTCTCAAATATTCATTTTAATGCTTTGTTATAAATCATTATTAACATATGATTTTTGTATTTTTGTCCATAACATTGAAATAAACACAGATCTACATGGCCTTATGAGACATTCCCTAAAATAATTTATTTTCTAAAAAACACAAAGCTGGGCCGGGGATTTAGCTCAGTGTTTCTACCACCTGCCTCAAAAACGCAAAGACCCGAGTTTGATCCCTGCTACCAAAAAAAAAAAAAAAAAAAAAAGCAAAGCTTTTGATTTGCAGCCTACCTCAGAGATTAGTATCTCTCTTGTACATAAGTACTAAAGATAACAGGTTACTTTAAACTATTTTTCCCAGTTATCAAAGGTACCATTTGCACTATAGATTATTTAGAAAATGAGAAAAATGCAAGAAAGGCAAATAAAAAAATCACTTATAGTCATATTATCCAGTTATGACAAACAAATTAATGTCTGGTAGGTACAGTGTATGTGGCTACCGACATTGCTTTTTCATCACACTATATTTTCAATACCTAGCACCGTGCTTATGACAAAATGGGCACTTCACTTAATGCCAAGTGATTGAACAAAATGCCCATGACTCTTATTTTGGTAGCACGAATTTAGTCTATGAGGTTCCAATAGCTTCGCTTTTGAGATAAAACTGGTGCTGTTGAAATAACTGGATGAATGAATTTCAGGTTGTTCTTCTGACACTTACTAACTGTGCGGCCTTCTGCAAAGTTTGAACTTCCAGGAGTCATTGCCTCATTTGTAATAATGGGAATTAGTAATAGTTTCCTTACAGAGTTGCAATGATTAATAATTCAATTGTAACAATATGCCATAATTAAGTGCCATACTGTGACAACTTTGCTGGCATGTGGTAGGACCTAATCAATGGTAGAACACATTCATTACTCACTTCCTTCAAATAATGTTTTCCAATGAAAATATCATTCTTCATTGCAAACTAAACTTTACCATACTACTTAAATGAGGAAGTGGAGTAAGGAATTTAAAAAAGACAAAGAGAAGGATACTTCTTGTTACTAAGCCTAGCAGGCAAAGAATTAGTATTAAAAATTTATTTTAGTGACCTCCAGACTAAACTCATGGTTTGGATGTAACCACAAAGCTCCATTTCATTGGAAATGAACATCATATCCTCTGGGACTTTATACAGCTAGTCAATAAAGACTCTTAATTGACTCTATATTTGAAGATGAGTTCATGATCAACACATATACAATTATAAGGAACGTAACATTTAAAGCTGGGTAAAACCATGATGCTCATTTAGTTCCAGATCTTTATTTTAGAGCTGAAGAAATGAAGATTCCAAAAGATCAAGTCACTTACACAAATAAAAGAGATTAAGTCACAAAGCTATCAGGAAATCAACCAATCACAAATGCTGATGGGGCTGTGGGGGAAAATGAACACTTTTCCACTGTTGGTGGGAGTTTAGTCTGGTGCAACCACTGAAGAGATTTCTGAAAAAACTAAAACTAGAGGTTTATATATGCACATCTGTGTTTATGGCAGCACGGTTTGTAATAGCCAAAGCTTGGAACAGCCCAAACATCCAATAACTAATGAATGGATAAAGAAGATGTGGGTTTTTTTTTTAATACAATGGAGTACTACTCTGCCATAAAGAAGAATAAGCTTGAGACATTTCTAGCTAAACAGATGCACCTTGGGACCATACTCTTAAGTGAAATAAATCATAAAAATGTTTAAATACCACATTGTTTCTCAAGTGTGAGAAACAAAAAGTGTAAATAAGGAACAAAATGTATAAAAGATATTAGGAAGTGGGAAGAAAATGTTCAGATGAGAAGGGGAACAAGGGAAAGGGGAGGGGAAAGGAAAGAACGGACAAGGAAAAAATGGAAACAAAGCTTTTGTGAACAAACAGGGGAAGGGGGTTGAAGAGATGGGAGGGAAATGGGAAAAAAAGAAGCAAGATGTATCATGAACAGGTACATATTCCTTATATGTTATCATTTATGTATATCTAAAATTACCAATAAAATTTAAAAAATTTATGTCTTTTAATTCCCAATTTTCTGGCACTATTTTAAAAGTGGATATTGTACTAGTGAATTTCATTTTTCCAATAAACTTATGCATGGGATACATTCTTAGAGACTCAATGTAGTAAATTGGATATGAGTATATGGTATATTATTGTACCTTTTTGTTGGTGGAAGTGAGGACTGAACCGATTCTCATGCCTTCAAAAGCTTTGGTCAAACAACAGCAGACTCCTGTACAGCTGAGAACCATATGTAAAAGTAAACCCGCAATTAAACTTATCTATTAAAATATAATAGCTTTTAAAAATAATCGTTTTAAATGGGAGGTAAAATTGTCACCTGAATCATGGGTTATATTTACTATATTTTTGAACACATAATTCATCTTAGTATATGTCATACTAATAGATCCAGGTAATGACCACATAGCACAGGCTGTTTGTTATACTACAAACTATTTTTTAAATGAATTGCACATCTAGGTTTTTCAAAGCCGTCTACTTTGCCAAATATGTTCATTCAACATAAAATAAGTTGGAGCCTGTGACCTCTCAATGAACTGGCTGATTTAGTTACACATATTAGTTTCAAAAGGATTTACTTTTCCAAAGTCATTTTCTATGTGTAACACTATATAGGGTATGGGAATTTTAATGGAAATTAAACATTCAGAGAAAGGCATTTTGCATAATATTGAAAAGTGAATATATTGATTATCTATGATATATTTTCAGCTATGTGCACAACAGTTTTACAGAGAAGGCTAAAAAATCAGTGATGGCTGCAATATGGCAAACAACTCAGTTGGCCACGCCAAACCCCCTGTCTAATTCTCTCCAAGTAGGCTTTCCACGTCAAAAATGAATGGCAGGGCCGGGGATTTAGCTCAGTGGCATTGTGCCTGCTTTGAAAGTGCAAGGTCCTGAGTTCCTGAGCTCAATCCCCGGTACCTCAAAAAAAAGAAAGAATGGCAGGAGAAATTGGGATTTTTCTATATGACCCGAAAGTTCTGTAGTTAAGTAATCAAAACATTTTATTTTTAGAAATATATATACACAAACACACTTAAGTCAAATATTAAAACTGAAGGAAAACCACAGCTATGGTTTGGATCTAAAATGTCCCTCCAAAGTCTCGTGTTTGGCAGGTGACTGGATAACAGAGGTGATGTACTTATTAGTTGTCTCAGTAGCTAGAGAACTTCAGCTGGTTGGAGGTGGAATATGACTGAAGCGCATGTTTTTGTTCATGGCTCCGCTCTTCTCTCTCCTCTCCCACAATTTTCCACCGTATTTGTTTCTGTTTTGGAGCCAGCTGACCACGGACTGAAACCATAACCCCAACTAAATCTCTTTTTCTCTAAGTTGTGGGTGTCAGGTATTTTGTCCCAATGATGAAAAAGTGACTAATCTAAATACTTGACTGTTTTCTTTGTGTGGATAATCTCCATTCAAAATGGAACCTTAAGTATACATTCATAGTAAATGGACATTCATTTGGTATAAAACATGGGCAAATGTAGATATATACCAAAACGTCAAATTCATTATAATTTATTATATCAAAAGTTTCCAACCATATTCAGCTAAGGAACAAAGGGGACTACAAATCAGTCTTCATAAATTAAAGTGTGAGTTCCTTTTCATACTACTTGGCTACTAGTCACTGGCAAGTAATGTTTCAAAATCAATACGAAGCATAGTTGGGCTTGAATCTTATCTCAGCAAACAGTGAAGTGGTCCACATTCTGTATTCCAGTACCTATTGCCTGGGAAGCCAGGGAGTGGCAACAAGAGGGAGAAAAGTACAGTGCTTTAAAGAAATAATAAGCAATTGTGACAACTATGTACTAGGAACTTACTATGAACTAAAAACTTTCTAATCTGTGTTTATGCTTTGGAAATTTCATCTATTAGATGGAGAAGAAAGAGTGCAGAGTATGCGTTCTGACTTTTTTTACTTTTAATTTTTATTAGTACATATTTGCAGCACGTAATGATTACATTATTTCTGGGGAATTGATACATGTGCCTAATACATCTTAATTCTCCCTCCCCATTTCTCCCCTCTCCTTTCAACTCTTGGTCCAGCTTTTTGGAGTGGAGGGATTTTTTTCTAAAAAAACACTTTAGAGATTGTCCAACATGATAGCACTCAAAATGAGTGTGGCAAAAGCTAATTTGAACTTAGAAATGTTTTTAAATGAATTTGTGCTTTATAATCAGAATAGTATATGTACATATTTTAAAAATACGTGCACATGTTTATGTGTGTGTATATAAAAGATTTATATACATATACACATATTCATAGTATATACAGACATCTATATAGTGATGTTCTATACATATATTTAGATGACTACATTACATATGCAAATAATACAGAATCCTGTATTCATATGAATTAATTTTATCCAGTTATTCTACATATAATCTTTTTTTTTTTTTTTGGTATTGGGGATTGAACTCAGGATCTTCCACTTGTGAGGCAGGAGGCAGAACCACTGAGCTAAATCCCAGGCCCTCTACATATAGTCTTAAGGAGTGTATGGATAGTCACCTTTTTGAAGTAATTTTGAGGCCACTGAAGGTGAACACTGCTACTTTTTAAATTTTTGTTTTTGCTTTTGCAGTACTGAGGATAGAACTCAGGGCTTTGCACAAACTAGGAAATTACTCTGCCACTGAGCTATACCTTCAGGCCTTTTTATTTTTTATTTTGAGAAGAGATCTCACTAAGTTGTGCAGATTAGTCTTGAATGTGTGATCCTTCTGCCTCAGTCTCCAGAGTTGTTGAAATTGCAGACATGAGCCAGTGTGCCCAGAACATTAGTGTTTTGGAAAATAAATATTTACTATAAGTTGGAACCTCACCTCAGCAAGTCATGTTCAATGTGCTCTACCTTGTTAATTTCACAACTATTTTACAGAATAATTTTGAATTATTGTTCTAGGAAATGTCAATGTCATTTGTGAAAGGCTTTCATTCTCATTTAAGAGAAACATGTTCCTTTATATTAACATTTTTATGTTTTAAAATGTTCTCCATGTCTATCATTTACAAATGCTATGGTCTAAGTGCTTGTATTGTGGCCCCTCACCGTAAAATTCCTACATTGGGATGCTACCAGCCTTGCCCCACAGTGATGGTGTCAGGAAGTGGAGCCTTTGGGAAGAGATTTAGTTGCTAGGGCACTTATGGATAGATTTAGTGCACTAACAAAAGGCCCTAAGAGAGACCTTTGGCCCTTCCACCATGAGACTGCCATGGAAACTCAGCCATCAGGAGCCAAGTCTGCTACAGTCTTGGTCTTGAACTTCCAGTCTGCAGAACCATGCGATTTTTTAAATGCCAGCCTTCATGGACTATACAACACATTATATTTTCTTTTTAAATAATTACATTACAAAAAGGGCCAAGTATTTAGCTCCATGGTGTTGCACCTGCCTTGCAAGCACGAGGTCCTGAGTTCAATCCCTGGTACCGAAAAAAAAATTACATTACAAAGATCAGATTTCTCAAGATCCCTCAGGATTTTTATGTTTTCCCCTCCCAGTCAGTTTGTGTTTTCTATGCCTGCAAGTGTATATGTAAGTGTATGTGAGCAAATGAGTTATATTTGTGCAGCAAATATAGTTCCCATGAAATGTCTTTTGTGACTTCCTTTTTTCTCAAGAGTCTTTTGGAGATCCTGGTTTCTTTCTTTCTTTCTTTCTTTTTTGCTTAAATTCTTTTATTGGTACATTTTAGGTATACAATACATTTACATTTATCATTGGGTGCTTGTACCTGTACATGATGTATCTTGGTTCTTATTTTTTCCCCATTACCTGTGCGCCCTTCACCCCTCCAACCTTCCCTATTTACATAGACTTTGTTCCCATTTTTTTTCTTTCCTCATAATTTTTCCTTTCCATTCTTTCCTTTCCCCATGTCCTCCCACCACCCCTACCCCTTTGGACCTTTTCCTAATTCAAAGTATCAATTATTAGTTATTAATCCTTTTAATCTTCATTTACACTCTCAGTTTCTCACACTAGAGAAATTATTTGGTATTTACACATGTGTATCCTATTTATTTCACTTAAGAGTATGGCCTCGATATGCATCCATTTAGCTATAAATGACTCTAGTTTCTCGTTCTTTATGGCTGAGTAGTACTCCATTTTATAAAAAAACCCACATCTTTTTTATCCAGTTTCCAGTTGATGGGCACTTGGGCTGTTTCCAAGCTTTAGCTAGACCCTGGTTTCTTAAGGCTAATACAATCTGCTTTCTCCAAATTGTCCCTTGCATTTTTTCAAACATTTAGAACTTCTTAGTTCTGTTTATGAGTATGTTTTAAGTACTACCTCTTGCCTGAAGTTTAAATAGTATTAGTGTATTTTGACTCCTTGAAAAGTAGCCTACAGCTTTTCTCTGCCTCAGCAAAGAATATAGATCTTAAATGAATGGATAATCAATACATATAAGTAAATGTGTCCCTATAGAGACCTTTAAAGTAAAATGTATTCTCATACATACTTAATCATTACTCGATATGAAAGAACCTGATCAGCTGAAGTCATAATATGTCAGAAATTGTTTAGGATAGTGGAAATGCAAAGAGCCTTGAAAGTTAAATTTCAGCTGAGGAGATTCACCTGACTACTCTTCGAATTACTCAGAACACATCTATTCTCTCTTCTGCACATGAGCCTTATAGGTATTTGAATACAATACATGCATCTCTGATCTAGGTGGAACATTCACTTATTTAACTGAACTTTATGTAACATGATGGTTAATTCTTCCCTCAGATTCTTTTAAAGTTAGTACTGTGACCTGGATGAAGCATATTTTTTAGGGATGGCTGGAGCATAATATCCTTGATAACGATCATAATTTCTATGATCTAGAAAATAGACTGCCATTAATGTGACTCAGGAGAGAAGCTATGTTAGACCATCCACTAATTACGATCTCGTTAACTTCTTCTTTCACTTGGTACTTGTGGAGTTACTAGTTTTTTTGAACCTTGTCCATAAAGCCCTTGGATTTCCTATTACTAAGGAAAGAAACATGTACTACATTGTGATCTGGGAGATCTTGAGAATGGAGAAGGTAATTTTCTAGACCACAAGAGGAAGGAAGGATTTCAGTTCAATTATTTTAACTTGAAACCCAGATGCTAGGGTAAGAATGGGAATTAAAGACACTTTTGTCATCCCTTCAGCCCACCCGCTACCTATTTGAATCAATATATCTTGGCTTCTGTTTAAATTCGAATTTTGGGAAAGATAATGCATTCAGACTTGTTAATTTCATATTTTGTTTCATATATCCTGGAGAAAAGATGCTTGGTTGTACATTGTCCTGAATCTAAGTAGTTCTCTTGGTCAGCCTTGATGACTTAACACATTCACCCTGCAGAACTCAAATAAATAAAATCCCTATGCCTGAATGACTTGGTCTGACATTGGGAATAAGCAAAATCTCTTCATAATTAATTGCTCCCTTTGCAGGCCTCTCTATTCAGCAGCATATAGGCACAAACACAGATATTTATTTGTGTGGAAATTTTCTAGTGTAAATGTGTGCATGGATGTATAAATAAATTTACATAGTGGAAAAACTTTGCTTTAACTGTTTCCCCCTATTTGTGTATTCAGTATTTTTCCTGGCTGCTTGCAACTGAATATCTTGTATATTCATGAAGATTCTATGGAGCATATTTGAAGAATTTTTTAATTTCAAGTATATTGGAATGTTTCTCGCTGTTCTCATACTTGTGTCATCCTAAAACACTATCTTTTTATTGCCATCTGGGATTACTTAATAATAATAAAAAAAGAAAAATGATAGCTAACTTGCATTGCTCCAGAATGTTTGAATCAAAATTATGATTCTCATCATAAGAAAGTATGGTTAGCATAAAAAGTTAAACCCTAAATTGAAGGGGAGGGTAGCGACAGGCAGTCTGTGTCTAAAACTGAAATTTCTTAGCACTTGTAAAACCCCATTAAAACCCTTCAATTTATGGCAGTTAAGCAAGTTTACATGCTCGAATCACTTGAAGTTTCACACCCAAGGAAGATCACTTGATGTTTTATGAATTATCAGAGGTCTAAAGAGACATTCACTGCAGCATAGTAGCACACATTATAGAAGACCTAATTTTCATACTCATTTGAGATCTTACTTTACTGGCTGCTTTTGACAAGAGTGATTCCAAGGAATAGTCATTTACAGGGATACAGGACAGAATAATGGGACAGAAGACTGTAAAAGAATTTACTTGCCCTTCCTGGTACCAATACAAAGTTGACATTTATGAGATTAAATAATGCAAACAAACATATGAAACAATATTAAATGAAAAGGAAAAGAAAATTTGGTATAATGAGTAGTTTCAAGATAAAGATGGCATTTTCTTTTTCTTTGTGTTCAGCAACAAATCAGAACATATGATGATTCATGATTTCTTATTCTTGCATTAAAAGTATTTAAACAGCATAAGATTTAAATAAATTTCCCTGGAAAAGAGAAAGGTAAACTGCAAGTCTTTTCAGAAAATTGATTGAATACCTTTGCTGGAACGAGTATACATGTTTAGGAAAATACCTCCTAACAGTCAGATATTTGGATGAAAATTCATATTGTTTTTGAGGCCATCTACAGACACTATTTAAACTCCTATTGGTAGCAAGCACTTGCTTCAGCCATATTGTTGCTGAGCCATATTGCAATTTGAGGTAAAAAAGAAAATTCAGCACTATTTTTCCTCTATTTAAAAGTTAGGTATTTTATTCACCGTGGAGTTTTTGCATTAATTTTGAAGTTTTTAGGATATTGCATTAAAGTACTATCTGTATTTTTTACTGGTATTATAGTATCCCCTCAAATTTGTGCCAATTTCAATTCCTCTCTTAGCTAACTCTCCTGTCTATCTATCCATCTCACAATCTATCAAGCTCCACATTTTGGAAATTATTATTTATACTTAACCTTATCTTTTCCTGTTATAGTTGAGATCAATCCATCCCCCACTGCCACGTTCTGCAGTTAAAAATAGACAGTAATACTCACAGGCTACATTCTCCTATATGCTTTGTTCTGTATTAACCTTTGAATTTTTAGGTTTTTTGTATTTTAACTCTTCATTGTTATGAACCAAAGATAAATTTTCTTCAGATTCCCTCAGCAGTTTGACACTTCACGAAAGATCTGATCTTGTGGTTGCTGCCTTTGTCTATCATTGTGTTAGAGTGGTACTTTGGTTCAGGAACTCAATTCTTTTCATGAGTCTCATCACAAATGAATTGAGAGAGAGTCAAATCACATTCAGTGGTTAGGTTCAATGTTGACCTTATGGATACATGTGATTTTGTTCTTGTCCAATTTGGTTGGCGACCAGAATCATGGGAAAAATTAAATTAGTGAACAGAGATACCATTGTACCTGCTTTAAAAAAAAATTGTATCTATTGTATTTTTTCTTTGCTCAATTTTCTTCCTGTAGTTAGGAGAGGGGATAGTTGAACATGACCCCCTGCCAGAGTAAGTTAGTGGTAGAGGACTTTGTAGTACATTAATGGTATACACATATGCATATATGAGAAGAAAGCACAGCAACTAAATGTTCTCTGAATATATACAAAATGGTATCAGACGTTTGGAGTGAAGCTAATCCTTTTTTTTGTGACTTGACTGTGTATTTTAACATGACAATACAAGTTTAAAATACAGTGTTCATCACACTTTGTTACCTTCTCTTTCCAAATATTTCAGAAATCCAAGCCCATCATATACATCAAAAGAATTAGGATAAAGGTGGAAAGAGGACTTGGACTATGGCCAAAAAATAGGAATCCATGGCACAGATTCTATGACTTCTATGGCCAGACTGTGTACCCGACTATTCTCTGTCTTCATTAGGCAAATTTGTTTTGCACTACTGCACTTTTATCCCTACTAAGCCTTAGTTTAGTTGTAGCTGATTGCTTTGATGGCTTACTCCCTTGCTTTGGATTTTATCGCTGTCTTTCCAAGAATCTGGCCTTCCTCTTTTACCCTTCAGAGCTCAACAAGAACCTTCTCTGGGCTGAATCCCTTAGGCCCCTGATATATATGTTAAATGACCAGACTCAAAGATGACCCTGGAAGAACTGGGGCACCATTTGTTTTGTGTCTTCAAGTTGACACTGATCATTGATAACCTCTCCCTGGCTCTGACTTTCCAGCTGTTTTTCCACTCACCTCATAACTGAGTGGTTCAGAGTTTGTTTTTCCACTTAACTGGTGTGTGTGTGTGTGTGTGTGTGTGTGTTGTATGGAGCAGAATCAAAGCCACTGCGACAACTAAAG
Source organism: Heterocephalus glaber (assembly GCF_053883595.1). NCBI lineage: Eukaryota > Metazoa > Chordata > Mammalia > Rodentia > Bathyergidae > Heterocephalus > Heterocephalus glaber. Next base: position 3,836,369 of record NW_028258153.1, read on the forward strand.
ATTGATTATACCACTGGTTTCCTTTGGTTCACCAGGGCTCCTAGAGTGAGATCAGCCTGGCCAGCCTCGACACAGGTTTGTCAGACTCACGCTGATTTTCTTATCACAGTGTTTACTATTTCATGTTACAGTGGTTTTCCCAATATTTTCCTTAAGTGTTAAAATCCTGCCAAATTTACAATAAAGAGCTTGGATATAAATTAAGTGCAAAATTCAACATAGCATTTAACTTTTCTTTTAAGGGAGAAAAGAACTTTTTTTGCAATTCTTTGGGTCCATTCACCAACAGTCATAGAAGTTAGGGAAGAAGAATGCTGGGAACAAAAGCAAAGAAATCAGGGCTTTCTGGAATATGTCCACATCACTTTTGTTTTCATTGTCTTCTTCTCTTTCCTGAACTTGTCATATATTGTGACAGTCATTCAGGCAAGAAATCACCCCATTTTGAGAGCTATAACTTCATCTCGTTCATTAATGTCTCTGCTTTAGGATAAAAAGGACGGGAACATCAATGTCTACCTAGAGGTATAATAAAAATAGATGTATCACACAGAGATGGATCATTTTTCTAGTTTATAGGGAATTCCTTCCCGTGCCTGGGGAATTTAAGTATTCACTTGAAAGAAGCAGCAATGGCAGCGAGGCTTCTGCTGTTCTTCATTCACCACAAAGCAGTAATTCAATTAATTTATTACTCTGAAAGACTGGCACAACGGTGGTGTACATGACCTACTCATGTTGGGAACAGATGAAAATGCTTTGCTGGCAAAAGGCTTCCATCTCCTTAATGAAATATGTTACTGTTTAGAGTGTTCTAAGGTCTAAGAATATGTTCAAAATTCAACCTGAAAGGAAGGAGACATAAAAAATAATCACATAGACGAGATGCATAACAATTCCCATGCATTTGTCAAGGTTTCCGATTGTGAAATGACAAATTTACTTTCTCTTTGGAGGGGGAAAATTGTACTTTTTCTTTTTGCAAGGGATATATTCTATATTAGCTTCCTACATTGAATACTGATGTTCCCAGAAATATAACTGAAAACAATCACTTTACTTGCTTCTTAGAATGTGGGGTAGGAGGGCCAGACCAAGGAAGCCCCCACGTCTGCTCTGAAAGCTCCACTGAAGCCTGGAAATAGTGACCAGAGAGGAAGGAGACTATGCCCTATGGGACTTCGCTGTGCATTATGGGACTTCTAGTCTGATTCTGGGATGGTATAGAGACTCAAGAAGAGGCCCCTTAACATCAGTCATCCTGCTGATCAAGAATCAAAGCGAAATACAGCGTGGTTCCCTGGCTCATTTCAGCTCTTAAAATTGACTTCCTCTGCATTTAACCCCCCCCCATCCTTTGTTCTAAGAGACCCTTCTATGTGTTCTTAGAGGGCAAGTGTATTTTCCTCAGTAGTTTATATGCTTCCTCACATCATGGTGTCTTTTTTTTTTTTGGTACGGGGGATCAAACTCGGGTCCTTACGCTTGCACAGCAGGTGGCGAAACCACTGAGCTAAATCCCCAGCCCCATCATAGTGTCTTGATATGAATTCAGTTAAGTAGCATACATAAAAAAGAAAAGAAAGCACATGGTTGAAAAATAGCTATGAAGTTCAAAAGCAACTGAGAAAGAGTTAAAGTAAAATCCAAAGTATAAGGATGGTTTATACACTGCCTACCTCCATGCCAGGGTCCCTACAGGGCTTATAAAGGGTGAGTCTTAAATATTTGTTGAGCAGAAAGGCAAATAGCTCTCTGCAACTTCTTTTAAAATCTCTGATTCAGGAATCCTAAGGCAGATGACATAAGCATAAAACCACCACAGGGCCATTAAAACGCAGAGAATTTAAGTAAGACTAAGAGCAAGTCATTTCCTTTAACCATGTTCCCTAAAGGCCCCAACAATTCTATCGGGAAGAGAACTGAGAAGAACATATCTGACGTAGATATCATGTTTTTCAATGGTTATTTGTTTGCTAGTTATCAGTGACTATGTAAGGGGAACTAATTAGTAAACTGCAGTTCACACTCATATGGCTCCTTCTCAGTGATGCTTTTTATTGTTTTGCTGACTTGAGATGTCAAACACCTCTAAGAATTGATAGAGAAGATACTCACATCAAAAGAACTCCAGGGAACTCCATCTATCACTGCAAGTATGATTCAGGTGTTAGGGTGGGTAAACCAGGTAGACAGAATCAGACAGAAGATCTCCTTCCATGGCTCACCCCTGTTAGGTGACCTGACACTCCTGCTGGTTACTGTTTGCATGGATGGGATCCTGGGAGGAAGGGGAGACCCTGCCCTGTGGTATGATAGGCACTGGTGCAAGTAATGGGGAGCATTCACAGAGTTGCTGGAATTATAACGGAGAATCAGGGGGCAGAAGAAACCACCTTGAGAAGAAAAAGATATTGCAGGTAGAGATTGCATAGTGGAGGCTGACAGGGGAAAGTTGGCCACCGTGAGCATGTTTGGTTTGGCCTGCAGAAAGTTTGTGTAACTAGGGAGATAGTACGGTTGATCAAAACCTAGCTGGTGTAGCACACAGTATATTAGCAGCTTTATTGTTTCCTGTGTCCTGACAAGCTCCTGCAAGCAGTTGAGTGTTTGAGACCCATGAGCGTCTGATTTAGGGAGTAGAAATGGAAAAATAATTATTCCATTAGGAGAATGGACAGGGACGCTCTTGAAGTATGTATTGCAGAATTTCACCATGATGCAGTGACTAATTATGAATACAAAGTTTTTTTCAAAATGTTTGTCCTTAATAAACCTTACCCTAAAATAGCCCTAAACTATCCTAGGATCCATCATACGTGTTTTATAAAATAAAAGCTGAGAAACTGCTGTAACCTGAAGATATTCTTTACGTGAACGAAATAGACTCAAGCTCATTTAAAGTACTTAATGTAATAAAAAAAACCTTCCAATATTCCAAATATAATAAAACAAAACAAAGAAAACCTAATTTTTAAATCATATTTTCTCAAATATTTGAGGTTAGTGAACAGCATCGTAAAAACTAACTCCAAATTATTTCCAGGGTGAGTAATTTGTATTCTATGAGTACTGAGTAAATATTACAACCTGTAGATATACCTTATCTGAACTTGAATCCATAATGGTTTGAAAGAGTTTCCACAAGATCACTTTTATTAGGGTGGAGGTTTAAGGAATGCATGAAAGAGACTTAAGGGCTAGAAAGTGCTGGGGATTATAACCAAAATAACCTAATAATATGCAATTCAGCTATGTGGCTTCTTGAGGATGCTGATCTTACTCCTGCTAGTACTGACTGTCTGAAAATATAATAGTAGACGGTGCTCTGGAAAAGAATTTAGGCATTCAGCAGAACTTCACGCATCACTCCATCCTGGCAGAGCAAGGAAGAATTGCTATGGGCTTTGAGGCTGCAATCCAAGGTGCCTGCAACTTTTGTGAGATTTCCTTAAAGCCTCTGCTACAAAAGATGTGGGACTTTCACTTTTTACTCCTTGGGATTTCATGCTTGGTTTGGCAAAAAATCTGAACAAAACTGATGTTCTCAGAAGAAATTCCTTGTCTATTCATGGGCCCCCAACCCCACTCTCTGTACCAGTGGGGCTGAGAAAGTGGGGTGAGAGCAGCTGTTTTGGAATCAGGGTGACCAGAGCCGACCGACCAAATTCTTTGGAGTCGGAAGCATCTGCAATGGGATAACTCAGTTCTAATGAGGGGAGACCAGAAAGCAGGCCAGAAGAGGGGTCCATTTCCAGGGCTGCTCTGTCCTTGGCTTCTGTCCCAGCCACAAAACCTTAACAGCATATGCTGGATGTGGTCACTGGGACACTCAACACCTGTCCAGGAGAAAGGGGCCCAACTTCACTAATTGGAGAACAATTTTCAACATAGTTTGGGTGCCAGCAGGTTCTCCTTAAAATTTTTGTGTAGTACGGAACAGACATACAGTGACCTCATAAGCATTCGACTTCCGCTTTTTGACTCTTTTTTGCCGTGTGTGTGCAAGGCTGTTTTCACTTTCTGCCAAGTCTCCATACAAAGTGCTTTGGTTAACTATCCAACATCACAGATGATGTGCTCTGACAGACATAAAGAAGAATTAAAGTGAAATGCATGCACTGTTTAAAGTAAAATCATCTATGTCATGAATTAAAAAAAAACAGATGGAATTGTCTTTGGTCATGCCTCAGAAGAGTTTCAAACTCTTCTAAAGTACTTAATTTAATAAAGAAAAGAAAACCTTTCAATATTTTAAATGCAATAAAGCAAGCAACAAAAACTAATTCTCTAATCACATTGGAATTCGGTATCAATTGTTTCAATGTAAGGAATTCATTGATGGAGCGACATTTAGGTTTATGGGAAATACTTTGAGTTTAAATCACTGAGGCAAAATAACTATTGATCCTAATGTCATCAAACTGACAAAGTGGCTTCTCATTAGCATATCCCATGTTCAAAGAAGGATCTGGTTAGAGGAGCTGTGGTTGAAAAGGGGGAAATCTCCTATCAAGTTGGGTGAAGCATGTCTGCAATTTCTTTGACACAAATGTTTAAGTTTCTCAAAAACCATTCCAAGCGAACAGTTCTGCACAGACTATTTCTTTTCTGTTGCACGAAAGAGGGATAAGTTTGGTGTAATCATCTGGTGAGCTCCAGAGCCACAAGGCAAGCGAACGGTCTTCAGGTTGCTTCTCAGGGGAAGGCTGCAACTTGACATCAACAGGAAAGGCCAATCAGGCTTCCATTGGGGATGCTGGAAACCTTCCCCAAACTGATTGGTGGCAGGAGGAGAGAAGAGAAGGGAAGGATTTACTCAATAGCAGGGGATCTGAATAAACAAGTGCCATGGTCGTTTCCTGCAGGGAAGTGGAAAGATTAGTCTGGTTTATATTGAGATGAGGACAGAGCTTAACACAGGTTGTAGTTGATTAAACAACAGTGAATCATTGCGGAGCCCCATCTAGATAATCTTTAGCCATTATCTTTCATAATAACAGAGAAATCCCAAGCTTTCAGTTAGTCCCTGACTGATGTGGTGAACACTGTGTGGGGGGGTGGGGGTGGGGTAGGTGGGTGGGTCGTAACAGAAATGGCAAAGGCATGGCCATGCTATTGGCACCTCAGTCTTTTCAATTGCTCTTTACTTTTAGAGATTATATACAAGATACTATTACAAATCCTAATTGTAGGCTTTTAAAGTCATGTGTTAGGAAGCTCAGGATCATTTTCAGGGTCTTAGAAGAAAAGTCTCTCTTGCCAAATGTCCTTAGGGACCTTTGTTACTGGAAGTGGGCACTTTGCCAGATGCTGCAGCAGAGCTTTATAAAAATAGACAAGATAAATGGACTTTTAGTGCAGTATTGTGCCAGACTTTTAATTTTCAGGAAATTATTTTTTTAACCTAGCTGAGAGTCAAGTCAATTTGTGAATTAGTGGAAAGGATGGCTGGATCTGGGGAAGGGGGTGGCATCTGACATTTTAAGTCAGAGAAGCCTGCCACAGAAAACAGATTTCTCTTGGCAATCAAGATAAGTTAACAACCATAAACACATTGTCAGAGGGAAAAATTACATTTTGCTCTAACACAGATTATGTACAGATGACTGATTTTTCTTTCAAGTTCGAGCACAGAAAGACTGTTTATATATTTCCACTTCTGACCCAGGCAGGCAGAACAATCTTAAAGGCCTGAATAGAGATGGCAAAGAGCTTTCTTCTAGTTTTTCTTTTTTTTCCTAAGGGAATAGCATCAGGATCATGGGTTGTACATGTAGTCCAGGTTACCAAGACATGAACACAACTTGCTGCTGCAGATGTTCTGCTATGTTTGTTCACTTTTTATTATAACCCACAAAAAAGGCAGCATTAAAAAAGGTATTTTTTTAATGCTTCATTTTGCTTCATTTGTTTGGAATATGTCAGGGTGTTTCCCTGAATCAGGGGGTGTCTATCACTCCTAAACTGACACCCAAAAATTTTATTATGATTCCATCAAATCATCAGGTAACTGATTCTTCAGATGGTGAATATAATAGTGTAAGACAATCCAATCCAAACTGTTAAGAGCTATATGAAACCCAAGTCCTTATTAATTCTTCATCATTCTTTTTTATTTTTTTACAAGTAGGAAAATGTTTTATTTTTATATAATGTGTCTTTTTTATTTTATTAGTACATGTTTGCAGTTCATGCAGTTTACAATCATCTTGGGAAGTGGTGGCATGTACATCCCACAGCTAATTCTTCACCAGTCTTATTATTAATCTATTCTCAAAGATAAAAAGCACAGTAAAATTTTTAAATTCACCTGAGACCATGTTTCAAGTGCAGCAAGGTTACATGATATAATTGCTTCTACTTGGTCGGAGTTGTGGGGAAAGGAGGACAGCTCCATTCCATAGAGATCTCCCCTTATTTATCGGAATGAGTGCCTTAACAGAACATACACTTACTGAGCCCTTTTGATGTGCAGAGCGCTCTGATGAAGCATATTTTCTGAAAATGGAAACAAAGTCTTTGCAAATAGGGAGGGATGGACGGGTTGAAGGGAGGGTAGGGGAAGGGGGAAAAATAAGAACCAGGAGAGTATGTAAAGGTGCAAATTTCCAATGATGAATGTCATTATGTTGTGCACCTAAAATGTACCAATAAAAGGAAAAAAAAAAGAAACATATTTTCTGGAAAATGCAATGAACAGTCTCTGTCCCTTGAAAGTTTGTCAACTGATTGTAGAGGAAAGACCTACTTGTACTTACAAACACACAAACGCCCATGTTCACATTAAACAATCACACAACACAGTAGTACAGGTAGAAGAAGACTTAAAGTGAGCAGCTACATGTTATGAATGCTTATTTTCATCATAAATTTGGAAAAATCACAGGAAAATGTGTGTGTGTGTGTGTGTGTGTGTGTGTGTAAATGTATCTTCCTGGCATCATTTTATATGGCTTTACCATGCATTCTCAACAGCCCTTGAAAGGGGACAAATGTTTATTGAACTCAACCTACCTGCGAGGCACATGTTATATACTAGCTCTTATGACTGCCAGAACAAAAACTGAGGCAGGTATGAAGATTAATTCCACTGTACAGACCCAGAAACAGCACCTCAGCTATTAAGCAAGTTACCCAAGTCTACCAGCTAGCAGATGGCAGAGATGCACTTCTTCCAATTCATAGTTAACCGATGTAAAATCCTTTTGTCTACCAGGGTTTCTAAAAATAAGGCTTATAGACCTCAATTAGATGTACGAGGGGAGGGAGAGTGTTCAGTAAAAGGAAGACTGTGTGGTTCCAAGTCAGCAGAACTGCAACCTCAGCAGGTTGGAGAACCTGTACTCTCTACATTGCACCAACAGCTCTATTGAGTCAGATATTTGGTGCTTCTGGAAACAGTTGTATGAGGTGAAAGGAACAGAGAAGAATAAATCCCAGTCATTGCTCCTTCGGCTGAAGATACTTGAGCTGAGTTCTCTTCGGTTTCAACTACAATTTTTCAGGACTCTACAAATCACTAAGCAAGTAAAAATTCTATGTCTTCCCCTAGGGGAAAATAAAGGAATGGGATTCCCTCATGAGTAACTGGCGTCAGAAGGATGGTGCATTTCTGAAACATAAATTTCCAGGTAGCTAATTGGAACCTAATGTGGATCTTATCCTCATTGTGGCGTCTTCCTTCCCACATCCCTTTTATTCAGGGATAGAAGACTAAAAATAAATTTAGCCAGACTTTAGAATGAGAAAAGTTTTTCCATTAGATTTTGGAACAAAATGAAAGTTAATTATGGCAGAAAACAATTTCATCTATTTTATAAGATTCTACTGGGAGATAATAGATAATTACAAAGTAAATTCTAGATTCAAAGAATCCCAAGATTGGATAGAAATGTGATTATGTCTATCTAGGAAAAGGCATTTGTGAAATTTTGTGTTCATTACCTTTCCTCTGAGCAGAATAACACTTAAATCAAGCTGTATCCTGTTCTGGGAAAAAAGAATTTACTTTACCTAACTTTGTTTCAATGTAAAATTAGTACGTAAATTTAATAAGACTAGTAGTATGTGTTAAACAGTTGTCAAAGGGGTTAGATACTGGCCAAATCACTTTATTGTTATCTTTCATTAAGAACTTGATTGTTTTCTGCTATCACTCAAAGATGATTCCCAGTGCCTGCATTTTTTTATGGAAAAGGGAGAAGATATGGTATTTTATAGCCCTATACATGGATCTCAAAACATTTGAACACATAATTCTTATTTTATTATTAACAGCAATAAGAATTTTGTCTAATTTAATCCCCATGAAAGCTCTGAAAAGTAGATACTATGCACATGTTACATGTGATAATACTGAGGCATAGGGAAGTCAAAAAGTAAAACCCAGTGCTTGTGGAACCTTAGCTTGCATGACCTCAAGGGTGTATTAAAAGTTCAAGGTGCCAGGTTCCAGCCCCAGAGGTTCTGGTTCCATATGCTCTGAAATCATTTGAATAAAACCACTGTTCTGTGCACCTCAAATAAGGCCATACATTTCCGTGTGTACATTCATCACTTTGGTATCCATTACTGCATTTAAGAATGCCCTCTTATTTAACAATATTTTTCTTTAAAATACATTAAAATTATTTTGTCATTTGGGAATACAGTGACAGGGAAAATTTTAGATAACTTAATAGATTTAATATTAAGGTAGTTGTAGAAGCAAAATAAATAATGTGTTCTTTTAAGATTTGCTTTTCCCATGATTTTTCCTTGTTTAAGATGAAGGTAATATGACTCTTTAACCAGTAACTTCATTAACCTATCAAAGTTTTAATGCCTGGGTAAATTTACAATGTATATGTGCCTATCTTGTGTCTGTGACTTGTAAATAGGAACTGAAATTGTATTTACACATCAAAGACCACTAGGGATGAGATAATGGCTAAAAAGGGTATAAAAAAGGAAACGCTGAACAAAGGGGACGGTTACTAACCAGACAGGTTTCTGGCGTTCCTGCCGGATCGCAAGAAGAAATTTTATTATTTTACCCGAATTCTGTGTTTCTGTGTATTTCTTTCTGAGATTTCTGGAACAGCAGTACTTTGGGCTGGGTCATGGCATATGCTTGATGTGCAGCTTACATAGGAGAAGGGCAGCCCATTACCAGGAGAAGAAGTCAAACTGAAGACCAAATTGCAGAAAATACCCTGGTTTTGAGGAGGTCTGGCAGGGCATAGTGTATCAGGACTCTGGACACATTGAACTTCCTGGCTTCAAATGATTTTACTACTCACATCATTCTCTTTCAGCACCCTGTGCACTTAAAATTCTTGAAAATTAGGAGGAGTAGAGACCCACACTACCATCTATCCCATCATCTTGTCAGTCTAGAGACACTATCTGGTGTTCCCTCTATTTTCACTGAAATCACTCTATTGTGAAAAATGAAGGAGTGAGATATTTAAAGAAAGAAAGACACTTGGAAGAAAATATTTTTCAACAAAATGTCAGGAGTTAAGACAGTTACTGTTTGTTGTTGATTTCTCTGCCCCTAGAAAACAGTATCAGTTTTCTCTGTGCCAACATTCATGCATTCACCATGGCAAATGATTCCCCTCTGAAGATTTCAGTCTGGTTTCTCAAGCTCCAGGAAGCTGGAAGACATGGCAGGACTCCTTGGCTAGATGTAGTCTCTATGCCCAAATGCAGGCATGTAAATGGCAGATATAACTTTTCTTTCTTCTCTGTTATGGGCCATATTGGACATCTGTTATGTTTGCCCATCCATCATTGTTTTTTCAGTCTTTGACAGCAGCATCCTACCCTTCCTTGTGACATGAACAGAGTTGATTTCAACTTGCCAGAGTGAGACATTGTGCCTTTGCTGGACCAAGTAGAGCCTTCCAAAGACTTTTGCTTCTATTTGTTGGACTTTCTCAACTTGTAAGACTTTAACTGGGTTCTCCCAGTCTTTTCATCACATAGGCCGGGACTGTTTGGAAAGAAAGGGACACAGAGAAGAAAGAAAGCAGATTTCAGGTAGAAAGAAAGATTCTTGATGATGTTACCTGAAAACCTTAATAAAGACTGCCCAGGTATGAATCAATAAATTTTCATTTTCCTTTTTTCTTTTGGTTTGAACTTTTTGAGTAAGACTGTAATCACCATCTGGATTACATTTAGGAAAGTTAAAACAGAATGAATTACTTGCACTTTAGCATCCAAATAAGCATGCCTGTATACTAGTGAGACAACTAAGTTCAGATTTTAGGAGATCTAGGTTCTAGTCCTAGATGTGCCACTTCTTATGGTTCATTGAGGACATTGTCTCTTCGTGTCACTGCCCCCTGAACTCCTTCTCACGCAGCGTGAGTCTCACAAAATGACCTTTCTGAGTGATGAGATTTGCAATGTTGCAATGAAGATGCTCCAAGTTCCAGAAAATGGGTAAGTCAATTAGACATTGAGAGGTCTGAAGGGACAGGACAAGACAGAAGCTGCAGAAGCAGGGTCATTCCTTCATTTCCATAGATGATGGATTGCTTTTTGCTGATACAATATGGTGGCCCCATAATGTCAACCCTTTGCTGTAATGGAAGTCCTGGAAAAAAAGAAGCCAAACAGGAAATAAACTATGGAAACAATGAAGGAGACATCCCACACCTTTCACTGATGGATTTACTGTTGGTAGGGTGCTTGCTTTAAGAACTTCTACAACAGAAGAGGCCACATTTTAGGAAAGAAGAAAGGTTCAGAAAAATCCTTCCAAAGGTGAAGGTTTCTCAAGGGCAATTATGATTTTTGGATATAAGATTCAAAGCTTTTTCATAAAGCTGAAATGTCACATTGCATGTTAGTTTTTATTTTTCTACTTAAATTTTATCAGAGCCCTGGCATCAGCATCATGGTAAATGTTTAATAACTTGCTCTCTAGGAAAAAAAACCCTAAAAGCTTTGGTTGGTGGCATTTGCCTATTTTTGGCATGTAAATATCCCTCTATCTCCAATTTTCAGCAAGCAACATGATACCAACTGACTCATAGGATTCCTTAACATTTAACAATTGGATGTGCTATGAGAAAACTCCAGCCTACAATGAAATTACAGAGTGGAAACTCTAATTATCAGACCCTCCCCCCACACACACATGCACACACTATGCAGTGAAGGGATAGCTCTGTGTCCTCCTGGAAGGATTCAGATGTGACTTTTAGACCTCCAGAAAGAAAGGATAGACATTCCTTGATTGTGAGTAGGACTATTCTGATTCCACTGAACCATGGCTTCAGAAGAGAACTTTGGCTGTGGAGGTCACAGGGCACTGCCACAGGGTCATGGTCCTACTGACATCCACACAGGCAACCAGAGTGTGGTATGCAGCCTATTCTGATGTGTCAGGTGCTCAAATTTTGAACACAAAGGTAGCTATTGTAGAAAGAGGGGCTGGTGCAACTTTTGCACAGAGGGGAAGCTTTTGCCTGGAGGCAGGAAACAATGACAAGGGCATAAGGAAGTGGAAGCACCCTAACCTGTCCCAGACCCCAAACAACAAACAGAGCAGGTAGAGACTCCATCAGCACCAGATAATGAAGAGGCTCCATGAAGCGATATAAGGAGCAGGAGAGGGTGAGCACCATTTCCATGGGACAGCTTTGGGGAAAGGAATGAGGAAAAGAGAGGGACAAAGACAGAAAGGAGAGAAGTTGCCCAGGAGAAGGCTTCACCTGTGACTCATGTAGAACAGTTGGTGGCTCAGGGAGGGACAGGTGGACACAGGTTGTGTTCCCCGAAGTTGACTGCACAAAGGGAAAGGAGGTGGGATGTTTTCAAGGAAACAGAGAGAGGTTGTAAATTTCCCACCAGCAGGTACAATCCTATTTTTTTTAATGTTAGTCATTTCATCCAATCTGCATTATAGACAAAAGAGTAATAGGCATCACAAAAGTGAAGATACAAAAACCCTAACAACTGGATGAAAGTCAAAATAAAAAAGCAGAAAAAAATGATAGTCTTTGCTACTCTTCAAATCTTTCCAATTAAGATTTCATCATGGTAATGCCAAAGTACCTTGTACTTTAAAGGGACTTTAAAAGGACAGTATACATTTTTAAAGGGGAAAAAATAGCCCAAGTCAGATTGTCTTCGGCCTCACAATTCAGGTAGAAATTCTGAAAGATACTTTTGTAACTTTTAAAGGAGAATAGATGCTTTTTTTTCTGGAGATTTTTGTACGCGATAAAACAAATGTTGTTCAAGTGTTTTGCCTTTGGTAGTGCAATGCCAGCACCATTCTTCTGGACTTGACAGGAAACAAATGGTAAGTAATAAACTTCCTACATGTATTGTTTCCCAGAGAGGCATGTATCTGTTGAACTTGTAGACAAAAGTAAATTATGATATATTTTCAAAGAATAATCCAACTGGTGATGCTATTCCCTACTCTTTCCTCAAAGAATAGAAAATTATAATCTCTTTTTAAGTCTTTTTTAATCTACCTATTTATCAATTAAGTGTGTTATTTTCTAAAACACATGTCGGAAAATCAACATCTTCATTCCCCGAAGCAATGTCTGAAATGTATGATTACTTGTACCTCACAAAAGAAAGGAAGTGAATCAAAGATTTTTAAACACAAATGCTCATTAATTCAGAAAGAAAATTTAAAAAGCCAAATAGAAATGTCACAGCCTTCGGTTTAAAGAACTACCAGGTTTTAGCCCAAATGTGATCTCCAACATTCTTTGCTACTTGGACAAGTCACATTCTCTCCCCAGCCTGTCTTTAATAAAATGCAGATACTGGGACAGATACAGAAAATTCTGTTTGGCACGAAATTGAAAAAGTAATCTACAATCAAGGAAGATTCAGGTCCTCTAAATACAAGGTAAATAGTTCATTTTAAAATTTAGTTTATTTTAAGTACATAAATAATGCATGAATAAATGTTCTGTATAAAATTTTGACATAAGGGAAAGTCTCTAGGAAACTAAATTATCATATTCATCTCTTCCTCCCCCCAATCATTTCCTCAGACAGGTGTGCTGAATACCCTTTACAGTACTTATTCTGTTCATTTATCTATGTGTTTGTTTCTACATTTTTTAATACTGAAGCTATGTAGTCACATTAGATAAAACTAAAAAATTAGTAAAACAGAGGAGTAAAAAAGGAAAAACCCATAATCTCATGACATAGCACAAATTCAATAACCAATTTGATCTATTTTCTTCAAATTTTGTCTATGCCCAATTTTTAATAATGGTTATAATATAGAAAAACGGAAAGATATTCAATACTCAATCAAAATTTCATATGGCTGTGTATTCTTCTTCGAGGTAATAACACTATTACTACCTAGTAATTTTAATCTATTAGGAACTTGATATTTAAGAAATAAATACAGAGATTAATTTTATTTTTTATGAAATGGAAAATAAGAATAAACTCCCTTTTAGGATACTCAAGATGGATGATAAGTGTATTAAAAAAAGCCAAAGGTTAACATCAGGGTTCAAATCACAGAATCTTAGAACTTAGAGGACATTTAATTGGCATTTAAACCATATTTATTATTTTATAGACTTGACAAGATAACCATGTGATGGCTTTCCCAAGGCCACATAGATAAAAAAATGCATAAGCCCCCCCCCCCCCCCCGCCGTTTTCTCTTCTCCTTAATGGAATGATATTTTCCTAGAAAGACACGTGCAAGGCTGGAAAAGCCAGAACTCAGTAGTCCTGTTTACAGAAGAGCTTTTAAAAAAGCATCTTAAAACCAAAGCTCATCCATTCAGTGTTTTAAAAAATTAAAAGTTTCTTAACAGAATCTGTTTCAAGTACTTAAAAGTGTATTTTTTGTTTACTTCTCTTGAAATAGCCAAAGGTCTTACAAAATCAGACTCAATTGCATAGGGCAGCCACAGCCAGGCATGGACAGGGGCTGCTTCCGATCTGACCTTCTGAGATGTCTTCCCTCATCTGCCAGCTTCGCTCATGTAGGGCACCTGTCTGGAACCCATCCCTCAGAAGCACCATATCCTACCCGAATCCCAGACACTTTTGAGAGTGAAAGTCTTTGAAAATAATAATTATATTGAGACAAGAGACAAAAACCAGAATAGTCCCAGACAAATCGGAGCATATCATCACCTTCTACACCTCAGAGTGTCAGCACTGTTTCGGACTCGGGGGACTCTGTGTGATCCTGTTTTGTCTCAGCATTAGATGCATAGCTTGTCTCTAGCAATCACTCCCCTTCTCTTGCTCCTCTGCCACCCACAGGCTGTTGCTCCTAAGATATCAGAAACACTAGTAGGTGCATTTGGGAATAGGAATTAGGAAACTTTTTATAAGATAATACTTGATTGGGGGAAATATTAAAACCACATTTTCTTCATCAGCAAATAATTCTTAAATTATTTGGGTAGACATTTTTAAAAACCATCATAGAATATAAGCCACATTCCTTGCTATAAATGGTTTAGAATTGTGTTGGGAAGATAAGCTCAAAGGCAAGAAAGAGATGGATTCAAAGGGACAAATTGTTCAGAGGATCATGACCGTCCACGGGGCCCGCTTCCCAAGAAGGCCTCTGAGGTGAGGGAAGGATTGGGCAACATCACCCAGAGGTTCAATCTGATAGAGCAGTACTTTAAAATAAGACAGGCCCTTGCCTTGCCCTAGGCCCTTGCATTCATGGTTTTTTTCCTCACAGAATGTTTTGTTCCAGAAATCTAACAGTTTGTGCTGCTAAGCAGCCTCCTACCCAGTGTATCAAAATGCTTTATAACTGTCTGAATTCCACGGACCTCTCAGGAATGTTCTGTTAACTCTGCCCCTCTCAGGAATGTTCTGTACGCTCCACCCCCTTCAGGAATGTTCTGTTAACTCCGCCCCTCTCAGGAATGTTCTGTAACTCCGCCCCCCTGCTTCAGTGAGCAAACTTGCCTACCCTGTAGACTCCTACGTAAGGAGGCTGCCGTCTCTAGTCAAGCACTAAGACTTCGGAGTATGAGTAAGAACTCCACTGAGCCTGCTGGTGTAATTAAAGGTTTTTCTCCACCTTTTTGAGTGACCTTTGGGTTCTCGAGTCTTCAAACTGAGGTAGCTGGGATGCTGAGCTGTAACACTCAGCTGTGCCTCAGAGCTGTAACGCTTGGGTATAGCACCGAGCTTTTCTGCTTTGCCTCAAGTCAGTCTGGACAAGAGTCAAGGTATTTTTTTGTTTTGTTTTGTTTTGTTTTTGTTTTGTGATACCGGGGATCAACTCAGGACCTTGCACTTTTGAGGCAGGTGCGGCACCACTGAGCTAAATCCTCAGCAAGAGTCCAGGTATTTTAAGCAGAGAGAAAAGCAAAAGATTGGTTGGTGCTGGGGACAACTTGCTTGGTCTGAGAATGCCTAGCTCACCTTGTTTCAGATTGAGTGGCATTTGCCGAATTGAGCTCTTAGTGTCCATAAAACAGAAGGAGAGAGAAATTTACTCTTACACTTCTTTTTCTGGTGATAGTTTTCTAATTCTTGACAAATACTGTAATTGGTTTGTTTTCCAAAGAATGAGTAAGTATTGGATTATTTTACTGGTTGAAGAACCAGGGTTGTGGTAAAGGTAAAGATTTGCCTCCTAATTAGTCTGGGGACTGTGGGGCAGTCAAAGGTTACCCCCCAGAACAGGGGCTGTCAACCTCATCTCATCCAAAGTGCTCTTCTATAACAAATATTTTGTAATACTCTTCTTATTGTGCTAAAATAAGACATTTTCTATAAACTACTCTACTTAGATGTATACATATAATTTTAAAAAATCAATATTGTACCCTAACTTTAATATAATGAAGTAATAGAAGACATTTTTATAACAAAAATTATGCATATATATTTCAATATGTTCCTTCCAGGGCATGATCATGCTGGATGACATAAAGGAGTGGACAGACAGCTCTGTAAGAATCTGCAGGAGGGTGGTTCTTGTGTGAATGTTGTAGATTTCTGAAATGGTAAAAAAAAAAAATACTAATATTCTGAATAAAACAAAGTTCAATCTTCCTTCTACCCCAAAAATCTTTCTTGAAATATTCAATATTTATTTGGAATAAGCAAAGAATACTGTATGTCTGTATATCAGGAGAGTGAGGCTCTGGTTCCAGTTAATTATGCATTGAATTTGGGATTGTCTTGTTCATCATCACCTATTTAGAAGCCTTAGCACTTGTCTCAAAAAAGGTCAGTGTACCCCTGCCCCCACCACTTATGACCACTCCAAACTATCCCTCCACTCTCTTTAGGGCCAACACTATCTCCATTAAGAACCACTGCCTTACATCCATCACAATCCACTATTAGAACAGGGGGTTTTTTTGGTACCAGGGAATGGAACTCGGGACCTTGTGTTTTGTGAAGCAGGGGGCCGAACCACTGGGCTAAATCCCTGGCCCCTATTAGAACAGTTTTAAAGAGTGAGAAGATAGAATCTTCTATCACACAATCTTATAAACCCTTACATCTGTATTATTTGCATATCAATACATTCTAAGTGCTTTTTGGAATGCTTTAGGCATTCTATTGTAAAGAGCTTTTCTCCTAACTTTGGAAAAACACTCCAGTGTCAAAATGAAGTCCAATAATGTGTCCTAGTAGTGAACAAAGCTGGAAATAAGAAAGACAAGCCACAGTGAAAGAGAACGTACTGCTTATGACTATGATAAAAAGGAATGAAACAGCAAGGCACCATAGTTTTTGCCATTGCTAGGGTAAAAAGATGATTCTGACCACATGATCTAGAGGAGTCCGTATCAAACATTAAGGCTTGATTCAAGGACATAGTGGAGGGATAAGTAGCAGAGCCAGCACCTAGTTCTGAACCAGCTTGAGTGATAGATAGGACTTAAGGCAATGAGGATTTGGAATGGGCATGCCTCTCCTACATTTATGGAAGCTCCCCTGTTTAACTCCTGTGACTCGAAATCCCTGTTGTCGGCCAATGTAACTTGATTCCAGATGGATAATGTGATAGATGGGGAGCACAGGTGATGGGCTCTGAGAAGGAGAAAGTCATGGGTGTGATGGGCCTGGATTTCTAAGTGATCAAGGTACAGCCTTACCCTCAATCATTTAGGGAGAAAAATCTTGTTATCAAATTAAAAAATTAAAACATGCACAGTTATCTAAGGGACTTTCACGCACTACAGTTTGGAGAGTTAATTGACACATTGTGGGAAGATGATTTGGAAATGAAAAAAATAGGAAGAAAGGGAGAAGGAAATATATATTTTTACCTAGTGATTCTCCTTGAAAAATCTAATCAAATTAACATAAAAGAAAATAAAAAGATTTGTGGGCAGTGATGTGTATTTTGGAAATGTGTAAATAGTAAAATCTTGGAAACTTTTTGAACTGAAGATTCTAAAGCTAGTTATTTAAATTTCTGAAGAATATATGTACAAAATAGTTCTGTATATATGTGTATATATATCCTCTCATTTATATGTATTGTACTTACAGTTCTACAATAATAATTTTTCAAATTCTCTTGCTCATTGCTAGCTTTTGTGCTTTCATATGTAGAGGAGTATAGCTGTTTATATACAATAAAGAAATATAACTATTCAGAAAGTATTAATCACAATAATCTAAAACCACTACTAACTTTAGACATATTTTAGGCTAATATATGATCACAATTTAAAGAATTAACAAATATATGCAATTAAATTAAGAAAGAAAATGAATCTTCTAAATTCTTATTTACCATAATAACTTCTTAATATCTGGATTATCTTTTCTTCAGGATTTACTCCAAATATTTATTCCATTTTTAAACAGTAGAGATATGTTTTCCCTAATATTTCTCAGATTATATAGTCTTTCCCCTTCCATCTCTATAAAAGACTAAAACAAATAATGGAGCTTTAGTGGAGGTGTGCAGTTAGCTTTCTTTATCCATCCAGCACTCCTAAATCTGGATTCCTAATTTAGTTTCTCAGGTCTTTAGATTTTCTGCATTTTATCACATTAGACAATATGTTAAAAACAAATATGGAGCACTGTAAAGGACCAAGTATAGTGAATGATCATTATTCACCACTCGAGTTATGCAGATATCTACATTTTTCAAATTACATTAGATTAAAAGTTTTTATAAAGTTCATACCCTTCCAGTCACTTTTCCCAGTCCTGCTCCTCTCTTGTCTTCCTTCCATCCCCAGAAGTAGCCACAATCCAAAGGTCATGCTGATGTCCCAAAACAAGACCTTCAAGAGGGCTCTGCTACTCTTCTCTGGTAACTGCAATAGGATAAGAGCTCAAATGTTTCTGGAGTGAATATTCATTCTGTATAAAATTATGGTCATGTAATATGCAGCATGTAACATATTATATTGTATTTAATATATATTAAATATATATGTTGCAGTACTTTTGTATATTTTTCAATTGCATGTAAGTAATTACTGTAACTAGATAGCAACTTTTTTTGTTTTGTTTTTTGGTACCAGGGATGGAACTTAGGACATTGTGCTTGCAACCACATGTGGTGCCATTGAGGTAAATCCCCAGCCCTAGATAGCAACTTTTATAAATTGTTTTTCTATTTAATCTGGCCTCCTGGCTGCACCTGTACCTGGATCCACACCACAGAGGCACAGGAGGTCATAAAGACCATTGTCCTGAGCTCCAGAAGACAGAGCAGAAGTGAACAACAGAAAGAGGGCCTTACTCCTTTTGAGTCCCCATCCTGAAGGGTAAAGTTGCTATATTGAGAAGTTTATTCACTATAAACGTATTTTGGGCTAGTCCTCAATTTAGATTTAATTCACATGGTTAAAGGAGATAGATTAATAACTACCACAAATTGTCGTTTTCTAAGCTGTGCTTGATACTATAGTTGTTGCTGATTGTATCACTTGGGCTATGGTGTTGTGATTGATCTATTCAGTTATCTTTCCTGGTATAATGAAAATGAGATTGCACCCAGAGTCATTAGAGACTAAAAACCTAAAGACCAGCTATATCTGGAAGACACCTCTGAGAAGCAATCATTCCATAAGGGTTCTAAATGCAAGCAACAAAGATACTTACAAAAAGAAATATTGAAGTATCAACCCAGGAATTAAATCAAGGACTGTACCAACAACAAAAAATAGAAAGAGAAGACATTTAAGCAAGGCACAAACCCAGTCTTCCAGCTTACCAAAGGCAAATTCTGGGGGAAATGAGGTGGAAAAGTCTGATAATCAACCACCTGGACACCCTGAACTGATAGCACAGGAAGTAACAAAACAGATGAATGAGGCTCCAGGAAAATTTCAAAACAGAAATAATTTCCCAGATAACTATAGAGATGTTGAGCAGAATAAAATACATGATTAGAGACTCTAGAAAAGAAACAGATAAAAAAAAAAATAGATGAGCTTAGGACCATGATGGAAGCCATGAATGCCCAGGATAAGAAAGAAATGGAATCCATCAATTCATCAATCAAAAGAAACAGACTGGCAGAATGGATTAAGAAGCAAAATCCAACAATATGCTGTATACAAGAAATGCACCTAATTAAAAAAGAAACTCATAGACTGAAGGTTAAAGGATGGAAAACAGTTCTCCATGAGATAGGAACCTGGAAAAAAGCAGGGGTAGCTATCTTTTTTGCAGACAAAGTAAATTTCAAACCAAAACTAATTAAGAGAGACAAAGAATGTCACTACATCCTTGTAAAGGGAACAATCCAAGAGGAAGAGATGACAGTCATAAATATATATGGACCAAATATTAATGCCCTAAACTCTACAAAACAAATATTAAGGAACATGAAAAACCAAATAAACACTAATACAGTTGTAGTGGGGGATCCCAATTACCTCACTGTCACAAAAAGACAGATCATCTAGACAAAAAAATCAACAATGAAATACTAGAAGTGAACCAAGCTTTGGAACAAATGGATGTCTACAGAGTGTTCCACCCCACAAAATCGGAATATAGATTCTTTTTGGCCGCACATGGGTCATTCTCCAAAATAGACCACATACTAGTTCATAGAACATGTTTAAATAAATGCAAAGGAATTGAAGTTATCCCCTGTATATTATCAGACCATAGTGCAATTAAACTGGAGATCAATAGCATAAGAAACCACAAGAACTTCACAAACACATGGAAACTGAATAACACTCTCCTGAACAACCAATGGGTCATACAGGAAATTAAAGAAGAAATTAGACAGTTTTTACAATTTAATGATAATGCCAGCACAACATATGGGAATTTATAGGACACAATGAAAGCAGTTCTACGAGGGAAAGTCATAGCAGTGAATGCCCACACTAGGAAAACAGAGCGAGCTCAAATAAACAACCTAATGGTGAATCTTAAGCTCCTAGAAAAAGAAGAGCAAGACAAACCCAAAGCTCATACAAGGGAGGAAATTATAAAGATCAGAGCAGAAATCAATGCAATGGAGACTGAGAATGATACAAACACTCAACAAATCAAAGAGTTGTTTTTTTTAAAAGAATAAATAAAATTGATAAACTCTTAGCCAGCCTTAAAAGAAAAGGCTCAAATCCATGCAATTAGAAATGAAAAAGGTGAAGTCACAACAGATTCAGCAGAAATCCAGAGGCTCAGCAATACCTGCTTCAAGAACCTATACTCTAATAAAATGGAAAATACAGAAGAAATGGATAGATTTATAGAAACATATGAATTACCAAAGTTGTACAAAGAAGATACAAAAAATTCTAAACACCCCGATTACAATGAGTGAAATTGAAAACGTAATTAAAAATTTACCAACAAAGAAAAGCCCAGGTCCTGATGGCTTCACTCCTACATTATACAAGACATTTAGAGAAAAACTATTGCTACTACTCTTTAAACTTTTCAATGAAATTGAAAGGGAAGCAATACTTCCAAATTCATTCCTGGAAGCAAGTGTTACTTTGATTCCAAAACTGGGGAAAGACCCAACCAAAAAGAGAACTACAGGCCAATCTCTCTAATGAACATCTATGCAAAAATCCTCAGTAGGATACTGAAAAACATAATACAGAGGATCATCAAGAAGATCATATACCCTGACCAAGTCAGATTTATCCCAGGGATGCAAGGACGGTTCAACATACGTAAATCAATAAATGTAATACACTATATTAACAGAGTCAAGGACAAATCCATATGATCATCTCAATAGTTGCAGAAAAAGCGTTTGACAAAATTCAACACCCACTCATGATAAAAAAAAAATCCCTGCAGAAAATTGGAGTAGATGGCCTTTATCTCAACTTGATAAAGACTATCTATGAAAAACCAACAGCCAACATCATACTAAATGGTCAAACAATAAAAACTTTCATGCTAAAATCAGAAGCAAGACAAGGATGTCCACTATCACCACTCCTATTAAATATAGTTTTGAAAACAGCCACAGCAATTAGACAAGAGAAAGAAATAAAAGCAATAAAGATAGGAAAGGAAGAAGTTAAATTGTCATTATTTGCTGATGATATGATACTCTGCATAAAAGACCCAAAAAACTGTGCCAAAAGACTTCTAGACTTAATTGACAGATTCAGTGGAGTAGCTGGATACAAGGTAAACACTCAAAAATCAGTAGCCTTCTTGTACACAAATAACAGACTCAAGGAGAGAGAAATTGGGGAAACAATCCCTTTCTCAACAGCATCCAAAAAAATGAAATATCTAGGAATCAATCTAATGAAGGAAGCAAAAGACCTCTACACTGAAAACTACAACACTCTGAAAAAAGAGATCAAAGTAGATATAAGAAAATGGAAAGACATCCCCTGTTCCTGGGTAGGAAGAACTAATATAGTGAAAATAGTCATACTTCAAAAACTGCTGTACAGATTCAATGCAGTCCCAATTGAAATCCCAACAGTATATTTCACAGAACTAGAGAAAACAATCCAAAAATTCATTTGGAACCAGAAGAGACCTAGAATAGCAAAAGCAATTCTAGGCAGCAGAGACATGGCAGGGGATATCACAATTCCCAACTTGAAACTATACTACAAAGCCACTGTGATAAAAACAGCATGGCACAGGTAAAGAAACAGGCCTGAGGATCAGTGGACTAGATTAGAAGATGCAGAAACAACTCCAGACATACTCATATACCTTGTCTTTGACAAAGGAGCCAACCATCCTCACTGGAGGAACAATAGCCTCTTTAATAAATGGTATTGGAAAAACTGAATTTCAATTTACCAAAGATTAAAACTAGACCCCTATCTTTCACCATGCACTAAACTAAAATCCAAGTGGATTAAAGCTCTAACTATTAAAACAGAAACACTAAACTTGCTGGAAGATAGGTAGAACTCTCAAAGACACTGCAATAGGAAAAGACTTTATGAACAAATCCTCAGTAGCATGGGAACTAGTACAAAGAATCAACAACTGTGATCTCATCTTTTAAAAAAGCTTCTACACTGCAAGAGAAACCACCAGCAGAGCTAAGAGACAACCTACAATATGGGAACAAAAATTTTGCCAGATGTTCCTCAGACAAAGGTCTACTATCTAGAATGTATAAAGAACTAAAAAAATCAGCCCCCCCCCAAATATAAAGACCCAATGCAAAAACAGGCATTAGAAATGAACAGACGTTTTTCAGACAAAGAAGTAAAAGTAACAAATAAACATGAAAAAATGTTCAAAATCACTGATCATTCGAGAGATGCAGATGAAAACAACACTGAGATTCCACCTCACCCCAGTAAGAATGGCTGCTATCAAGAAATCAACCAGTAACAAATGCTGGCGGGGGTGTGGTGAGAAAGGAACCCTTCTCCATTGTTGGTGGGAATGTAGACTGGTGCAACCACTGTGGAAATCAGTATGAAGATACCTCCAAAAACTAGGGTTAGAGGTTCCATTTGAACTAGCTATTCCTCTGCTGGGTATCTTCCCAAAACAATTAAAAGAATCATACCACTGTGATATATACTCACCCATGTTCATAGTGGCACAGTTTGTAATAGCTAAAGCTTGGAAACAGCCCAAGTGCCCATCGACTGGAAACTGGATAAAGAAGATGTGGTTTTTTTCTGAAATGGAGTACAACTCAGCCATAAAGAATGAAAAACTAGAGACATTTATAGCTAAGTATGCTTTCAAGACAGAGCCTCCAAAGACAGGGAACTCAGTCTGTGCCATTCATTTCCTCCATGTTCTGACTCACCTCTGGCAACTCCTTGTTTTCCAGGTAAATCTCTAGAGCTTTGAGTTGGCCACTCTTGTGCTTTGTCCGAGGTTTGTAGCGGTCAGTTATGGGAGGATCTATATCTATATGCTTACTCATTCACATTAGCTGCTCCACTAGCCTGACTGCCCTCATTTATTTATTTAGCCACCAAATAGACCTTCCGTGTCTTATTATGACTGTACCCAAAAAGTATGGTGAAGTTTAATTATGTCTGCCTCTTTATGTATTTTTATTACAGGATATATAATAAGAAATAGGAATTTGATGTCCTCGGGTATGAATGTCAACCTTGCTAGATGTTGCTAAATTACTGTGCGGTATATTTGTAGCAACTATGCTTGTATCAGCAGTTTTGCGACTTTTCGCTTCTGCACTTTCTAACCCGTATTTGGTATGCACAGTCGCTTATAAAATTTAGTATTCTAATGAAGGGAAGATTATCTGATTGCTGTTTTTATCTGTAATTCCCTAATAACTAGTGAGGTTGAGCACATTTTCGTGTTTATTGACTCAGCATTACCTGTCCTGTGAATTGCCTTTTTATAATTTTTTTCCATTTTTCTATTAGATGTTCTCTTATTGATTTATAATGATGTCTTCTCTATTTTCTGATTTCTTATCATTTGCATTGCAAAAACCTTCTCATTCTGTTGCTTATCTTTTAGCTTTATTTGTGGTAAAGTTTCCAATACAGAAGTCTATATTTTGATTGTCAAGTTTATTGTTTGTTGTTATGATTTCTAGTTTTGATGCTTCCTTTTGAAAAATCTCTCTTCTTTTATATTATCATGCAAATGTAGTTTTGGAACACTTATTGTTATAGGCAGTCTTTTAGGCACTGGATAACATACTTTTAAAAAAGGTATAACAGTGATACCTGCATTCCCATGTTTATAGCAGCACAATTAATAATACCTAGATCTTGAAAACAGAATATCGTCCATTAACAGATGAATGGGTAAGGAAAATGTGGTGCTTATACACAATGGAGTACTATGCTGCCATGAAGAAAGATAAACTTGAGACCTTCATAGGTAAATGGATGCAACATGAGAACAAATTTAAGTAAAGTAAGTCAGATACACAAACTCCAATATAGTGTGGTTTCTCTTATATGAGAAATTGTACATATAAATATAGAGCAAAATAAAAGAAATAGGAAGTAAGAAGATCAAATACTTCCCCAAATTATGTATTTCATTGTTTCAAACATATTTTAATATATATGCTAATTTGTTTCATTCATATAACTATTTCATCTTAGTTCAATGAAAAGAAAGTTTTGTGTTAGTATCTCTTTTTTTCTATTTTGTAAGAATTTTTTGGTTTATGTTTTGTATTCTGAGTAACTACTTTGAAGATAATTATATGCAGTGTATTACCTATTGTCCTTCTCTTATTATTTTGTTATGACTTTTTTTTAGTTTTTCATTTTAAAAAGGTAATTGGTGGGTCAGGGATGTAGCTCAGCAGTGCCACACCTGCCTGGCAAGTGCAAGGTCCTGAGTTTGATTTCTGGTACCCCCTCCCCCCAAAAGGTAATAGGAAAGATATCTATCTATCTATCATCTATCCATTCATCCTGAGTACTGATATCTGCTCTAAAGAAGAAATAATAAAACAGCAAGGCAGCATAACAACACAGTCAAGATCACAGACTTGGGAACGAGACTTCCTGGGGTTAGAGCTCTGCCAAGTATTAGCTTTGGGCAGATATTTCACCCTTTCTCTGTGCTTTGGTTCCATGGTTTGTAAATGGGAAAGATAATAATATCTACTCAAAAGTGGATATCTTCAATAAGATTGAAGGACTAAATGGGCACACGTGTACTGTCAATTCTAGTGCACATTAATTACTATATAAGCATTTATATAGAGCAAATAAAATATGAGACAAAAATCAGATGGAGGAGATATAGGTCTGGAGATGAATTCTTCATGGAAAACTTGACTACAGATGTGGCATTTGAGTAGAATCTTAACTAATGTGAGCTAGAAAAATCCTTTATGCTCAAGTTGTGGAAATTTAGAAGATTATGCCATACTTTCTTTTAATCACTTACATTTTCATTGTTTGTCTCCTAATCCATCTGGAGTTTCATTTCGTGCATGGTGTGAAGCAAGGATATAATTGCATTTCCTTCCATGTGGAAAACCAATTGTCCCAACAACATTCATCAGTTTATTCTTTCCTGATTTACTAATTTCTTCCTGGATATACACAATATTGTGCCCTTAAACATGGGGCCCTTCTATTCTGTCCCACTCATCTCTTTGACTGTCACTCTGCCAGTTCCACATAGTCTTAATTACTAGGTCATAATAAGCCTTGGTATCTTCCTGGGCAAGTTCTGTTTCGCTTCTGTCACATTTCACAACTTTCATGACTATTGTGACCATCTTTGAAAGTTCAGTTTTCTCATTACCTATCACTAGTGTATGAGATGCTATTGAATTTTGACTTTTATCTTGTATTCTGAAAACATGTTAAGCTTTCTTATTAGTTCTAGTAGCATATTTGTAGAATTTCTAGGTGTTTTTTTGGTAAAAATATTTAAGATCGATAAACAATAATACTCTTTATCTTCCTTTTCTAATTATAAACTTTAAAATTATTACAGTTTCTAAAATAATGCTGAGTTAATAGGAAATAGGGAATATGTTTATGCTATCCCTGATTTAGTGTGGTTTTTTGAAAATTACATCATTAATTGTTTGTTATGTGTGTTTTAAGTGTTTAATTGGTGTTCTTTTTCAGGTTAAGAACATTCCTCCTGTTCTAGTTTGTTAAAAATTTTATCAAATGATATTCCAGAATCAATGGTGTTATGCTTTCATTTTATTTTTAATTAAAATTAATTGGTTTCATATTCTTGAATAATTAGAACAGTCTTTATTCAAGTTTGTTGATTATGAAGTTTTACACTACATTGTCAGATTATTTACACGTACATTCAGTGGAGGGTTTTGTGTCCATGCTCACACGTGAACTCTAATTATTGACCTGTACACTGTTTTATCTATTCCTTCTGCTCTGCTGTGTATCCCAGGAGACGTTTCTCACTTGTCCATTGACCTCTGGCTTCTGAGTAGTTTGGCCAGTGAGTGGCCCAATCTACTGGAAGTAGATTGAGGGTTGGGAAAAGGGGAGGGCTTGGGTACCAGGACTCCCTCCCTGCTCAGAATGTCTGGTGGTGGCTGCCTCTCCTCTCCAACCCATCTGATCCATCCCTTTCTCTCTGTTGCCAGACTTGATCAGACAACTCAAGAGTTCCTGCATCTGTGCTGGGGCCCATACTTCTGGGCGCCATTAAAACCACCTTTTGTCTTTGGAATTTTTGCCCTAGGGCTGGTATTGGTTTCTTGCTATTGCTAACCCCTCAGGCCCTTTCCAGTCACCTCTGAGACCTGTCTATAGCTAAAAACCAAACCAAAACAAAGCCTCCACCCGTGGTACCAGTTGAATTTCTGTGCTTGAAGCGTTGTGAGTGGTTTCCACTTTCCTGTGGAGACCCTGGCTGCACATCCTCGCAGTGTTATGTGAACAAACTCTTCTGCTCCTTTGACATCGTAGTACACCCTCATGAGATGACTCGCTAGTTATCATGCTCTTCTATTTTATTTTTATTTTTATTTTTTTGTGGTGCCGGGATTGAACTCAGGACCTTGCACTTGCAAGGCAGGCATGGTGATGCTGAGTCATGCGCTTTTAAAGACACACTTTATACAAGATACAGATTATATGGAAAATATTTCATGATATCAAAAAAACTGAGGAATTTGCATTTTAAAACAAGTAAAAGCTGTATGTGTTTATTTTCTCGAATTATATATATTTTAAGTGACAACTGAAACTGGATTAATGCCATAGGTCTTTAAAAATCTCATAACCATTTTCCTTACAGGAGACATTTTATTTGTATGAAGTATAATGAGTAATTTTAAAATATGAATTCAACTGATCATATTTGATTGCAGGCTTTGCTCCAGACTCTTACTAAAGGCAGGGGTAAGACATTTACACTACATATATCTCAGGGGTAAAACTTTGGCATAGGAGATGCTCCTATACCTGTGAGGTGTAATTGATTTTGTCGTCATCACACAAGGATAATTTTCTTTTAGTCAATGGATAATGACTTTATACAACTCCACCTTGCATTCTGACAACTCTTTTCCCACACCAGAGTTAAAGAAGTAATGGAGACATTTCAAACTTTATTATACTAATCATGACACACGTAAAAAATAAAACCTGTCTAATCAAAACTTTGGATATTGATAGTTAAATGCATAAATAGGAAAACACTTATTATATTGTCACTCTATGCAGAGATCACAGTTATCTCTACTCTCTGATATCTAAACCTTCAAAACTTCCTATTGATGCTACATTTAAAAGAAATATTATCAGAGAAATTGAGAATGATATTTTTAAATTTAACATTTATGAAGTAGCACTATTTTAGCTCTTTTATATTCGCTCTTGTTTAATGATGAGAAAATAGTGGTATGTATTATCACAACCTTTTGACAGATGAGAAAAGGGAGACTCACAGTAATTAGGTTTCTCAAAATTCATAGTAAAGTGTCCAGTTTAGATTTTAAAGCCAACTTATCTGACTTTAAATATCCTGCTACCCAATGGACACTACACTTGCTATTTGACCACGGTTTTTTATTTACATACAAAGTTAGATCCCAATAATAATAATAATAATAATAATAATAGGATTATTTCCTAAGGCAAAGGGACACATCAGAATCTTTTTAGGGAACTCTCTGCAAAATGCATATGGCCAGAGGTGACATCAAAGAGTTAACCACCTCTGTGTCTCAGTACGTCCACACTACTAAGTCGCACTCTTACATGTGTTCAGTCTCATCCCTTTCTCCTCTATGGTATGTATTGAGGATCTAGCTCATTTAATTTAATAGTCCATGAGATTTATTTCAGTTCATGGCATTTGCAAATTTTCTAACACACACAGAGAGAAAGGAAAGTAAGCGTCCAGGTATCAGACACCTGCCACCCTCCAGATGTATGCAGGGTGTGTTTGTTCTGTAACTAACCAGTATGTTTCCATATTCCACACACACAGCACCTATACATTTCTCTCTCCTTTACTGAAGTACTCAATGCTGCCTTTCTTGTAAAATATCTAGAGCCAGGGGACCAACCCACATTGTTGCTATACACTGAGATCAGAGTACATATTGGTTTATGGTAGATTTGTCCATGACTGGGGAGAAATTTAACAAAACTGCTTTGCTAAAAGCATCTTGACAGAGTTCACCTCTGTCCTTTTTTTTCTAAACACCCAGGTCTACACTTCAAATGAACCTGAATATCAGTTCCACAGGTATGATAATGCCAGGAAAGAATGCCAATTCCCCAGTCTACAGCAAAGCTTCTCCCTAGGAAATCAGTTTCACATGCCTAAGGCACCAGATCCCTGGCAGAATCCCGAAAAGTTGTGCAATGGGAGAAGTTATCTTCGCTCCAATGACTACCCTCCTAGAGTTTTATAGTAGAAGCCCCTCTGGGAAACCAAGTGAACATCTGAGTTGCACAGTGAATATGGAATTGCAAACGAGGGCTCAGATCCATGAGCTATTTTACCCCAGTGTTTTAGGAACCCTTTCTCCCTTTCTAGAACACATTCTTATCTAGGAAAGGGGGGCTGGCGTCTCAGGATTAAGCAATCTCCTTCAGTGCTGTGCGGGGATGAAACTAATACTGATCTTTCACTCCGCTCAGTTTTTCAAGGTTCCATATTCCTTTTTTGCAGACTTTCTGATTTCTATTACCTTCCTGATTTCTAGGTGATATCATTGTTTTCATCTTTCAAATTCTGTATTAACATTTTCTATTTAATTCCCTGAAATTAAGCAGAACGATAATTCACACCTTCTCGGTTGGGTTCGTAAGTGTGCATTGTTAATTTTTGGTGCCAATTCACTCTACCTTGGCTGGATATTGCTTTTATTTGGCATTTGATTGTACTGGGGTGGAATATTAATACATGTTGTTTCTTATCAAGACAACAGGAATCAAGAACCATTACAAAGTTATTTAACTTTTCTGAGCTTTGACATTTCATCATTAAAATAGGGAGTAAAGAATAAGTAATCTAGGCTATACACTTCTTTCCCCTTTTTTATCAAGGTCTGTT
Organism: Heterocephalus glaber; assembly: GCF_053883595.1. Lineage (NCBI taxonomy): Eukaryota > Metazoa > Chordata > Mammalia > Rodentia > Bathyergidae > Heterocephalus > Heterocephalus glaber. Next base: position 3,865,760 of record NW_028258153.1, read on the forward strand.
TTAGTGTTTGGTTTATAATAAACAGGCAACAAATTATTGCCAAATTAAATTATATCATTTATTTTCCTTCTCAGTCATATACCAGGAAACAAGGTACCATTGTTATTACCTTAATTATGTAGGAATACTGGCAGGGCTTCCTTTAAAGTCCAGGGAACATGGTAGAATAAATTTGTGAGTAATAAAACTCCAAAATGAATATCAACAAAATTTCATTTTAATATAATGACATCAAAGCTGGGATATAAGCTACATGGGGAAAAAAAAGATCAGCCTCATTATTTCAGTACTACACTCTTTTTAGACCAAAACACAAATTACTCGGTTTGATTATCCACAATGTTCATTGAATTTGACTCCAAATGACTTTTGATTGTTTCCTCAAATCAAATGTCTTCAAAGGACAAATATCTGTTAATTACTGAAGGGATTCAAAAGATTATGCTATCAGCTTTAATCTGAATACATCAGAAAGAAGATCCAGCAGTCTTTGTTACTGTAGAGTGGTTTAGATATTTAGTCAGATAGGATGTTTTAAATGGAAAAGGAAAAAATAAGTTGTAGAATAATTTTTAAAAGTCTATGCATGGTTGTTTTATAAGCAACATAGAATCTAATTTAAACTACCCAAAGCAAAAAAATAAATGTACTGTTCCATGTAACCAGGACATCCAGAGGGAATATCTGACTTTTAGTGATGCAGGATTCATGTCTCAGGTAGTGTCACCGGGGTCCCATTGTCCCTCACTTGGCCCTTCCTTAGCCTCTACAAGTGGATCTCTGCCAGCCCCAGTTCTCCTCTCACAGAAACAAAAGTTTTAAATCTCAGAGGTCACCTTTTTTTTGCTGTTACTTAAAGAAAGAGGAATATCTCTTCTGGCAGCTTTCATAGAAGAAAAAGGACAGTCATCTCAGGAAACGAGAGAGCATTTCCTATTAGTAGGTTACTTTGTGTTGATTGGGTTCAACCTCCTCTCTGAACCAATCAGTGAAGCTGGGAAAATCAGATGCAAATTTTTTTTTTTTTTTTTTTTGTACTAGGGATCAAACTTGGGACCTTAAGCTTGTGAGGCAGGCACCGCAACCACTGAGCTAAATCTCCGGCCCTGGGATGTGAATTTTGATTGATACCAGTCAGGGCCTGTTTGTAGAGCTGGGGGTGGTAACATTTTTAGGGGGTAGTATGAGAATCCACCAAGGAGAAATTGTTATCATAAGAAGGGGATGTGGAAACTAGAGAACGAACACAATAAATGCTTATAAAACAATGTGAAGTAATAGTAGGCAAAACTGAAAGAGCATTTATGAATTGCTAGTTATAACTCTGAAATATTAATGACAACTTGGAGTTCATGGGTTATTTTTGTACACTGACATTGAAAATAACCAATTAGAAGAGGTAGGTCAAGAGTTCCAATTCTTGTCTTACAGATAAAACAAGGCTCAGAGGGCAAAATTCTGAATGATAGAAGTGGGGCTGAAATCTCAACCTCCCGAACTCCAGTGCTCTTCTTTTTCTTACAATTTTTATTTTTTATTAGCACATGTTTGCGGAACATAATTATTACATTCCTCTAGGAAGTTGGTACATGGATACAACATGTTTTAATTCTTTTTTCATCCCTTCCCCTGCCCTCACTCCCCCTTTTTCCCTCTTTTGGTCACCTTCAATTTTCTATTATCACTCTTTTATTTTGCTCTTATTTATATTTTGGGTTTCTCATATAAGACAAACCATGCAATATTTAAACTTATGTGTCTGATTTATATCACTTAAAATTACAGTCTCAAGGTGTATTCATTTTTCTATAAATGACCCAAGTTTATCTTTCTTTATAGCAGAGTAGTACTAGATTATGTATAAATACTGCATTTTTTAATCCATTCATAGGCCACTTCTAAGATTTAGCTATCTAGAGGTGTACTGCAATAAACATGGGTGTGCATGCATCATTGTAATATAATGTTATTAACTTTGGGGAGAAGATACCTAGAAGAGGAATAGCTGGGTCAAACACAATTCCTAGTTTTAGCTTTCTGAAGAATCTCCATACTACTTTTCATAATCCTTGAATTAGCTTACATTTCCCACCAAAAATGTAGAAGTGTTCATTCTCCCCTGCAGCCTCACCAGCATTTGTTATTATTTGATTTTTTTGATGATAAGCCTTTTTTCTGGAGTAAGAAATAATCTATGTTTTTTTAAAATTTGCATTTCTCTAATGGCCAGAGATGTTGAACATTTTTTTCATGTATTTATTGGCTATTCGTACTTCTGAGACGTGTCTATGGATTTCAGTTTTTTATTTTTTTTGATTGGGTTTTTATTGGAGGGGAGTAATTTTTTTGATTTCTTAATATGTTCCAGGTATTAATCCTCTGTCCAAGGAATAGCCGGCAATTTTTTTCCCTTTTTGTAAGTTGTCTCTTCACTCTATTTGTTGCTTCCTTTGCTGTGCAGAAGCTTTTTAATTTGATATATCCCCATTTGCTTGTTGATTCTTGATATTATTTCTTGTGCAACTGGAATTCTGTTCAGAAAGTCATTGCCTACACCTGTGTCTTGAAGAGCTTTATCTATTCTATTTTCCAGCAGATTGAGTGTTTTTGTTTTAACATTTAGAACTTTGACCCTTCTTTATTTTAGTTTAATACACAGTGAAAGATATGGCTCTAGATTCAATCTTCTGCATGTGCACAGCCAGTTTTTCCAGCACCATAATAGATGGTGGCTATCTTGATACACATGGATGAAATTGCCTAATAACATATTGCTCAGATTATATTTCCACCATGTGGAATATAATTTAAATTGAAAAAATTTGGCCTATGTGGAGTCTACTAGCTAATTAGAATTTTTTTTCCAGACCATTATTTGTTCAATATTAGTTTTGAAAATCTTTCTAAAACAAATCACTGATGTCTTGTTAATGCTTGAGACTTTTTTAAAAATTATATGGAAAAATGTTTCAGTACTTTTCAGTTTTGCTTTGGTTGAGTTCTATTATATTTGAATATTATTATAGTTTTCCCCTTGCATTGCTTTTCTTTGAATAATTTTAATTTTTGTATATATGTATATTTAGTGAATGATAATAAAGTTATACATTAAAAAAAAAGAGGCTATCTTTCCTCCAGTGTTGGTTTTTGGGCCCTTTGTCAAAGATTAGCTGAATGTGCCTGGGGTTATTTGAGCATCCTCTATTCTCTCCCATTGGTCCGTTTGGTTTTGTTCAAATTCTAGCTCCACCCACCACTTCATAACATTCCTTGTGATCTTCAAGCCCTGGTTTCTTCACCTGTAAAATGGAAACGTTATAATGCCAACCTTATGTATTTGTTGGATAAAAAAATCTGAGTTGTTTGTTTATTTAAAATAGTCAGCACTGTCCCTAACAGAAAACATCCAGTACATATTAGTACAATTTATGTTTGGAATTTCTTGCTTTTTTATTGTCAAAATTTCACTGTTATCCTAGTTGACAAAATTATTTTTTAAATGATTATAAAAAATAAATTTAAATTAGTGCTTATTGTCCATTTTGTTCCAAACTGCTTCTCTGGAAAACAGTTTCATCATGAAACCATAATTCATGAGGATTTGACCCCTGACCTTTACTCCAAGTATTCATGAATTGGCGTAAGAATTTTAAATTAAATAGCCTTTCCAATAACCTCATGCTCTCATCGACCTTTTAAGACTAATTAGGCATAATTAGCAGTATTTCTCTGATAGTCTCCATTTAATGTTCTGGCCTTTGAACAACTGTAAGGCAGAGACGTTAATAATTTCTAAAGTATGAGGAAGGTCATATCATTCAGGTATGGAAAGTTTTTCCTAAGCTCAAAAGGAATTGGTAGTTTGGTGACTATTTCAGGATGAATCATGAAGTTGAATTCAATGAACCACACTTAGCCGTTACATATCTGTTTCATAATTAGGGAGCTCTAAGTTATTCCTTTTCACACTTGTTATCTGTTGGCAGAAGTTCAAGATAAATATTTTCCATTTGAGCTCACACTTCAAAAAATGTCCAGAAACACAGTACTGGCAATTCTGAGCTGCTCTAGAAAGGAAGATATATAAAAATATCTATAGAAAGATTTAGAAAGAAAGAGATGAAAGAAAGAAAGGAAGAGAAGAAAGAAGGAGAAAAGAAATGCAGAAAGAAAAGGCGTTTTAAAAGTAACCTTTTCCAAAAATGATTTCTATTAATTAAGTTTCAATTTTATTTGTATGGTAGGCCAAATTTTGGCACAATATAATCAGAAAAATTCCAATAATTTTAGAAATATATTTATGTTACTGTTTTTAAGTTAATTTAATGTTCATGAAAGCAACATATTCATGTATTTCTTAAAATGCTACGTTTTCCTGTAAAATTTATAAAGAAATGCAGTAGTACCCTTCTCCTTTTGTATATGTTTTGTAGTTGTATATCTTTGAGTTAATCACTTTGAGGTCTTTAATTTTTTCTGGACATTAAATCCATATGCTACAATAATATTCTTATAATTACTTTGCCAGTATTATGCATAAAATGTTCAATGTACACAAGATATTCATGAATATAAGTATGAAAATTTCATTATCTTTTAAAAATAATTTTTATTAGGACTAGGGATTTAGCTCAGTGGTTCTGCCACCTGCCTCGCAAGCGGAAGGACCCAAGCTCGATCTCCGGTACCAAAAAAAAATTTTATTAGTATCTATTAATTTTATAAAATATTGGGTTTCAATGAATATATTTTGATCATATCTATTCCCTACTCTCCTTTACATTCCCTCCCCCTCCACCTTACAGCTTTCTTCTTGTTAATAGTAATCTCCTTTCTACCTTCATGTCATCTTTTTATGATTCCATGTATTAGGAAGACCATGTGATACCTGCCTTTTCAAGCCTGGCTTATTTCACTTAACATGATGATCTCCAGTTCTAAGATTTAATCATCTTAAATCACACACACACACACTCACACACACTTTACTTTCCTTCCATCTTCATAACTACTTGTATTTATTTACCTGAATCAGACTCTATAATTATATTTGTTCTTTTTATACAATCCCTTATTTTTCCTGAAATTCATAATTACCTTTTTAAAAAATTTTTGCTTACTTTTTATGTACCTACTGCATGTTTTCCTCCAAGTGCTGTGACACATTTATTAAATGACAATTCATACTATTGTCTAAATGTTTAAACCATCTGATAATTCCTCATTCCCTTTTGGAATCCTCCACGTTAGAAAATTCAATTTCCTTCTCCAATTTTAGCATCCTTCTCCTCCAGTCAGGATGGAGTCTTTCTTTGTAACTTCCTGCTCTGCCTGCACGGCTCCTCCTTTGTCCCAGCACAGACTCATAGGAGATAATCTTTTGATGCTCTCCTGGAAGGAGACTAACACAGATAAACATGAAACAGAAATTGAAATTGCATGGTACTGACCAAAATACCTATAGGACTTCATACCAAAGACGCACATCCATATGGATATAGGGGTAGCTAGAAGGGTCTATGGGAGCAATTTTAAAAGTGTTTTTCTATTTTTTTCTATTTCATGTGAAATGTAAAATCCACTCATGTTTATTATTGCTGCTGTTTTTGAGATGAGGTTTCACTATGTTGCCCTGGCTGACCTTGAGCTTGAGATTGTACCATCTCAGCCTCTCAAGTAGCTGTGATTACAGGTGCACCCTCACACCCAGCTTACCGTTCATATCTTTTGCATGAGATTATTCTATTCTGTTGCACACTAACATTGCTTTTGGAAATCAGCTGTTGTTTGAATCAGTTCCTATTCTCTTAGGTAGAAACCCATATCTCTAAGAACTACTGTACATGGCTTAGAAGGCCCTTCATCATCTGACCAGCCTCTCAAGTGCCTTTCTGCTTTGTTCTCTTGCTGTCTGTGCACTTCAGGCCTGCATCCATAGGTGGAGACCTCAGCTGTGTTTCCCTTTCCAATTCCAGTTTTGCTTTTAACTTGTTAACTCACTTTTATCTTAAACTTCATTTCCTGGCAGAACACTTGCTAACATCTCTGTCAGAGTCAGTGTCCCCAGTCAAGTGTGCTCACATGGCCCTCTCCTCCCTGTAAATTATTCTGACTGTGGTGTGTTTTTACATATTTGCTGAATATTGGATTGTCTAACTCCCTGAGAAATTCATTGGCTACGTAAGAGCTGGGGTCATGTTTGTTTTGGTTCACCATTAATTCCTCAAGAACTGGCAAGAGTCCCAGGAAATAAGAAGCACTTAATAAATACTGACATGAATAAATAATTAAATAAATAATAGCTAAATTAATAAAATTTTATAAGAAATAGGCATGTCAATGTCCTTCGATTTACTTGTACATTCAACATGAGACAGTACATGAATGTGGTTACCATCGAGTAGCTATTTCTTGAATTAATGCATTAATTGCTGAAATTTAACTTGATAGCTTCAAAGTAATACATTAAGATAGTTGCAACTCCAGGGGAAATTTAAATATGTCCCCAAGGACAAAAATTATCATTGACTTCACATGCATGTTTACTGTACCATTATTTTTACATTATTTTTAGATTTATTCAAAGTATTCTTAGACTTTGTACACAGTTAAAAACTGAAATTGAATCCAGACTGTTAAAAACATACTTTACTTGATTTTGTTGTTTTGCTTTGTTGTTGTCAGGTAAAAGAGCCAAAAACCAAGACCAGACCAGTATTACAACAAGGCTTGCTGCTTCTGAACAAAGAGTGCAGCAACATGGCAGGGGCTGGAGCCCCTTTATAGAGGTTGGGTGGGGATTGGGAGGTATGACAGTGAGGGACTGGAGGGTCTACAAGTCATGTCACCAAGGGATTGGAGGAATTTGTGACCTCACTAGTTGCCAGAAAGGGAGTGAGTATCAGGTTACTCTTTTGGCGGGAAGAGGGGCATACTGGGAAGAAGAAGGTGTCTTTTGCGGGGAGAAGCCATTTTGAGGGCTGGGTTTAGGCAGGAAACACTGCATCATGGGAAGAAGAAAACCAGTTTGGGTGGGAAGGAAGCCATCTTGGGCTTGGGTTTTAGGTGGGAATGCAGTGGATTGTGGGAAGAAGGGGAGCTTGTGGCCGGAAATGGGGCATTATGGGAAGGAGAAGATGGCCATTATATGTAGTGGCTGCTTTAAGGAGAAAGAAATCTATTAGTTGTAATATCTCAAAGTACATGAGATAAAATTATGACATGGATTTCAGTAGAAAACACTGGTTCTCTCCCAAAGCCTATTTACTCTTCAAGATAGACAGCTTTTTAATGGGTTGGTTTCACATAAATTCATTTTTACAAATTGAAGATCGGGAAACATTTATTAAAGAATGAGAGTTGATTATAATAAAGGTGACAGAAAATCTTGCACAGACAAACACAATTAACATCCCCCCACATACTTGGGTGATTTAATTAATTGTAGAAATGTTCTTACATTCCTTGGTTGAATCTAAGGGCATTTGTGTAGTGTTAAAATAAATGATTTGTGTTGAAATGATTTTGACTAATTAAGAAATAATCAACCCAATTTAACATGCAAGGAATGTCTAGTACATTGTCAGAATGTTTCCATTTAAAATAATTAAATAACTTAGCTTCAAGACTCAAGGGAGTTAGTCCTTAGGGATCTCCAAAGCTTGGCTTTCTGGAAAGATTCATTCTCTAAGGGTTCTAAACAGCCAAAGTTTTATTGTATTTCCTGAGCTAAATTTCCTGCTGATAATAAAAAAAAAAAAATAGAGGGTTTCCTGTTTGGTTTCCCTTGTTTTTGGGTTTCCATAGATTCCATGGTTGCAATAGAGTACAGAATTGACAAAAAAACCTCAAAATATGTGGAAATCCTTTTCCTAAGGTCAAGGATTGAATTTTGGAATGGTGATTGTGAACACTATTTTTGCCCATGCAGTGATAATGTTCGATGAATATTAAAAAAATATTTGAAGTACAGGAGTAGTAAGATATTCAGGCTCACTCTGTTTTAGGACCTACAAAAACAAGTTACCTTTTTTGTTGTTGTTGTTAAACACATTTAGAAGATTTAATAATAAAGGGATAAATCCTGTTACTATCTACTGCTCTGAGCATGGGTAGGATGTACTATATTGCTCAATGGTCTCTCATATATGAAGTAGAATTGCTAAAGTTCAGCCTATCAGGTTTCTAGGGTTTGGGTAATTTAAAGTTATTAAATATAAAGTTGATTTTGAAAACAAAATGTCAATCACCATGTTTTGATATGTTTATAATAAAAAATGGCATGATTGGCCTAAGCAAATTGTATAATGGTACTGGTTTTCAATAATTCTTCTTACTTATATTACTATCTTACCCAGAGCAGCTAGATGTAACGGCTTCAAAGTACAGTGTCAGTTTTAATTTTCACAATTATTACTGTTCTGGGGTCCAGTTTTCATTGAATGCACTTAAATTTCTTTCACCTATTAGGGTTTTTTTTTTTTTGACATCCACATACCAGAAATTTTGAAACAATATTGGCATGTCCTATTAGCTAGTCTGGTTATCTTCCTGTAACTGTCCACTGATCCAAATTCTATTTCTACTTTTGAGGCTAGAGATTAGGAGGCATACTGTGCAATTTCTTGGAACACATATATTTCTTAGTTAGATATTAATAATGTCAAATAAATTTAACCATTTTAAGTATAATCTATAAATAAAACAAATATTCACCATACATAGGAAATAGTAAAATTTCTTATGTGTCACATTTATCAGATTTTCAGTGAAATTGGATCATGCTTACACTTTGGAATTGGGAACCATTTAATAGGCTTTATTGCAGAGTTTGCTAATTGGAATATTCTTAATAATCTCTTGTGTTTAAGGAAATGGAATATGTGAGTAGTTTTTGTTTTTGTTTTTTTTTTGGTACTGGAAATCGAACTCAGGTCCTTGTGCTCACACAGCAGGCGGCGAAACCACTGAGCTAAATCCCCAGCCCAAGGAAATGGAATATGTGTATTTAAATACAGGAATGCATGGAGTTACTAGGAACTACTGTCTTCTTGAATGCTTAATGTTAAAACTATTCTTTCTCTATAACTAGCAATGTGTTACCTAAAGCTAATATTTTCAATGAAACCTAAGAAATTCAAGTTGCCCCAGATAAGGAAGAACATCCCATACTTCTCAACTATGCATGAAAGGGAAGAATCTCAGAGGTCTAAAGGAAGCAGATGAGCTTCACCAGGTAGGTGTGACCCAGTGCAGGAGCTAGTGTCATTGTCACTATTTTCAATTATCCGCAGGGGGAAACAGATATCCCAGTGCCACACATAGGGGCCTATTCTTAGCAGGTAGTGCACAATAATAGCTTCCTCAGAGTGTGGGGAGTTGTCAGCAAAGTGATTTATAGAGGGAAATGGCAGAGCCCTTCCTTTCATGAATAGGTCCTATTAGGTCAGTCTTACTTAAGAAGCCAGCATTCTTCTGCAAAAGTACAGTATTTCAGACTTATATGGTAAAGGAAAATAACTCAAAATTAAAATCGCTGAGCAGTCAGCAAGAAGTTAAAGTAGGGATAAAGTGTTCTTGGTATAAGAGGCAGACCGCAATGAAACCTATGAAACCAAATCAAACTATTTTATTTTTACGTGTCTTCAAAAACATTGACAAAGCACCTGGCATTTTCTTTCTCTTGCTCTCCTCACACTGCATTCCTTTTTGTAAACCACCCCCTATTTGCCTAAGTGATATGCACTAGGCTTATTTATGCTAAGTTACATGGTATTGGCATTTGTTGACTTTAAAACACACTATTCAGTGAGTAGTGCTTATCTTTGTTGGGAACTCTTTGTATTAAGGTAAAAAATAGTATCAAATAAATACCCTCCATGTATAAAAAATTATACGTATGCAAAGTGGAAGTGTTTTAAAGCCAGAGTCAAGATAATATGCAAAAATATTTTATGCAGTTTTCCCTTTAACATTCTGTAAGTCTCATTACGTAAGTCATTATTTTAAATTTATTTATAATCTTGCCCAAAGTTCAGAGAATCTTCTCCTGCAGAGGATAAATATTAAGGCTATGAGTTCAGAATGTCTAGGATGCAAGGGAGAATCCAGAGGTTTGCATAAACTACAGAAAAGCATTGGATTTTTCCAAGGATATGATGAACTCTGATTGCACTCTGCATTACCTAGTTTGAAAATCTAGGTAATGTCCATCATGTTGATTTATTACTCCCTAATAACTTCAGAACTAAGAAAAGGAATTCAAGCTGAGAGTCTTTCTTCCTATTTAGTGATTATTAAATTTATCTATAGTTGCCTTTCTTCCTTGTTCAATTCCAATAACATTGTAATTATGGCCAAATTTAGATGATCTTTATTTACATCAGCTAAACAAAGAAGTTTTGACTGATAGAAACAAAATTGTTAACAGTTATCCAAAATTAGAGCTCATTCCACATTTAAAAGTCTCACTTTGGAAAGCTAAATTTAATAGGCCATTGATATGTTACCAAGTAGCATAAAAACTTTCAGACCAGGAGTTGGTTGACAAACTGTCACAGAATGGAACAAATATGGTTAGCTGCTCGTTTTGGTAAATAAAGTTTTATTGGAGCACAGCTCTGCCCACTTGCTTATGCATTGCTCATGTTGCTTTCCTTCTATAGTGGCAGAGTTGAGTTCTTGGTAAAGAAAAAGCCAGAAATATGTGCTATTCTTACCCTTCAGAAGACATTTGACAGCACCCATTTTAGTCACAACCATTCTTATTGCAAAGTTATTGTCTCACTTTCAAGGTATAGGATTATGGGGAAAAGAGCTAAATTAACTTGACTGGGCTTCTGTCTTCCTCTCTCTTGTGTACTTCCATGTCCTAAGAACTGTGCCAAGAATTTATATTGTCCCATGTAACTCTAACATTAACTCTATAAGACAGATAAAATTAGAATTTGCACTTAATTATAAAAGATTGCAGTTTGAGAAACTGAACAACACACTTGAGTTTACCTAACACTGTAATTACTAAAATAATAGTTTATAGATCTCACGACTCTGAAGTCCATTACACAAAATCCAATCGGAGATTTATAAGTATGTACATGCACCTACCCATATGTTCTCCAGGAGAGTTGACGTGAAAATTAAATACCTTAATGCATATAAATTACCCAAAAGTGCCTGACATAATGCAGTAGATGCTCAATAAATGTTAGTCTCTGCCTTCTTACTTCTGGATCTAATTATCTTTGTTGAAAAGAGTTGAAATTGACTTAGAAATAAATCAATATGTATTTGGTATGGAAATAGAATATCTAATCTGAATAAAAGATAGAAGCCATAGGAATTTCTTCTTTTTCGGGGTAGCCCACCATCAGTTGGTCAGATGTCATAAAAAGTGATTCTAAGCCACCTACAAACACTACCTGGTCTCAGCTGGGATAAGAATAAACCTTTGTGAGATAGATGACTCTGCATAAAGGCCTAAACTATGGCTATAGAAATGATTTTATTTTTTCCTACTCAAAGCTTACTGATACCTAGGGGACTAACTTCATGACCCTAGCATCATTAGCACTATGCTGTAACCAGCTGAGCTGATTGGACTATTAGGATTCAAAAACCCAAATTCAAAGCTACCTACCTTCATATATGCTTTTGTTAACTTCCTTGGGTGATTCGTTCCTTGCGTATGTTGGGTTCTAAAGAATACTTATTTATAGTCCCAAATTCATGTCTTCTATTTTATAGTTACAGTTTCAGTGAAGTTAGAAGTGGATAGTAAATGAAGAGAATTCAGGATTGTGTGCTAGAATCACACATTATACATGTTTATGTCTTACAGAGAGAGTAGAGGCTCAATGTTGTGGTTCCTGCTCCTGTAAAAGAGGATGCTGGTCTCTTCCTACAACCTGGGCTTCCATTATGAGAATAGACTCGACCCTTATTTTGATCAGATTGTTAGTGAATAAAAATCTTTCCATAGCTGGCAGCAGAAAGTAGTCATTGCTGATGGACACAGACTTAAGCCTGTAGTTGCTCAGTGTTCACCCAACTGTGAAGGACCAGGGAATCAATGCTCAGTGTTTTCTTGGCTCAGACATTAAAAATATAAAGTAACCACATCGGTGGAGAGTGTAATTTCTAGTTTAGTTGGATGCTATCAACGTATATGGACAATTGATATCTAAAAGTATTTTATTAAGTTAACTTTTGCATTTTAAAGGTGTCTTTAACAAAGGCAAAACTATATGGCATTTTTTTTTTTTTTTGGTATCAAGGATCGAAGTCAGAACCTTATGCTTGCGAGGCAGGCTGCAGAACCACTGAGCTAAATCCCCGACTAGCATTTTTTCATTCTTATGATGTTAGGGTAAAATCTTGGGCTAATCTTCTTATCAAAAAAATAATACACACGAACTACATGAAAAAATTGTTCTTTTGTCTTAGGGACCCTTGAATTAGGCAACCAAGGTTTTCCCTCTCAGTGGGTAAATAAAATGTCAAGGGTCAAATTGTGAAGTATCTGAAGTATATATCACTTACATGGTTTGGTGTGAGACACTGTCTTATTTTAACTTCATGCTTATTTTATTTATTATGACATCATTATAATATCTTTAACTGTTTCTTCATATGTCATAATTCTTTGGCAGGTAATTAGGATTTCTTGGGTAATTAAAAAGAGCTGGCAAAGTTTAACCATGTTTACATGTGGTAAATAAAAGGAATCCTGCAACTTTCCCAATCGGTCCCCTTGGCAGACGTCAGTAATTGATACTATTTCTCCATCCATGAAGCCTGCACTGCACTTCGACTCCTTTTCCACCCTGGCTTCATGTAGTCACTACTAACTAAAACTGGCACTCAGTATGACATCTCTACTTTAGAGATTTTTTTCATGTAAAATTTCAAAATTGTTTCACGTTTTGACTACAATTTAGCCAACTAAAATTGGCTTCTAGCTTTGCCAATGTAACATACAGGCTTCATTCTCATTTAAAATGCTATAAAATAAAATAGTACACAGTAACAACAGTACATATGTTTAAAAATAATTTAAGTAAATCATGCCTGTCTTTGAAGATTGAGGAACTAAGTTTCTTTATTCTTTGGGATCATTGACTTTTTTGGGAACAAGTTTTATTTCACATGTATTATAAACACAGAAAAAGTAAGAAATACTTATAATACCATTATTCAAAATAAATCGAGACTTTCAAGAAGAGTAATAGTATTCTGCCTCTTAAAGATGCCTGAAACCTTTGTCTAGGTGTGACTTATCTCAGCCATGTTTTGTGTACCGAAAATGGTTTCCATATGTCTCGACTACTTCACAGCCAAAACATTTGTGCACAGGTTGGGCAAATGTTCCCATAGGGTACATTCTCTTAGTTTCAAGCCATGAATAGAAAGGCTTTGGACTGTGGAAAAGAATTTGTCTTCATTGTGCATGTGTGTGAGTGTGTGTGTGTCGTTCAGAGTTTTAAAAATGGTATTGAGTTCATTAACCTGTTATATGTCTGTTAATGAAAATATCATTATCAGTGCTGATGAGTGAATATAAATCAGTATTATATCATAGACAGCATAAATATATAGGGGAAGTGCCTATAAAATATGTGAAATTTATTTTCATATGTGTCTTACAAAATCTCAGTGGTCCAAATATGTTGCTTTGCTTTCCTGTATTTCTAACTCCCCAGAGTAATGCCCCATACCAAAGCCAAGCAATTTTGAAAATTAAAAACATATTTTATTAATAGCTCAAATACAGGAAGAACACAACAGCCTTTCCTGGTGATGTAATTGAACATGATGATTTGAATTAAAAATATGCTAACATCTGGTAGTTCCCAAAACATGGCCTATTAGGAATGGAATAGGCTAATCTTTGAAGTAATATTCATACTTTCTATATATTTTTCTTATAAAGAATTCTAGTTCTTCCATAGAAACCAGTAAAATTAAAAAGAAAATGAGAATATTTGTCTTTATGGCTATGTTCGGATTTACCAGAAATGGCAATCACACAGAAAGGATTTCTGGAGCGCTTAGTGTCGCACTGGAGGAAAAAAAAAAGAAAATTACCTTCCTTGACATTATAGAAACATGTTTCCCCCAGGTCAGAACAAAAGTAATATGTATTTCGGTCATGATTCAGTTTTGAATAAAGCACAAAAGATAATTGCTTGGATATAAAGTTAAAGTAGGAACCTTAAACAGGTCCTTTAATGATGCCTCGCTATTAAGACACTGTCAGTCTTTGAAAGGAATTAAATTATATTGTGGCAATTTGAAATGTTTACATGTACATACACATACCAAAATTTTTTTAAAAGAAGAAAAGAAAAATGTACAAAATTTCTTTGATTTCAGTTTTCAAGAGAGGCCTCAACAGGGGGTTTTCATATGATAAATACATAAAGACAACCTAATAACAGCTTGCTTTGTTGCAGAATTAGGAAAGGAAAAAGGTGGAAATGAGCATGTCGCATAGGTCTTTAAAAAGGATGGTTTGTTTTTAGGACTAAGAATTACAGAATTTTGGGGGGTGGGGGGAGACAGGAGAATGGACAATTACTAGAGAGGTTCTGGAAGCTATTCCTAGAGTAGTTTCCAAATCATCGCGCCCACATTGGATATTATTCTCTCACCTCCAACCCTGGCAGCCCTCTTGAAAGAAAGGATGCTTTCTGCTTGGTGTCCCCTAAGAACACACATGTCTTAACAATGTCATGGTTTTATGTTTTCCAGAGACTGTGCCCTGTGTTTTCTGTTCTCACCTTTCTGTCACAGGTCTGTGCCAGCCGTACTCAGAGCCAGCTGTTCATCTTTTCTTCAGCTAAGAGTTCGCCTCTCAGTCATTAAATAGAAAAATTAACATTCACTTGTATACCCAAATTTATTTTTTGTAAATTATTTGGTTTTTGTATCCTCTCAAAATTTTAGAAAAAATAAGATTAGGATCTAGAATTCATATATTATTTGTAATTTGCTATATTTTGCTTTGTCATTCTATCCCTCCTTCCCCCCATCCCGTCTCTACAAACACGCACACAGCACGCACACAGCACGCACGCACGCGGGCGCGGGTGCGGGCACAATTTACATTTTTTTTAAAGAATCATTTGGGAGTAAGATGGGGACATTGTGCCTCCAGTTGAGCTCCAAGCCAATTCTAAGGTTGTGCTGTTCCTGTATTTATGACACTGTCTTTCCTGAAAAATAAGGAACCTGGTTCCCATTCTCTTTAATATACTCATTGGCTGAAGTCTAGAATACAGGACAAGCGCTTTCAGAATTGTTCATCATATTACTACAAAACACAAACTTACGGGATAGACTTCAAGATTTGTTTGCAGTTTTGTCAACATATAATTTGTATACAGTAGAGTAGAAAAATCTGGAGTATACAGTACGATAGGGATTGACAAATTCATGCACTTGTTTATGCATACCCTTAGCAGGATATAGAAATCTTCCATTATCTTGCTGCTTGGCAATCAATCTTCTCAAAGCAAATTAACCAAAAAGTAAATAGAAAAAATGAAATAATAAAACAATACAATAAATCAATAAAATAGTAAAACAGGCCATAGAGAAACATCAACAACAGGCAAATCATTGAATAAATACTTCAAGAAAATTATTAATAAATCCCTAGCTAGATTGACCAGGGTTAGACATAGAGAATCCATGAATGCAGATTTTTAGCATAATAAAAAATAGAGGACTGTAGTGAACATGTTATGCAATTTAATTTTTCAATATAAATAAAAGGGACACATTACTGGAAGACATAACAATATTAACATAAGAAGAATTAGAAAATTGGACTAGCCCTATATCTGTTAAGGAAATTGAATTCAAGATTTTAAAACTACCGACAAATACATTCCTATGATTCAGTGTGAACAAAACCTTTAAGAATGAAAAAATAGAAATCAACCCATAAACTTTTTTTTAGGAAATAAAGGACAGTCATATTTCATATTATAAGACCTATAGACTCTAGTACCATAACTACACAAAAACATTACAGTTAAAGAAAATCTGTAACCTAATATCCACAGAACACAAAGTTTAACAATATATAAAAGAACAGAGTAATACCAAGTGGAGTATATTCCAGTCATGAAAAGTTGGCTTAACATTTGAAAATCAATTAGTGCAATGTTTTCCATTAACATGACAAAAGAAAAATGAACTATCATCTCAATAGATGCTGAAAACTATTTAATAATATTCACCCATTTATGCCTTACAATAATACAAAACAATTCCCCAGGGAATTGAGTGTGGGCTGAATCCTGTGATTTGCTTCCAGCCAACGGAGTGTGGCACAGGTTATGGAAATGATGCCTATGATTATGTTTTATTATATAGAAAAGATAAGGGATCTTGCAGATGTAGTGAAGGAACCCAGTCAATTGTGTTTGACTTAATCAAAAGGAGGTCCCCCCGCAAGGTGGGCCTGGCTTAATCAGGTGAACCCTTGAAGCAGAGTGAAGTGCTTTTGATCCAGTCTTATCTTAGGTTTCATCCTTGAAGTGGTGAGATGATTTTCCAGATGAGAAAATGAGAGTCAAAGATGACCACATGACTTACTTAAGTTAACTTGGCTGGCGATCTCTATAGCCTGCACATGATCTTAAGTCATCTAACTGCATCTCATTAGGACCTGAATTCTAGTTGCTTGCATGAGGAAACTTCCTTTCTCAGTACACTCAGTGAGCATTTATTTTGTAATTAGAGTCTCAGACAAATTATCTTGGAATTCTGGGAAACCAGATGCTGGAATCCTAGTAAGTGACTCTGGAGCTAGTCATGTATATTTGAGCCTCTTTGGGAAGCAGCATGACATGTGCTCCTGTTTACTTCCACAATTTTGTATTTTCTCATACACACACCCCTTAATTAGTATGACAGCCCTCAGGTGTATGTGTAAGGGTTCTGGGATTACATAGGTCAGAATGAGCAGCTTCCTTATGGGAGAAGAGAAGTTAGTTGCCCATCTTGGCACATATTTTCCTGAGCTTGTGTTATCCTGGGTATTTCTGGAAAAGCTCTTTTCTCTCAAGTGTGTTGGAGTTTGTGGTTTTGCTTCTCTTGAATCATTAACATGACTCTGTCAGCTTCTAATCCTAGAAATTCCTCTAAATCTCTGCCACACCAGTGATGTTCTGTCTTATTTAGTTATCCATCTTCTCTTTGGTAACTTTCTTAGTGTTAGTTCTATCAATTATTCTGGAATTTCATTTGTATGCTCATCTTGGGTGGAAATGGATTCTCTCCCTTTGTTTATTTTATAGTTTTCTCTACCAGGTCCCATTCATCCTCAGCTCAGATCTTGTGTTGGTGCCTTATAGCCCTACACCACGGTGTTTTCCTGCAGACCGAGGCAATGAGCCAGGATTCTCACCAGATTATTGCAGTTACAGTGAGAGGCCCCCCACACCTGCAGTTCAGCATAACAGTCCTGCTGCCAGCCCTTCACTGCATGGGGGCTTTTGATCTCTTACAGATTCTAGACCTGGGTGCCATCAAATTCAAGGTGCCACGCTCCTTGCTGTCCACTGTGTAAATGGGTCTTTGAGTTAGCTTGCTTCTAATTCAGAAAAACACCCCCCTCTTGCTTTCTTTGATTTTAATTTTTAAAATATTGTTTATATGTATTTAAAATATTGTTAATATGCGTTTGTAGCGAGGGGTATTCCTAAACAGCATGAACTCACAATGCCCTTTTGCCCAGAAGCTCGGTGATTTCTTTCTTTAATTGGATCATCTGTTGGATATGAACGACTACAACAGGCTCCTCCTTCTCTGTGTTTTAAGAGTTCCCGTGTTTCTGATAAAAATAATCTGTAATTAATTTATTCAGTTCAGCGAATGTTTAACAGCAGGACTAAAACACTTTCAAATCACACTTTGTGCTAGCCAGCTCAGGGGCCGGACAGATGCCAAAATATTTTTCATTTGTGTTTTGGTATTTCATATTTGCTAAATATGAGCCATTATGTGATGTATTTACATATATATGATGAACATGAATCAAAACATTTTCCTTCTGATTTCCTTAATTGGTTGTGGAAGGAAAAATGTCTTTAATCTTGTTTGTAAATGATGTTTAATTTTCTAGTGTTAATTGGTGGCAATGCGAAAGACTCCTAGTTAGTAAAAACACATACAGGAAGATCTTATTTACGGGTTTAATATACTTAGTTAATGATTCTAGCACCTGGAGCTATTCTCTCGTGCAACTCAAGTGGTAATACTAGTAAGGTGCGTTGATACGTCTTGTAAATTATAGATCTGCAAGTTCTAAGGCCAAAAATTTGCGGGTGAATGAATTAATCAAATAAATGTTTCGTAAAACATTTTTATGCATAGCAATCAGACGTTTTTCATAAATATGTCCTATCAGGTTAATCTAGACTATTATGGAGGACAGACAAGTATGTTACATCAATGGGAAGTGATAACTACATGAGAATTACCAGAATAAACTCAGCAGGGTTGTAACAATCTTTTGTAATAAAAGGCTTAGCATTTAAAAAAAATCAATTGCATTTGAGAGACACAAATATTGTCTCACCCAAGCCCTCATGTCAGTTCCACAAGGTTAAAAAAAAGCCTTTCCAAATTGTATTTATACATGTATTCAAAATAAAGACAATAGCCTTATGATTGAAATCACCAAGATTTGTGACAAGGGCTCCTTTGATGAAAGGTTGATCTAGCTGCACATGGTGCTTAGCAAGAGCTCAACAGGCAATCACACAACAGCCTTTTTTCAAACACTCCCACTTTAATGTCATAAACACACACCCTTGCTTGTGTAGGGAACCTGGCATCAGGGAGGGACAGCTGAATTCTACCAAAGGTTTCCAGATTCTTAGATCATATTATTTTGAAAGTGTAGAAGGCATGGAAAGTTATCCTTTCTTTGTTAGAGTTCTTTCATAGGGACGCAAGCAAAAACAAACACTCCTGTCCCCACCTTCCCACCTCACCTACCTTCTGCCCTTCTACAGTCCACCCCGGATGGAGGAGGATATGACGTTTGAGCCCCTCAGGAAATTTGTTTATGCTTTGACATAAGCAATCTGATTAGTCTTCTCATTATTTGGTCTTGCTTCATTCAGATGTTATTGGTGTCCATAAAGCTACATGGACATTATATCACTCAACTTTCCTGTAGCAGTAAAAACTACACTTTTATTAATTATTGATTGTTATGGAATTATTTTTTGTGGCTTCCAGAAAAAAAAAAGAAAAAAGAAAAGAAAAATAAGAAAAGAAAGGAAAAGAACACAGAAAAACATTCAGCAACAAAATGTTCCACAAAAGGATAGAACTGTACTGAATGATATGTAGAATATGGCCAAAATTGTTTCGTCATTTGTCACTATAGCATAGCTACTGCCATAAAAGGTCAGATTAGTATAAAGAGCCAAAGGATCAGGGCCGGGGATTTAGCTCAGTGGTGGCGCTGCCTGCCTCGAAAGCACAAGGTCCCGAGTTCGATCCCCAGTACCAAAAAGAAAAAAAAAAAAAGAAGAAGCAAAGGATGTGATGGAAAATTACAGTTTAATTACTGGAGCTCTTTGGGAAAGCATTTATTTCTAAACTAAATTTGGGGAGGGATAGGTAATCTGGAGAGAACCATAGAAAGTTTCAAAATAATTAGGAAGTATTTTTTAAAATATGTAATTTCACAGTGGTAGGACATGCATTGATAGGAAACCTGAGCAACAAGTTACACTTGGTGTCCATCCATTTCTAAGTCATAGTACAGTATCTACATTGAACAAGTGATTAAATCCCTTTGAATCTGGACTTAAAAGTGAATTGAAAGCAGTGTTTTCAAATGTGAATTCATGTCAGTGATGTCAGTGACAATTAATAAAAGTTATTTGTGGCAAGTCAGTAAATTCCTCCAGGTTTCTTTATATGGAAGGCAGGAACAAGAAGCAAAAGTATCTTGTACAGAATCTGTCACGCTAGGAAGCAACATTTGTTTCAAATTATTTCAAATGTTATAATTACTTTGAAAACTAGTAAGACAAGAATTTTAAAAAATCAGCAGAGTTCTCTGGTAAAAAGGTAAAATGGTCGTCAAGTGATTGGATATCAGAGCTAGAAGCCTCCTCTAAGGTCATCTTGCCCACTATTTCTCACAGTGTGACCTGTGGACCCAGAACATGACTAGAGAGAGAGAAAAAAAGAAAAGCTAGAAAGTGGGGTCATTTCTGGGCAAGGTCGTTAAAGAAAGTCTTTGAACTCTTAAAATTATTTTTTTGCTGCAATATATTTCAGGCCTTTTAATATAAAAGTGCACGTTTAATTTCTAAATGAAGGTATTCCCCAAATCATCACCTGTATGAAGTATATGCACTTGTGTATGGTGTATTGTGTATGAGTGTGCGTGTGTATTTCTACAAATGAATGTTCTACGGGAGACTCTTAAAAATTCTGTTCAATTAACTCTCCCATCTCCCCCGTCTTCTAATGATGGAAACTGGGCCTACGGCAGGGTGAGTATGCATCCCATGTTCTGCCTGTGCTGGCACCGAGCCGGTCCTGGAGCTGGTACTGTACAATGTTCTTCACATCTGTCCCGCTTCATTGCCGTGCCAATAGTACTGTTTTTCAGGGGGCTCATAGCACCATAGAATTTTAAATTTGAGTTTCGGCATGCTAATTTTAGCCAGCAGGTCCCTAGAATTGAAGACTTTCACTGTTGCCACACGGAACTAGAAGTGCGGTATAGACGTGGTGTGCTTTAAGGAGCATCCTTTCCAAGGGAGATCAGGACAAGCCTAGAGCAGTGCTGTCCGGATTAATGCCGAGGGTGATCTTAGCTGCAGTAGATCCGAGTGGGGCCTGAGAGGCTGCATTTCTGCTGCCGCCGCCTCGGTGGAAGGAAGTTCTGAGCAGCCAGGGGCTGGGCCCTGGACTAATGAAGTACATTTGCTCTGTGTCTGTGTAGGGAAGAGAGGAAGCTGTGGGTGTGGAGCCCAGGCCCAACTTCCTCACTTTGTTTCTTCACGGTTGTGATGAAGAGAGGAGAAATAAAGACAGAAAATTGCCAATAACACATTGGAATTGAACTTCAGCGTCAATTCTACATTCTGGGACGCTGCTATTTCTTTAGCCAGCCCCCTCCCCGTCTTCCCTTTCATTCTCCCTTTTTCTTCTCTGAGTCCAAAGAAAGGCCTCACTGTGAGACTTCCATTTCCTCTTCCTCACATCTCTTCTCTCGAGCCTCAGCTTTCTGAGCGATTCAGTGGGGACGAGAAACATGACCTCATAAAATGAGAAATAGACATAAATTTAAGATCATTCTCTCTTTATCTCCTCTCTCTCTCTCTCTCTCTCTCTCTCTCTCTCTCTGTCTCTCTCTCTCTGTTTCTGGGAAGAAATTAATGAATGGAATTCTGAGCTACAGTGTGTGATATATTTCTTGGATGCCAGAAAAATCCGCAATTCCAGCACTGTTGTTTTGTCTCCATTGTCACTAAGTCACTGTTTCTGACAGGGTCTTTCTCTCTCTAAGAGTGAACAGACTTCTTTTGTGGGGGGACAAAGTAGGTACATATGGCGGTAGGCAGGAATGTTTTGCTGTGAAAAAAGTTTTACTCTTTTTTTGTCCAGTCCCTTGTGGCTATTTTTAATTAAAGATACTTATTTCTGCCATACAATAAGGTGTTTTCTAGACAAAAGCTTTATGTAGACTGTGAAGGAGTAAGTTTCTACCACTGTGCCAAGTCTTAAATACTCCCTGTAGACAAGGAAGACTCCAGAGGGGACAGAAAACAATGTCGCAGCACTAGTTGTACAATGTTGCAGAGATGCTTGCATCCGGAGATACACAAATCTCATTTGCTGAAATTTCTTGGGAGCTAGGCTAGTTTCACAAGGAAGGAAGGTAGGACATGCCCATGAGGTCCGGTTTTCACTGAAAAACATACGTTTGCCTTTGTTGCAAAGAGGTCTGCCCATGGTGGATAGTGACCGGAAACAGAGAAGCTTCTGCCTGCATTTCTACATAAAGGAAGGCACCAGCATGGACAGGCATGTGGAGCTCCCTCTTGATTCTACCATCCAGCAGCTGTAAGAACTGAAATGACTTAAACTCAGTTTTCACATCCAGAAAGTGGACATGAAAATGATCGTCTTTGACTTTTGACTTCAAGGGAAAATTTAAAAAACAATACATGTCAAACACTCTCATGTGACGCGTATTAAGGAAAAAGCACAATGGCATTTTAGTATGTTTATTTCATTGTTCATGTTCCATTGTCACTTATTTTACTATTTATTTTCCAAGTCCTTGTCATTGCCCTCGCCTTCCCTGGGTGTTAGGGTTGAGTCTTCCCACTGCCTGTTCTTTCCCTGTGGTACTTGTGGTCCCACCAAGGGTCTCACGGTCCCCACTCCTACTTCCTCCTCCATCTGCTACCACATTGTGTTGTGTATTCAGTGCCACAGAACTGGCAGGCAAATGCATCCCATTGGACATCTCAGGTATGGGGCCGAGGCACACAGCCAACTCATAATTACTTTCTAGAAAGTTATTTTTTAAGTGCTAATGTAGCACATCCTAAATCCTATGCACGTAGGGCCTAGGATTAGCTGGAAAGTGCTAAAGTATTTTCCCTTACTGCTTTGCTTTTTATAACCTTGAGCAAGTCATTTTCACTCTTCTCTTCTCACTTTCCTAATGGAAAGATTAGGGAGATAATATCGGTAAGGTGCTATCTAAATATGAAATGAGGGATAGAGGAAATAAATATTAGACCGTGCCTGTCAGAGCTGCTGATCCTCTCAACAATGTGTTTTTCTGTGACCTTCAGTGTCCTAGGAGTGGTCCTGGAAGCAGTAATACAAATCAAGAACTATTCAATTCTCCAGTCTTCCTAGCATGCCTGCTCAACTCATTCTGCTGCCAGCTGATTTTCTACTACTCCTTCAGTGAACATTCCTGGTGCACCTACTGTGGGCCAATTGATTAAGTGAGAAGCTGAGGATTTAGAAATGTTTAGAGATGAAAAGCAGTGCCTGTCCTGAGAAGGCTGCATGCTTACAAGGGGAGAGATTGAATAACAAGGCTTGGAGTCTATGTAGAACAGAGGTGGTACGAAGGATGCTCTGCAGATGCAGGTCAGAGCAGAATGGCACCAAACTCAGTTTAGAGGGAGGACAACCCTGAACTTGGGACTTGAAAGTCGAGCTGGGTAGCTGTAGGAGGCAAGAGGAAGAGCGAAGATAGGGTCACTGTGAGGAGAGCACCCTGGAGTTTGTTATGTTGGGCTGCCAGGTGGGAGGGAGCTGGGGCCGAGGGTGGTGGTGATAGGCCACCCATCAGCCTGGCAAGAAATGGGGCCACAAGGCTAAGGGTAACATAGTCTGTGAAGAAATTAGGGTGCCATGGGACCCAGTTCATGTTTTTCTCCTGAAAACAGTAAAGCTTTAACTGGGAGACTTGTCTGATCAGAAAGTTGGCTCTGGCTTTACAAATATTCCTATTCCTTTTGAGGTCCACTATTTGTGTTCTTATTGTGGCTGGTGAGGTGAGGTGTATTCCTAGACTCTCCTCTGTGCCTTCCAATCAAATTGGTAGTGCATAGCTTCAATGTTTACATGTAACCGAAAATGAACTAAAATGAAGTAACAAAGTAAAAGTGCACTTCCTCCTGCTACCTAATCGGATTAATTGCACCTACTACCACATCTGAAGGGCTCAATGGTGACATTTAAAGGGCCACTGACCACTGTACTGGACAGCACAGATCCAGAGCACTTCCATCAGCCCAGAAAGTTCGATAGGACAATACTACAACTTTCTTCTTCTCCACTGCAGCCATCTGCTTGTCCAACTGTCCAGTGAGGCTTCATAGTACAGTGATAACTGTCTTAAATCCAATTTCCTACATTCATATCCTGCCTTTTGTCATCTCTACAAGTTTCTGACCTTGGACAAACTGTCTAACATTTCTGGGCCCCAGTTTCCTAGTAACAGAGCCGATTGGTGCTGAGGCTTAAATAAATTAAAATGTGCAAGGAGTGTAGAATGATGCTCATTAAATGGTAAATACTAGATAAATGTTAGCTGCAAGTATCAATATTAGAAAGCCTGACCTTTGCTTCTCTGTTTATTTCCTGTCTATTCCTTAGTTCTTATCCTCAAAAACTGCAGACCCCAACTGGATGATCACCATATTATGAACTCTTCCTTGAGCTTCAGATTTGTCTTCCTCAGTTTTCCTCCAGCTACTTGGGTCCCAGATTTGAGTCATGCAATTTGCAGTCCCATTGCCTTTTGCACTCAGCCTTGTCAGAGACAGGGTAAAGGACATAGCAAAAATGACCTCTTCTTCTGAAATAAGCTTCAGAGTGTCTTCTTAAACTGGAGGAAGAGGGAGGCTCACAAAATTACCCTGTATTCCCCTAGGTCACAGGAAGCATCTAAAAGGACCTGAGAATTGGGTCATTGTTCAAACCCAAAAGTAAATTGTTTCCTATCATTTGATATATCCTCATAAGGAAACACAGTCTGAATGTTCACACCTACAGTTCCTTACAAGGTGTAGACAAACTTCAATATAACATTTCAGAATTGTAATATGAGTTTTTGGCTTGTTGTTTCTGCCATTGCTTGGTGCTTTGACTAATGATGAAAAAGTATAAAATCATTCCATAAATGGCTGAAATAGTGATCATGTATGTTTCTAGCCAGAATTTCTCTTTTCTAAGACCCATAATCATCTATTCTAGTAAAATTATACACTTCTTTGTGAAAAAATTTTCTTAAATAACCCATTTATCTTCTTTGCCAGAGCCATATTCATTTAAAAATTACAGTTCCTAAACTGGAGATCATTACTGCCCTGCTTTCTAGCCAGTGATTTCTATGTGAGTACTATAAAAGAGTTATTCAACATCTTGGTAGTTTGATCTTCATATATATATAGTTTATAAAACTCATTTGTACGATTTCTCAAGCAAAGAAACATAAAGTTAGACAATTAATTGCACGTGATTTTCTGCTTCATCGTAGCTACATGAGCTAGTCCCAGGCAAACTGTGTACAGGGTGAAGATTATCTTCAGCATCTGTTTGCCCCCTTCCATGTGACAGCTTCTGATCAGGACTAACAGTCCCCTGTGCAGACATCCTGTACTGGGAATTCCAAACTCAGATGCCTTCAGAGCTGCAGTGGAGAGAATGAGTGAAGTCAGTAGGTGCAGGGGATCACAAAATTGATTATGCCCAAAGCAGTGCAGGCTGTAAAGAGTTAACCCCTCAATTGGCTTGTTTTGTGAAGCAAGTCCGGCTGAACCCTATGTGCTGAGATCAGAATAACTCACACTCAAATTCCATTCCCCCAATTAAAACCTTCTAACTAGAAGGACAGTGTTCTAATCACAGCCATATATTTTGTCTATTATGTTCCTAATTCAAGGATGATTTGTCTTGTCTTTTATGAGCCTTGTTGACATTAGTTTCCCTAGAAACTGCATGATTGTGCCTCATTGTACATAGTTTTGCCCTTGCATGTAGCTCACCTTTACCCCAATTGATTACCAATAAAATTCAGTGGCTTGAACTGGCTAGGGCCTTTGCCAGTTGCACCAGCATTGGTCATCCTGGCATCCCATTTTCTTTTTTTTTAGTGCCAATTTTAAATATATTTATTGAAGACATTGCATTTCCACTTGTATTACAGCGCTTGTAAAGTGCAATGTTACCTTTTCCCTGTGTACATGTTCCACGTTCAAGTATTGAGAATGCCCAGTACTTTACTGTAGTAGTTGAACTTTAACAACTACCACAGAATTTGCTACAAATTTAGGTCCTTCAATGTTTTATTGTGTGGAACAATGCTAAATATATACTTGGGGTTGGCTTAATCAATCTCTTCAATGTAGGCCCTGAGGAAGCACCACCAGAGGGAGGAGCTCCCCTCACCAGGGAAGCCCCCAGGGATTCCTCCAGGCATGCCACCTGCACTCTGGTATAGTTTGGTAATGATGGATTGCAGACTTTCTCCAGCTTCTGCTGATGTTCAAATTCTTCCTTCTCTGAAGTCTGATTCTTATCCAGCCAGTTGATGATTTCATTACACTTATCAAGAATTTTCTGTTTATCTTCATCATTGATCTTGCCCTGAAGTTTCTCATCTTCAACAGTTGCTTTCATATTGAAAGCATAGGACTCTAGTGAATCCTTGGAGGACACCTTGAGCCTCTGATTCTCATCTTCAGCTTTGTACTTCTCTGCTTCCTGAACCATATGCTCTATGTCCTCCTTGCTCACACGGCCCTTGTCATTAGTGATGGTAATCTTGTTCTCTTTCCCTGTACTTTTGTCAACAGCAGAGACAGTGGGAATGCCACTGGCATCAATATCAAAGGTGACCTCAATCTGAGGACCACCATAGGGTGCAGGAGGTATGCCTGTGAGTTCAAACTTGCCAAGCAGGTTGTTATTCTTAGTCATGGCACGCTCACCTTCATATACCTGAATAAGCACACTGGGCTGGTTGTCAGAGTAGGTAGTATCTGCTTCGGAGGAATGGTAGTATTGCACTTGATGAGGACCGCCATGACTCCATCAGCAGTTTTAATACCAAGAGAAAGAGGAGTGACATCCAAGAGCAGCAAATCTTGAACATTTTCAGGCTTGTCTCCAGACAGAATGGCTGCCTGAACAGCTGCACCATAAGCAACAGCCTCATCAGGGTTAAAGGTCTTATTCAATTCTTTTCCATTGAAGAAATCTTGTAGAAGCTTCTGGATCTTAGGGATATGGGTAGAACCACCCACCAGTACAATGTCATGGATTTGTGACTTGTCCAGTTGGGCATCTCGAAGAGCCTTCTCTACAGGGTCCAGAGTGCCACGGAACAGGTCAGCATTCAACTCTTCAAATTGAGCACGAGTAATGGCGGTATAGAAGTCAATTCCTTCATAGAGGAAATCCATCTCAATACTGGCTTGGGTGCTGGCAGACAGGATCTCTTAGCTCATTCACAGGCAGTATGGAGACAGTGGACAGCTTTCTTGTTCTCACTGATGTCTTTCTTATGCTTGTGCTTGAACTCAGCAATAAAATGATTGACCCTTCAGTTGTCAACGTCTTCTCCACCTAAGTGGGTGTCTCCAGCTGTAGATTTCGCTTTGAAGATTCCATCTTCAATAGTGAGGACTGACACATCAAAAGTGCCACGTCCTAAATCAAAAATCAGCACATTTCTTTCAGCTCCAAGCTTTTTGTCTAAGCCATAAGCAATAGCAGCAGCTGTTGGCTCATTGATAATTCTGAGTACATTCAGACCAGCAAAAGTTCCAGGATCTTTGGTTGCTTGCCGCTGAGAGTCATCAAAGTAAGCTGGCACAGTAACCACATCATTGGTAACATTCTTTCCAAGATAAGCTTCAGCAATTTCCTTCATCTTTGTCAGCACCCTAGAAGATACTTCTGGACAGAAGCTCTTTGTTTCTCCTTTGTATTCGACCTGAACCTTGGATCTGCCTGAATCATTCACCACTATGAAGGGCCAATGCTTCATATCAGATTGGACTACAGCATCATCAAATCTTCGTCCAATCAGACGCATGCCATCAAAAACTGTGTCGGTGGGGTTCGTTGCAACTTGATTTTTTGCAGCATCTCCAATCAGTCGTTCGATGTCAGTGAAAGCAACATAACTTGGGGTAGTTTGGTTTCCCAGATCATTGGCGATTATCTCCACCTTCCCATGCTGAAAGACACCTATACAGGAGTAGGTGGTCCCAAGATCAATGCCAGCTGCAGGTCCCTTTGATATGGTTGCTTGAGTGTAGGCCCAGTTCTACTGGTGAAGAAATCACACAAAAGCCTCCAAAGCTGCCGGCGTGTTCACTGAGCCCTGACTCCCCATTTCCTGCTTCTCTTAGTTCTTTTAGGTTTTTTTCTCAGGCCTGTGTCGTACACTGGGCAGGAGACTGTAGCCTACTGCCCAAGTTTCTGGTAACATTTCAGGGGTCCCAAGTAAATAGAGAGTGAAGGGGGAATTCTGGTGATCTAGAAAGTAGATGTGCCTCCCAAATAGAGTAGTCCTTACTCTGTTGCAACAGATTATCAGTAAACTATTCCAGATTTTTTCAAGAGAAGCCTAAAATCCAGATTCTATTAGAAAATATAATTTGCGCAAATATTGCATAGAACAAACAAAACTTATCAACCTGTTGCCTTTTTGAGAACTTTCTTTTCTGCCCCTACATGTCTGCAACAGCAACACATTTTTTTCTCAAATTGTAACTTTCTCTGCTGGGATTCAAATGAGTTAAAGTAATAACCATGTATAAAAATACAAATGATATATTAATACATTAGAAAATGACAGTCTCAGAGAAGAGTTAGGAGTGGAATTAAAGGCAGACTATCTCTTAGGGACATTATTTGATTAAATATACCCCCAAAATCAATTTAACATTTTGATAGACAACTTCGAAGGCCATGTCAAAATACATATACTGTTTCAGTTAATTCTAGATATGAAGCCAAAGGCTGCTAGAATTAGACATACTAAATGTACTGCTGGTTTCTTCTTGCATATAGTTAAATCTTTGCACTCTTCTTAGCCAATGGAATTGAATGGAATGTGTGACGAAGGATACAAAAAAGAAAGAAACTATCTCCTACCATTCTGTAAGGATAGGTCCAGGAATTCTTATTTGTAGATGACAACAAACAGGAATAAATGAACCAGGTATGACACTGATGGAAGAAATGGAAATAACATCTACAGGTTTTTAGTCCTTCCCTGGTAAACTTTCTTCTATATTGTAGACTTCCATCAAGAGCTAACCTTTGAGATCATCTAAGATTTGGCGTGTCCCGGGTGGTATGGCCAAATCAGACACACAAGCTTAAATATTGCATGGTTTCTCTTATACAAGAAACCTAAAGTATAAATAAAGTAAAGAGAAAAATAAAAGATAAATAGAAACAGAGGGATAGGACTTTTGTGAAAGGACAGGGGAATAAAAAGATGGTAGGCTGGAAGAGGGAGAGAAAAGAAAGGGGATAAAAAGAGAATTTAAATAGATAAATTTTAGACTCACCCTAAAGACAAATGTTTAGGAAAGCTCTAAACCTCTTTATCCTAGACACATATGAAAAGACCACACAAGCACACACACAAAATAGGAATTTATGACTGTAACCTCAATCAAAAAACAACAGTTTCCTGTGTATGTGGTAAAATTAAGGGCCTGCTTATTCTCTCCAAAAAAAAAAAAAAAAAAAGAAAGAAAGAGAGAAAGAAAGAAAGAAAATCCTCCATGCTAAGATAAATGCACTCCTTTGAAAAATTTATTTTTGAGCTGTAATTATTGATTATGGAAGTTTGTACATTAGGCATAGTTTACTCACACAGTTGCAAATAGAATCAGCTCCTTCTCTCTACCAAAAACTCTTTGGATGCCTGAAAAATAGCTCCCTTATCTGCCCCCCACACCCTTAGGAAGGGGAAAGCCTGATTGTAAATTAACCATAAGAAATTTTGTGCTCTTGTTTTTCCTAATATTTGGAATAATAAAAACATAGATGGCATGAAAATAGAAGAGATAATATTATTGAACAAAGTGAAAGGAAAAGGAGGAGGAAGAAAGAGATGTAAGAGAGGCAATGGGGGGATGCATAAAACCAAAATACGTTACATACATGGTATGTTATGTGCATGTATTGAAATACATTTTTAAATGTAGTATTCAACTACACCTTTGAAGACTGAGACCTTTATAAAGTGGAGCATATTGGCTTTGTCACTGATTTAGGGAGTAAGCAGTTACATATTCTTTTAAATGATCAAGAGCATCCTAGGTAAAAGGAACAACCAAATGTAGGGATAAATTATGCTTTCTTCTGCCACATATGTGAATAAAGTGTGACATGAATCTGATAGATACTCATTTGAAGTTTCAACCCTGAGTGGTAATAAATGGGAAAGCACTGCTGCATTCATCAAAATAAAACAAAATCAACTTCATTCACAGAATCAAGAAAATTTCCAGCTGTGGGCTCAGTTCAATTCTGAATTATACATCTTGGAACACTGTTAAGTCAAATATTTGAGTGTCTGTAAAACTGAGCCTTGCTGTTTCAATTACAAGCTATTATGCATCTGTCCTTCTTTACAAGGCTGGTATTAGGAAAGCAGCATGTCCTGTACTGAGCTCGGACAGATCTTCAAAAGAAATCTAGTCAAATGGGCTTAAGTTAGGAGTAGTGGGAGGAACATCAGTTTGGTGACAGAGCTCAGAAAATAAGTGATAAAACATGTATCTTCCAGGAAATTGCTTTGAACTAAGTCTATATTCTTTAGAAGTCATTTTTATGTAATGGACATTAAATGCTTCCTGTAAGGATGATTTTATGGCTTTGGTTTCAGGAATTCAGATGGTTACTACAAGCAGTATCCCAGATGACTTCCTTGTATTCCACAGGAGCAGACACTATAGGGCTGATCCATGTCAAAATTATGTATGGGTTTGGTTCTTTTTCATCAGCTCACAAGAGCTCAGTCAATCTATATTCCATGGGAGCCATGTTATGACACTGTTATAGACTTCACCACCACATTTAATAGTGTTCCCAAGGGAACGTGGGTGCAAGGTTCCACTTTAGGATTCCAGAACCAATCTCACCCAGCTAAACCCTGGCAGAGCAAGGATTTCTGAACTAAACGTTAATGATGCCTATAGTGGTTGGAGAAAAATTATTTTCACCATGTAAGCAGCTAGGAAGAGAGCTTTCAGGCTGCACTGTAGGTTCCTAGTACACTGAAACTTCCCAGGAATGTTTGCTAGCAGTGAAGAAAGAGATCAGAGATAAGATGAAATATACCCTCTAAATCCCAAGAGTATATAGTTACTATGTGTCAGACTCAATTTACATATAGTAACCCTTTGCATCAGTTAGCTATTGCCACATAACAAGACACTGAAGATGCAGTGGCTTAAAATTAACCAATTACTCTTGTTTATGAGCCTACAAACCAGGTAAGTGGCTCTCCTAGTTTTATCCAGATCAGCTTCAGCTGTTTTTTTGTTTTTTGGGTTTTGTTTTGTTTTGTTTTGTTTTTTTGGCTGTGCTGATCTTACTTGAGATCCTTTATAGTTACCTGTGTCAGCAGACTATTAGCTGGTCTAAGATGGTCTTGCCTTTTCTTAGTTGTTCTTATGCTTCCAGGGAGGTATCTTGTCCATGCTTTTGTAGTTATAATAGAGGGGCAAAAACAATCATAGAAATTCAAAAGAAATGACTTATCAAACCTCTGCTTATGTCACACTTGCTCATCTCAATGGTCAGAGCTGAGTCCATAGCCAAGAAGTGGGGCAGAATGTTGTACCTCCAACTGAAGGAACTAAGAAAAGCCACTGTTAAAGCCATCACCTTACCATAGTTTATGAAATGAATAATCATATGCACGTTCTGCAGAATAGGAAAGCAAGGCTGAAAGAAATTAAATCATTGCCCCCCAAGCATGCACATGACAAGTAGCGAGGCTGGGTTTCATAAACACACCCAAGGGTCCTCAGGTTTTCTAGAATGTACATCTGCAATGCATTCAGTCTTTGGCTACATTTTCTTCTCTTACCTCTTCCTGCAGCCCAGCCTTCATGGTGCTGACATCACACATTTTGTTACATGTAACTTCACCTGTTCATGCTCTTACTGAGGGTATCTCAAGGAGTTCCTGTTACTTGCCTTAGCAGTTCTCAACCTTGTTTCATCTTCAGACCACTTTGCTTTCTTTTTTTTTTGGTACTGAGAGCAAACTTGGGACCTGGACTTGTGAGGCAGGCGGCGGAACCACTGAGCTAAATCCCCAGCCCTATTTTGTTTTCTTAAAAAATTATTGAGAACTTCAAAGAGCTTTTGTTTATGTGGATTTTAACAATATTTACCATGTTGGGAGTTAAAACTGAGTAATACAAAGATATGTATTATTTAAAAATTAAACTTTTACATATTAACAAAAATACCATACTTTTAAAATAAAAAACAAATATATTTTTCAAAACAATAATCTCAAAAATCAGTGAGAAAGCAATGGTGCTTTTCATTTTTGCAAAACTAACATCTGGCTTGATGAATGACAGCTGGGTTTTTCATACATGACTTTGTATTTGATTTATTGTGATGGCACACGACAAGAGAGCTTCTGGAAAACTCCATGATGCACTTGTGAGACAGTAGGAGTGGAAAAAGTAAATAGAATCCTTAACAATTCTTTGTGAACTTCCTTTGAATTCCAAAGATGCCTGGTTTTTCTGAACCTGACTTGAGAATTGTGGTCTACAGCATCAAGTATGAACTCTTCCCTTTCTATTTTAAAGGCTTTCATGACTTTGGCTTAATTTATCCCTGTATTCACATTTCTATCAACTAGCTATATAATGTGGGCTACTTAATCTCCCATCTGCTCATTGTGCATACTCATTTCTAACTCATGGATTTGTCACAGAAGTGAACGAAATGTTCTAGGTAAAGCAATTAGCATTATGCTTGGCAAGTTGTAAGTCCTTAGTAGCATACTGCAAATGTTGCTACTATTAGTAGTTACATTTTATTCAGCAAATATTACTTAAGTGCTTACAATAGAAAATACCCTAGTTTTGAAGCTTCAGTAAAAGTTGTATAAATAATTGTCTTTCAGAATAATATAGTTTATAGCAAAATGAAATGTTAATTTATTCATTTCATGAATGTTTATCAAAGACCTATATTGTGCCTGTGAGTGCTATGAAGCTTATTGGAGGACCTCCTAGCCTACTCTTGGGGAAAATGGGAGACTTTCATTTGATATCAAGATACCACTTGGTGAGCATGCATATTGTTGTAAGCACAAGAGACATAGGTAAAGGCATTCCCTGTGTTTCCCCCAAAGTAAGACCTAACTGGAAAATAATCAGCCTTGAAAATGAGAGATCAAAAACACCAGCTCCAATCAGCCTATTCTTGCCTTAGGGACTTGCAAAGTAGCCACAGGGCAAGAGGATAGTAATGGCAGTGAGATTATATCCATATAGGGTTTGTGCTTTAATTTGGACATCAAAAGTAATACCAGAAATCTGGAAACTTTAGGACACTAGGATCGCTAACTCCTTGCAATGGAGAAAGAAAGGACCATATAAAAATAGTTGTTGGTCTAGACTTGCCTCCTAGGCAGTAGTTTACACAGCTCTGCTCTCAGTGCAAGGGTTTCTTGTGAAAAAGTGTTACATCCATTTGGAAAAAAAGAATGAGACCTACCATGGATTGAAATGGGACACTGAACCCATAAATATGTACAATTATTATGTATCAATTAAAAATAATATAGCATAAAAATGTGTTACCATAAGGTAGTAGGAGAAGATAAGGATGAAGGAATAGAAAATGTTGCACCTTGAAATCATGAATAATAACAATAGTGGCATCTATGGCAAAGATGGCATCCAAATCTGGACATCACAGCTTATACTATGTGTTTTTACATATAATATTGTATTCTTATTTTATGAATGAGAAAAATGGAAATGCAGAGAAACTTACAGACTTGACCAAGATCCCATTTCCAGTAAATGTCAGAACTGCACCTAGTTTTCTGGTATCTTTTCACCCCTTCAACTGTATTGTGTAGAATATATTCTATACACTACAGATATGATATGATATGATATGATATGATATTATAAAATGGTCCTGCAGGAAATTTTATTTTCAAGAGAAGGAAACGCAATTCACCTTTTGGGAAATGAGTATTTTCAAAATTGAAAAATACTTTATTGGCATTTTTTATTTATATAAAAAGAAGGCCTAGAATCTAGGCCCAAGACATCAGACAGGTTTGTGGAATAGAGGCATAAAATATTTTCCTAGAACAGGAAGTTGTGCCAAGGTTTTTCCTTCAGGAAGATGGCTTCCTAGGATGTGAGCAGGAAAGAATGTGTGGGCAGGAAGTGGTGCTGCTGTGGCATCAGGCTTTGACAATAGCATGACCTCAGATTAGGGATTGGGTGGAGAGATTACTAGGCAAGGAGGGTTGTGGACCAAGAATTGCTTTGTAGATTTTACAAGAGTAATACTTTATTTAGAGCTCCGAATTTGCCTTTTATGCATTGTTGCTTTCTAGTGCAGTTCTTTGATGGTCAGAAAATAATAAAATATTAAATCTTGGTATTTGGATTGGCAATGCCTTTAGAACTTTAGGCAGTGCGAGTATATCCTTATAGGATTTGTGCTTTAATTTGGACATCAAAAATGACCTCAGAAATGTGGAAACTTTAGGATACTAGGATCACTAACTCCTCACAATGGAGAAAGAAGTGCCCAGGTGTAAGTTTGAGGAAGAAATCTCAGGGGTAGTGTAAAAGGTGCTTAGGAGGGGAGAGAGAATGGAAGTAAGGAAACTAGTTTGGAGATATTTGCAAATGGGATTAGAAGATCCTGAATAAGGACAGGGCAATGAGATTAAGGGGAAGGAGAAACACAGGAAATATTTCAGGACACTTGGGAACCTCTTGAGGGTAGAAGATCAGAGAGACAGCACTATTTCTTTTTTTTATTAAAGTCTTTTATTGGTACATTGTAGGTATACAACACAATTACATTTCTCATTGGGAATTATACCTTTACATGATGCATCTTGGTTCTTATTTTTTCCCCAATCCTAGCCCTCCCTTCACCCCCTCCACCCTTCCCTATTTACAAAGACTTTATTTCCATTTTTTCCATTTTTCAGCATTTTTCCATTCCCTTCTTTCCTTTCCCCTGCCCCTCCCACTACCCCTACCCCTTTGGACCTTTTCTTCCTATTTTGCATTATCGATTATTCATTCTAATCATTGGTACATTTTAGGTATAGAATATAATGACATTCATCATTGGAAATTTGCACCTTTACATAGTCTCTCTTGGTTCTTATTTTTCACCCTTGCCCAGCCCTCCCTTCAACCACTCCATTCCTCCCTATTTATAAAGATTTTGTTCCTATTTTTCCATTTTCTCATATTAATCCCATTCCCTTCTATCCTTTCCCCTAGCCCTCCCACTTCCTTCCCCTTTGCCCCTTTTCTTCCTATTTCACATTACCTATTATACATTTAGTTCTTATTTACACTTTCAGTTTCTCACACCAGAGAAACTATTCTGTATTTATACATGTGTGTCCTATTTATTTCACTTAAGAGTATCACCTCAATGTGCATCCACTTAGCTATAAATGTCTCTAATTTCTCATTTTTTATGGCTGAGTAGTACTCCATTTTATAAAAAAACCACATTTTCTTTATCCAGTCTCCAGTTGATGGGCATTTGGGCTGTTTCCAAGTTTTTGCTATTACAAACTGTGCTGCTGTGAACATGGGCGCACATATATCACTGTGGTATGATTCTTTTAATTCTTTGGGGAAGATACACAGCACGGAAATAGCAGGGTCAAATGAGACTTCCAGTCCTAGTTCTTTGAGATATCTCCATACTGTTTTCCGCAGTGGTTGCACCAGTCTACACTCCCACCAGCAGTGGAGCAGGGTTCCTCTTTCCCCACAGCCCTGCCAGCATTTGTTATTGGTGGATTTCATGATAGGAGCCATTCCTTCTGGAGTGAAGTAGAATCTCAGCATTGTTTTCATTTGCATCTCTTGAATGACCAGTGATGGTGAACATTTTTTCATGTATTTATTTGCTATTTCTACTTCTTTGTCTGAGAAATGTCTGTTCATTTCAGATGCCCATTTTTGGATTGGGTCTTTAAATTTGAGAGGTCTGATTTTTTTAAGTTCTTTATATATTCAAGATAGTAGACCTTTGTCTGAGGAAAAGCAGGTGAAGATTTTTTCCCACATTGTGGGTTGTCTCTTCACACTGCTGGTGGTTTCTCTTGCTGTGCAGAAGCCTTTTAATAAGAAGAGATCCCACTTGTTGATTGTTTGTGCTAGTTCACGGGCAACTGAAGTTTTATTCATAAAATCTTTTCCTACACTGAAGTCTTCAAGGGTTCTACCTAACCTCTGTTCCAACTGGTTCAGAGTTTCTATTTTAATATTTAGATCTTTAATCCATTTCGATTTTAGTTTAGTGCATGGTGAGAGATATAGGTCTAGTTTTAATCTTTGGCAAGTTGAAGCCCAATCTTTCCAGCACCATTTATTAAAGAAGCTATCTGTCCTCCAGTGAGGGTGTTTGGCTCCTTTATCGAAGATGAGATGGCTGAGTGTGTCTGGTGTTGTTTCTGCATCTTCTAATCTGTTCCACTGGTCCTCAGGTCTGTTTCTTTTCCAATACCATGCTGTTTTTATCACAGTAGCTTTGTAGTAGAGTTGCAGGTTGGGGATTGTGATACCCCCTGCCATGTCTCTGTTACCTAGAATTTCTTTTGCTATTCTGGGTCTCTTCTTGTTCCAAATGAATTTTTGGATTGTTTTCTCAAGGTCCCTGAAGTATGCTGCTGGGATCTCAATTGGAATTGCATTAAATCTATATAGCAGTTTTGGAAGTATGGCCATTTTCACTATATTAATCCTTCCTACCCAGGAGCAGGGGATGTTTGTCCATTTTCTGATATCATCTTCAGTCTCTCTTTTCAGAGTGCTATAGTTTTCAGAGAAGAGGTCTTTGATTTCTTTCCTTAGGATGATTCCTAGGTATTTCAGTTTTTTGGATGCTATTGTGAAAGGAGTTGTTTGCCCTATTTCTGTCTCAGTGAGTCTATTGTTCGTGTAGAGGAAATCTATTGATTTTTGTGTGTTGACCTTGTAACCAGCTACTTGACTGAATTTGGTTATTAAGTCTAGAAGACTTTTGGTGGAGTTCTTGGGGTCTTCTATATAGGGTATCATGTCATCTGCAAATAATGACAATTTGACTTCTTCATTTCCTATCTTTATTCCTTTTATTTCTTTCTCTTGTCTAATTGCCATGGCTAATGTTTCCAGAACTATATTGAACAAGAGTGGTGATAGTGGACATCCTTGTGTTGTTCCTGATTTGAGTGTGAAGGATTTCAGCTTTTGACCATATTGGCTGTTGGTTTTTCATAGATGGCTTCTATCAGTTTGAGGTAGAGACCATCTATTCCAATTTTTTGTAGGATTTTTATCATAAATGTATGTTGGATTTTGTCAAATGCTTTTTCTGCGTCTATGGAAATAACCATATGGTTTTTGTCCTTGGCTCTATTGATATAGTGTATTACATTGATTGATTTGCGTATATTGAATGATCCCTGCATCCCTGGGATGAATCCCACTTGATCAGGGTGTATGATCTTCTTGATGATCTTCTGTATTCTGTTTGCTAGTATCTTATTAAGGATTTTTGCATCTATGTTCATTAGTGAGATTGGCCTATAGTTCTCTTTTTCAGTTGGGTCTTTCTCTGCTTTGGGGATCAAGGTGATGCTTGCTTCCAGGAATGAATTTGGGAGTATTGCTTCCCTTTCCATTTCATTAAAGAGTTTAAACAGTAGTGGCAGCAGTTCCTCTCTAAATGTCTTGTAGAATTCAGCAGTGAAGCCATCAGGGCCCGGGCTTTTCTTAGTTGATAAGTTTTTAATTACATTTTCAATTTCACTGATTGGTATTGGGTTGTTCAGAATTTTTAGGTCTTCTTCGTTCAATTTTGGTAATTCATATGTATCTAGGAATCTGTCCATTTCTTCTGTGTTGTCCATCTTATTGGCGTATCGGTTCTGGAAGTAGGTATTGGTGATCCCCTGGATTTCCACTGGGCCTGTTGTAATTTCACCCTTTTCCTTCCTAATTGCATGGATTTGGGCCTTTTCTTTCCTTTGTCTGACAAGGTTGGCTAAGGGTTTATCAATTTTGTTGATTCTTTCAAAGAACCAACTCTTGGCTTCATTGATTTTTTTGTATCGTTCTCTTAGTCTCCATTGCATTGATTTCTCCTCTGATCTTTATAATTTCCTCCCTTGCATGAGCTCTGGGGTTGTCCTGTTCTTTTTCTAGAAGCTTGAGGTGCAGCATCAGGTTGTTTAATTGGGCTCGTTCTGTTTTCCTAATATGCATATTCACTGCTATGAATTTCCCTCGTAAGACTGCTTTCATTGTGTCCCATAGATTCCGATATGTTGTATTGTCATTGTCATTCAATTGAAGGAACTGTCTGATTTCTTCTTTAATTTCCTCTGTGACCCATTGGTTATTCAGAAGTGTGTTGTTCAATTTCCATGTGCTTATGAAATTTTTTGAGTTTCTTTTGCTATGGATCTCCAATTTCATCACACTATGGCCTGATAATATACAGGGGATAACTTCAATTCCTTTGCACTTACTTAAACATGTTCTATGTGTGAGTATGTGGTCTATTTTGGTGAATGACCCATGTGCAGCTGAGAAGAATGTGTATTCTGATTTTGTGGGGTGGAAGACTCTGTAAACATCTGTCAAGTTCATTTGTTCAAGAGTTTGATTGAGTTCTAGTATTTCATTATTTATTTTTTGTCTAGTTGATCTATCTATTTGTGACAGTGGGGTGTTGAGGTCCCCACTACAATTGTATTAATGCATACATGACTTTTCATGTCCATTAGTATTTGTTTTACATAGTTGGGTGCACTAGTGTTTGGTGCATAGATATTTATGATTGTCATCTCTTCCTCTTGGATTCTTCCCTTTACAAGGATGTAGTGTCCTTCTTCATCTCTCTTAATCAGTGTTGGTTTGAAATCTACTTGATCTGCAAAGAGGATAGCTACTCCTGCTTTTGTTTGGATTCCTGTCACATGGAGTATTACTTTCCCACCCTTTAACTTTCAGTCTATGAGTTTCCTTTTGAAATAAGTGTGTTTCTTGTATGCAGCATATTGTTGGATTTTGCTTCTTGACCCATTCTGCCAGTCCATTTCTTTTGATTGGTGAATTGAGACCATTAACATTGATGGTTATAACTGAAATGTATTGACTTGTCATTGCCATGACTTTTTCTTTGTTGGGGTTCTCCTCCTTTACATTTAATTTCTTGTCATGCCAGATGGGTTCATTCTGCTTTGCTTCCTGGGGTTGTGATCCTTAATGTCTGTTCCTAGGCTATTGTGTAAAATTCTTTGGAGTGCTGGTTTGGTATTCACGAAGTTCCTAAGGTGCTCTTTGTCATGAAAGTATCTTATTTCTCCATCAATTTTGAAAGATAGTTTTGCAGGGTACATCAATCTGGGTTGGAGGCTGTTTTCTTTCAGGGCTTGGAATATGTCACTCCAAGCTCTTCTTGCCTTGATGGTTTGTGTTGAGAAGTCTGCTGTGATTCTGATGGGCTTTCCTTTGTATGTGATTTGTTTCTTTTCTCTCACTGCTTGTAGAACTTTGTTCTTCTGTTGAGTTTCTGGAATCTTAACAATTATATGCCTATGTGTAGATTTTTTTTGATCAAGGCTATTTGGAGTCCCATATGCCTCACTTATCTGTATGTCAAGCTCTTTTCACCTGCTTGAGAAGTTTTCTGCCATTATTTCTGTGAAGAGATTTTTTATGTCATCTCCACTCTCTCCTGTTTCTTCATTGACTCCAATCAGTCTTATGTTATTCTTCTTTGCATCATCTAGCAGCTGGTGGATTGATTTTTCATGTTCCCTTATAATTTTGAAGCAATTTTTCTTGTCCTGGTCACTAATTGCAATCTTATCTTCTATATCTGAAATTCTGTCCTCACATTGGCTCATTCTGCTCTGTAGACTTTCAATGGAGTTTTTCATCTCCTGGAAATCTATTTGCATCTGTTTTATGGATTCCATTTGTTTCCTATGTTGAGATTCCATTATGTTCCTGAGCTCTTCTCTAGATTTATTAATCATTTCTTTCCCTAGGGGCACAATTTCTCCTGTTATCTGAGAAATTATTTCTGATTTCGTTTTTTCCAGATCCCTTTTTGTTGCCAGTTCAGTGGGTCCAGGTGGTTGAGTATCAGAGTGGTCCATCTCATTTCCCTTTGGGGTTGCTGTTGGTGATCTGGGAGTCTGGTTTTGAGACTTATTTATGTGTTTTCTCATTTCAACTGGGGTGGGGGCTATTGGCGCCTGCACAGATTACCTCCTCTGATCTGGGAGAGGTGCAACAGGGGCCAGGAGCAGTGTAGGGATGGTGGCCCCAAAGCCCTTTCCTGTGGGCTGGGAGCAGCGGGAGGGATGGTGGCTGGGAAGCCCCTTCCTCTGGTCCAGGAGCAGTGGGATGGTGGCTCAGCAGCCCCTTCCTCTGGACCAGGAGCAGTGGGACAATAGCTTAGAAGCCCCTACTTCTGGGCTGGGAGCAGCAGGACTCAGTACCATGATCTGGTGGTCCGGAGTCTTCTGCATCTTTGTAATGTGGAACCAGGTGGCTGTACAGAGGAGCAGGAGTGGGGGTCCAGTGGATTGCTGCTGGGGCGTGGGCTGATTCTGCATGTTCCATGCAACTTAGCACTATTTCTTATAAACACAGGCTACATTAGCCAGGAAATGTATCCAAGTGGGGGAAACATAATTCTCTGCCAACATAGACAAAATAATTTGTTACTCATGCTGTTCAACTTTCTGCCCAGTCAATCTTTTACCTATGCTGACTAGAACAAGTCAAATTCCTTAAGCACCCTAAAAAACTGAGTGAGAATATATGAGACTTGTGTCACTATTTGCCTCTGGACAGCTGGAGAAGACATTTTTGCCTGTATTCTTTTTTTCTTTTTTTTTTTCCTGGTACCGGGGATTGAACTCAGGTCCTTGCTCTTGTGCAGCAGGGAGCAAAACCACTGAGCTAAATCCCCGGCCCCTTTGCCTGTATTCTTAATCCTACACTTGACTTAACTCTCCCTATTCAGGCTGCCCTTGACCTTTTGGGGTGTCAGTTTTAAATCCCAACATTAGACAAATACAAACCTTGTTCTCTAGACCCAGTACTGACTGATAGAACTGTCTGTGATGAAGGAAATGATACATATTTTTCTGTTGCCCAGGGAGGGGTAGCTGCTAGCTCACAATGCAAATGAACATGTGAAAGGTGTCTAGTGAGATTGTGGAGCTGATTTTTAGTTTAATTTTAATAAATTCTAACTTGTATTACATAGCTCCACCTGGTAGGTCCATAGTATAAATACTAGGTTTTGGTGTCCAACATCCTACCAAGACTGTTGGAACTTTTGGTCTGAGGGAATTTTTACCTAGTTGCTTTGCTTGCAGGAAACAGTAGATGCAGCAGGCAAAGGTATTGTCCCTACTGTAATTATTTGGAGAGCTCCTTCCAGGAATCATGCTAGCAGGCTGGATTAATTTGTATTATATAAGTAAAAAAAGCACAATGTAATTAATTATATGCATGTGAGTAGTTCAGGTTTAATTTTTTAAAGGTTGCATAATAAAATTGGGATATTCTGCGAGATTCTTGGCTTAAAAAGGGGGAAAAATATCTAGATTTAATCGTCTCTTCTCCATGCCCTGGATTCATGTTTGAATCACAGCTACTTAGATTCTCTTGAAAGCTCATCTCATTAGTATTGATGCAATTTTATTTTACAACATTTCAAATCTTAAAATATTGACCCTCCTTTGCTAGTCTAGACCTTTGCAACTATCAGACAAAAACTTAACTACCTGAACTTGCAGTCTCTTGAAGTTTGCCATATGTTTGGCTAGTTACATTTTAACCCACCTTGTGCTAAGATGTTAACAGGTCACAAATGTTTAATCATTGTAAGTTAGTTATTAATACTCTAGAGCAGGAGCCTTTAGAGTCCTGAGCCAAACCAAGGACTAACAGGGAGTGTTCCAGCTTTCCTGGCTGGCACCTGATTACTATAAAAGTAGAGGGAAAGATGAGCAAATCCAATTCAATAAATATTTAGAATGTGATAACGACATGGGGAGCTTTGAGGTAGAATAAAATGAGTTCTCTTTCTTGTGCCAAGAAAGTTACCAGGCAAACCTCCTTCCACTTGGAAAGTTGAGCCTAATAATATCTGCAATTTATTGGACCTTTCTTCCAAGGACTTCAAAGTGTGATGTAATCCAACCCTGACATTTTTATTAAATATGTATTTAAAAAATACTTGACAATTCAAAGAGGTATGGATGTGTGATAATCTTATTTTGTATGTGTATATAAATATACAAAAATGTGCACATATATATGAATACACCACACACATGCCCACATATTCATATGTATATCTGTGTAGATGAATGCACAGGTTTTTTTTATGTATGTGTGTGCATGTGCATAGATGTGTGTGCATGTGTGTGTATATATATGTGTGTATGTGCATGTGTACTTCCCCTGTACTCCTGCA
The DNA here is from genome assembly GCF_053883595.1 of Heterocephalus glaber. Taxonomy (NCBI): domain Eukaryota; kingdom Metazoa; phylum Chordata; class Mammalia; order Rodentia; family Bathyergidae; genus Heterocephalus; species Heterocephalus glaber. The sequence goes on from NW_028258153.1 coordinate 3,908,066, forward strand.
GTAGCTAACCATAGTGTAGTGTATTCTCTTTGCTGACAATTAAGAAGTTCTGCCATTTACTCTCTATGCAACATGTGGCAAGTCTCAAACTTTCTCAGCCTGAATTTTCTTACTTATAAAATAAGAGTAATAATACTTGCCAAAGTTATTGAGAAAATTAAATGTAATAATAGATGAGAAATAAATAAAATAGGAAGCCATTTATGGTCAATGTATTCAATGCTGGGAAATGCGGAATTGCTCTTTCTCCAACATGATTATGAGGACTTGTGCTGGAGCCTGATTTGACAAATGTACCAGGAAGCATATGGATACATTTTCTGGGCAGATGGCTGATACATTCTGTGCTGCACATGCAGGCATGGCTTTCTATGGAGTTGCTTTAGCACGGACAGCCTCTGTCAGGAATCTTTATGGGGCCAAACCATATTAGGTGAACCTCAACAAACAGGGAGCTGGAGGCTTGAACCTAATGGAAACAGTTTCCTTGACGTTCGGTACTGAATGTAAATAACATCTTGAATGCCACCAAACGTCAATACTGATGCTTGATGGTATTACATAAATTCAGCTTTAATTGAGCAAAGCCAAATCCAACCAATTGGGCCTGTTTATATTCTCAAATGCTGAAATGAAGACTGAGACTTGGAGATTTTATCTCTTTGTATGAGATGTCCCCATACATAAGGCGTTTTGTGTGTGTGTTTATATTTCCTTAGCTTCACAGTTCTCACCTCCTTGATAACATCTCAAATAAATAGCCCTTCTCACATAGCAGCTGTTCTAAGGGCTATGCTATGGGACAGAGGAAGGATGATTTATGGATCAGGAGAAATTGTTCATATTCTGTAGTGGTGTGTTTCTGCTCCACTAAAAATTAGTAAGCAAATCCAGGTATAACAACTTTTAATAATAACATGGGTTCATAGTAGGTTCAGTTTCTGAGTGCTAGCGTATTTATGACCTTGACATAGATAATGGCAGGGTTAAAAAAAACTGCTGAAAATGACCAGCATAAAGTATTACAGTAAAGTGTCGGAGTTGGACACTTTGCATAATGGATTTCAGGCACAAAAGGAAACACACCTTTCTCTCCTTCCTACTCAGGTGTCTGATTAAATTAGGTGCAAATATGTAAAATATAAAAAATCCGAAAGGGTATTACAGCCAGTCAGCAATAGAAAACTTTCATATACAGAAAAGAGATATTGGGAAAATATGAATTATAGTCTCTTTGCCACAAAACTCTTAAATTAAATCTTTAATTTTGAAAGGAGGAGTCAGCTTGTACAGAGCTGAGACCTCTGATTGGTCTCGCAGGTTCTTCCTCCTTGTTCTGTAATCAGTTAAGGTGAAGACTATTTGTTTATGGTGTTCTTTAAAATATACTCCATGGGAGCCTGGATTTCCCAGTTCTGCCTGCTGCACTTGACTGCCTCTTCTGTAGGCCAAACAGCCTCACTTTCCTAACCTTCCCTTCAGTAGAGATCACTTTTCGATCCTTTAATAGATTTCCTCTGAAGGGCTTCCAAATTATTCTCACTCTTCTTAAGTTTTCATCATCAGTAGCATTGCGGCTGTGTGCTAAATATTCTGCTGGGCTTTGCGCCAGGTTTGATTGCAAATGTCTTCTACCTGCCCCCAGGCTTCAGGGCCCTGCTACAGGCAACTCGAATGAGATCAGTACATATAATAACACACTGACAGTGCGTCCTCTTTGATTTAGGAGGAAAGAGAGACATAGGGATTGGTTGAGCCTTTTTGCTTTGTTTTACTTGTTTCTATTTGTGACTTGCCTTATTCTACCAATGCTCTTTTGATCTTCATCTTTTGGAGGATTGTTACTGACTTTTGTATTCCATTGAAGGACATATTGGCAATCACTCAGGTTAAGTCTTACGGGTTTGGAGAGAAGACTTTGAACTATCATCGGGACTAAATTGGGTCATTACCCAGGATGCCAAGTGTCAGTGGAAGCTTGCATGGCTCAAGCTAGGCATAGTGGAGAATCCAAGGTCATCTGTAAGACGGGAGGATAGAAGGACAAAACTAGAAGATCCAGGCATTGGGAAAGGTGATATAAAAAAAACTACTAACTACCAAAAACTTTGATAACAGCGTACAAAAAAAAAATTATAGATCAACCAGACAGGGTGCGTTCCAGGGCAGCTGTTTAGTAAGGGCCTACCACTGCTCTGGATTGTCTTTTAAGGGTGGCATTGGCTCTCTGGTGAGATCAGTATGGGAACAAGGTGCTGGCTGATCTGAAGATTGTAGCTGCATTGTGAGGAAATAAGGAAAGAACCTCGTGGGGAAGAGTTCTGAGCTCAGAGATGTGAAAATTCTGTTTCAAATAATATTGTTATAAAACCAACAAGTAAATTTAGCTGATCTCTCCACTCCCACACTGACTACTAGGAAGTTTAAGTCACATTTGCAGATCAACTATCATGATGAGCAAGACCTTCTTACCTCGTATATTTTTACTGCATTTTTTTCTTACATTTATTTTCTACCGATTTTCTCTGGTTCTGGTTTTGCATCCTTTTTATGTTTTCTCATACTTCATAGTAAGGATTCATGTACCTCATAGCCTCTAAAAAACAAGGCAGGCTATAAATAAATAAACCTGTGCTTCAGTAAAGCATTGCATGAGTTGTAAAACTTGGCAGGTGTATTTGTGTGTTGTACTTGTGATATTTACTCCCCAGTATCTGTCCAGTTGGGCAGAATTTACAATCTGAATAGGAATGAAATGAAACTGTTTACCTAAAGTTTTCTTGCTTGCCCAAGACATTAAATAAAAGTAAACCTTGTTTTCTTTCAGAGAAAACACTTTCATAATGGTCATCATCTGTTTGAATAGATGAAGGTAACACATGTGTTCTGATCCTACAGCTCTCCAATGTATTCACAAGGATCCCCAGTAGCTTTAAGGAGCAAAGTTTGAACTTAGGACCCTAAAGGGAGACTCAAAATGACACATGAGAAAGGCTTTAACATCTCGTAACTATGAGTTTAATAGGTAGCTGTCTACCTACGCTGTTCAACCTTTCAGCTCACATGGAGGTAGGATATAAAACTGAACAGTAAACACCTGATAATGCACTGAAATAATTTTTAAAGTCTTACCTCTCCAATCTGTATCTTCCCCAGTTAGGTGGGGAACTATTTGTAAAAAGATACAATTTTAATTCATGCTGTTTTACCATTTAGTATTTTATTTGAAACATGCCGTTTGCTTTTCCTTTCCTTTTATGACCTCTCTCAGACAAGGCAGGTTTTTGAGGGTCGTGGACTAAATGTAGTGTGAAGATATTACACAACCTTTTTTTTTTTTTTTCAAAAAATTATTCTTATTCTCGAGTTGAGAGTTGTCCTGGGCTTGCTTTGGGAAGAACTGGGCTTCAGTTTTGATTTCAATTGTTATTTAGTCTATGGTTTTGGACATGGCTTTGAAATCTTCTGAGATTGATTCTCCAATCTATAAAATGATGATAATAAATTTTTGGCCGTATGAAAAGCAGTTGAGATTATTTTTCCAAGTGTCAGTGGTCCAATCCTCCACTCACTTATGACTGCCAAGGTCATAGCCTTGACCTCCTAGGACCTCCTTCCTTTAAACCTGCCACTGTCTTGCTCTCAGGCTTCTCATCTGTATTTTCATTTGGTTTTCCTCCCCCATTAGAGTCTATTGTCTGTAACTACCTTGCCCCCTTGAAAATATAATTCCCTTGCAGTTATTCCTCTCTTGCTGATGCTCATGGAAAAGTCCCTACTCAGGCTTTAACACTCCTTTGCACTCCAGGCTTGGATTGAGGCAAATGTTTTTCAGGAAAATTACACACGATCGTTTAATATTCCTACTATACATTTCTGGTCACAAATCCCAGATGGCTGCCCCATGCCTTCTCCTATCCTCTGTCCTATGTACTACTGATGTCTAAGTGCTCTAAGTCCTCTATGTGGCTAAAAATTGCACCCAGGAAGTCTTGAGTCTGCTTATCATCAACATTCTCAGTCTCCTCACATCCGTGTTTTGTGAACAGTAGAGGATCTATGAATATCAATTATTATTGTGGTTCTATAATTCTTGGAACTATCTAATGCATTTGGAATGCTTTCTAAAAAACCTTCTCAAATTTGACCTCTAGTAAACTGTAGTACAGAAAAGAGACTACATGAGTCATAGTGCACTATTATGAAGTTTATCTTAATTAAGATGTGTGCTAAGGGCACATGAGACACCAAAGGAGCTGCAGAAGTTTGATCAGGTAATGAGCAATTTGACCATTTTGTCATTGATTTTTAAAAGATATTTACATTTTGAGTTTTAATGAACATTCACATTTAAATATTATTCTGTAGGTTCATTCCAGTGATACATTATTTCCTATTATATTCTACCGTATTTAAAAAAACTCACAATGATCTGTGATTGTGTTGCTAGAAACTCAAGTTGCAAATAAATAAAAAATAATTCCTTTCCCCTTTGCACCTTGTCACTTGCAAATGGAAAAAAGCCCCATTGGCTCACAAGGTCAACCCATTCCACTGAGCAGGGCATCCTCAGCCAGTTGCTAAACTCCTTCTGTTGAAGGGCTGCTTCCATAAGCAAATTCTCTGGGAAGGAGCAAGACAAATTAGCAACTTGAAAAATAAGCCTGTATTTTCACCATCTGTCATAATCTCTTTGATCTTGTTATGAAAACGACTTGTCAGATTTCTTCTGCTCTACGAAGTTATGGCTCAATAACGATCTCAGTCTCCATGACGCTGTTATGACGAGGCGTTCAGAAAGCCAGCTTTGACTTCTATACCTAGGCGCTCTGTCAATTTAACATGTGAATTCCCAGCCCTATTAGCAGTGATAGTGTAACAACAGAGCACAAAGCTAGGCAGTGGACATTTTTCTTAGGGCTTTTAATTTCTCCGAATGAATGAAATAAACCAAGTGTGCAATGTGGTTGGTAATATACAGCAAGATAGAGTTGGAAATAAAGTTTTATTCTTTCCCTTTACATTATTTCATAACCATTTCTTAGATATTTCCTTAAGACTCCCCCCACCCATGAAATGTTTCAGTAGAGAAAAAAAAATCCACAGTCAAAAACAGTGGGAAATATTTTTATTCAATCATCTAAGAAACTCAAAATTCAGAGTACTGAAACTCTACCCTGTAACCTGGAACCAGATCCTTAAGTTCACTGTGTCTGCTTGTCCCTGTAAAATGAGAGGTACTAAGAGCAACTACCTCATGGGATAGTCTGACAAATTAAAGGAGTTAATATATATATAAAACCACAGTACAGTGCCTGATATATCAAAGAACTGATATTTCTAACATAGCATTTTCCAAATCTTTGCACAGATGACTTATCAACAACATAAAAAGCTCATTGTGTGATAGGCCACATTCCATACCATGATGAGCATCTTAAAAACAAGGATTCGGTTCCACTTATTTGAGGTCATCTTCTTCCTAGCATGGATCCTGGCACATATAGGCACTTGGTCAATCTTTGAGGTGTGCATGAATGGATGAAATTTTTGTCATTGTCCTTCCTGTCACCTCTTGACTCTCGGTCAGGCTTGGTTTTAATGGTTGGCTCATTCTTGAGCACAACTGCATGAACATATGTATAGTGTTCCATTGGTTAGTACTTTGTAAGCTAGTGTTATTTCATATTTATCTAAATTCACCATATTTTACATTAGGCATTTGAGGTAAAGAATAGCAGAGTTGGGATTTGAACCCCAAATGACTCCAGATTCAGGATTTCATGATACCCCACCCCCTTTCTGCTCCAGTCATTCAGAAGAGAAGCTCAACTTAGCTCCCTGAGGCCAGATGCGACTGAGAACGAGAGTTCGATCTTGACATTGCAATTCTTTTCTTTACACTTCTGTAGCTTCCCTATGGGTCTGGAGCTGTAGAATTCTTTTTTAATACAGAGGAATGGATTTGATCACTTTGTTGAGTACTTACATGATAATTATAACTAAAGCGATAGAGCTTTTTCCTATTACATACAATGTCAATGATTTGAATAAATTCACAGTAATTTGCTTGTTCACTTAGTCCAATCTATTATAGTATATGTGAGTTCTTAGGTGTCCCAAGGAGTGATGGGGTTATAAAGGGACCCTGTGACTGGCTGAGAACTTTTAGATTCCTTTGACTCTCTGCTCAATTGAAGATGAATAAAAAATTTTTATGAGCAAAATTTTCAGTTTACAAAATCTTGTCTTGGATATCTGATGAAATGGATTCCATCGCTTGGTGAGAGTTCTTATCAATATCTCCCACATCTCCAGCATGCCACTATTTTTAGTGATTCCTCTCAGTGCAAAGGAAGAAAAATTAGCCATACTTTTCTTTCCATGTGCAGATATTATACAGTTATTTAGATTTCATTTTTACTGAATAAGTCTTAGAAGCATGGTATTTTATTTTTTGGTAATCTAAGAATGACCCTCTCTTTTCCCACTCCCTTTAGAAGTTTTTGGAATCATCAGGAACATTTCTTTTTTGCCATAACTGTCTCTGACAATAATGACTTTCACCAATGATTACCTAAGAACATCTTTTTGAATATACTTTTAAGTCATAACAAGAGGGAACACTAGGGAATATTTTCTCTCCATTTCAGGCTAAAGATACAGGAGGACATAGAGCTTGAAATATATTCTGAGGTCATGCGATGCACCTCTTAAATTACAATTTCAGCTTTGTAAAGGCCAGCAGGAATTTAGAGGAATGAATGGGACCACACAGCTTGTACACTTATGCATATGTGCTACCCTGACAAGCTAACACCTGAAAGAGCAACATATTTCTTTTTGAGTTCCACCTAAAATTCTGAATTTGTTTGATGTCATTCAATGCAGGAGAAAGTATTGGTAAATAAGCAAGATCAAATGATATAATGAATATAGAAGTGCTTATAAATGAACAGTGCTATGCACAAATAAAATATAAGTCTAAGTACTGCTAGAGAAAGCATTAAATACTGCTCAAGCTATGACCTACGTATTCTCTCAGTTATCAACAAGACAACAGAGCTTTCTGTCTGCCCTGGAAGTGAGAACCTGTGAAAGGCTAGGTTGGACTCAACGAAGATGACATTTTTATGTTGTTACCATGTTGATTTGACGTTTTCTCTTCATCTTGACTTAGAATTATTCAGAGAACACGAGAGGACTTTCTAATTTATACATCTTTGATGCACTAAAATTGAATCCAATAAATTTAGTATTATCTTTAATGCATATGTTACATTTTACATTATCCAAGCAGTTTGCAATAGTATTCACATTTAATGAGATTCCCAAATACTCTAGCCCTCGGTGAATGTCCTGTAATTTAACTCAGTTCTGACTGTGTACCTGGACTCAGTGTCTCAGTGTGTTCACCAACAGGGAATTTTTCTGAATTTCACTGATTTTAAAATTCAATATTGAGCCCTTCTTCCTCCCCATAGGCTCAGTAAGTGGGGTTGAAATTTTCAGTCTTTTAGCCACTTTGTTTTTCTGATGGTCAGATCTCTCCAGGATATCTCATTAGTGTAAACTCAGAAGTGACCAAATGGGAGCACTCATTTGATTATTTTCAAATTTGACAAGAAAAATTGAATGTATTTATTCTGTACAACTTAATGGTTTGAAATACACATTTATATATTCACACACATTATGGAATGGCTAAATCTAGTTAATCAATAAATGCATTGGCTTACAAAATTGTCATTTTTGTGGTAAGAACATTGAAAATCTCAGCATTGGAACTGTGGCACATTTCAAGAATACAATTTATTGTTATTAACTGCAATCAGTGCAATAAATCTCTTAATCTTATTCCCCCACTTAACTGAAAGCTTGTACCCTTTGACCAACATTTTGGCTTCACACCCACCTCCTTTGGCTCTTACTTCCTCTGATCCCATCATTTTACTCACAACTTCTATGAGATAAACTTTAGATTTCATGTGAGTGAGATCCTTCAGTATTTGCCTTTCCGTGTCTGGCTTATTTCACTTAATATAAAATCTTCAAAGTTTATTCACATTGCTGCAAATGACAGGCTGCCTTTCTCATTTTTAATGGCTGGATAGTTTCCATTGTGTATATACGTATGATGCATTTTCTTTCTCCATTTATCCGTTAATGGACCCTTACTGTGATTCCATATCTTGACAAGTGTGAACAATGTTACAATAAACACGAGAGTGAAGATATCTCTTCAACACTGAGTTCATATTTTGGGTAAATATTCAATAGTGGAATTACTGCATTATCTAGTAATTTAATTTTTCAATTTTTGAGGAACCTCCATAGTACATAGTACTGATATACATTCCCACCAACAGTGTATCAGAGTTCCCTTTTCTTCTCATCATCCCCAACACTTATCTTTTGTATTTTGATAATATCCATTTCTAAAAGGTGCAATATAAACTGTCATTGTGGTTTAATTTTCATTTCCCTGATGATTTCTAAGATTGAACATCTTTTCCTATACCTATTGACCATTTGAATGTCTTTTCTTTTGAAATATATAATATGATCTTGTGCCCATTTAAAAATCAGCTTCTTTGTATTCTTATTGCTGAATGTTTTGAATCCCTTAAATATTCTGGATTTTAATCCTTACCAAATATATTGTTTGAAAATATTTTCTCTAAGTTTGTAGGTACCCTTTTCACTTTATTTGTTTATTTCCTTTGCTATGCAGAAGGTTTTTAGTTTCACAAAATCTCTATTTTTGTTTTTGTTTCTTATGCTATTGGTATATCTAAGTATGTCATTGATTAGATGAACATTACATAGCTTTCTACTTACATTTTCTTCTAGTGGTTTTACAGTTTTCTTTCTTACATTTAACTCTTTAATCCATCTTGGAATGATTCTTATATATAGCATAAATAAAAGTTTTAATTTCTTTCTTCTGAGGATGAATATCCAGTTTTCCCAACACAATTTACTTGAAAAGATTGTCCACTCTCCATCATATATTTGTGGCACATTTATTGAAAATTAGCTGGCTATAAATGTGCAGATTTATTTCTGGACTCTCAGCCTATTTATTTATTTATTGCCAGTAACATGCTGTTTTGCTTAATATAGATTTGTTGTATAATTGAAAGTAGATAGTATAATGGTCTACCTTCTTTATTTTTGCTAAAAATTGCTTTGCCTATTGGTGGTCTCTTGCATTTTCACACAAATTTTAGAATTTAAACATTTTTAGTGTAAGAGTGTGAGTGTGTGTGTGTGTGTGTGTGTGTGTGTGAAAAGTGCCTTTGGCATTTTGACAGTGATTATATATGGTAGACAGGCAATTTAACAATATTATTTAAATGTATGAACGCAGGATATCTTCCCATTTATTTGTATCTTCTCCAATTTTTTTTATCAGAATTAGTCATTAAGAGGGAAGTTTATTGCTATCGAAACATGAACGAGACAGAGAGAGAGGGAGAGAGAGAGATCTCAAAACATAACCTGATGTTACATCTAAAGGAGCTAGGATAAACAAAAACAAAGTAAGGTTGGTGTTAATAAGAAGGAAGAAATATAAAGCTTGGAGCAGAAAGAAATGAAACAGAAACCCCAGAAGTAATAGGAAAGATTAACACCAGGGTTAAAAAAGATTTAGCCAGTGTGGCTAAATATATTCCTAAGTATTTGATTTATGTTTATAGTTATTGTAAGTGGATTGATTTTCTTGAAGTTTTTAAAAGGTAGGTCCCTGTTAATGTACAGAAATTTTATTAACTTTTGTATCTTGATTTTTTCCATTAATTTTATTGGTACATTTTATGTGGAAAAAAAATTTTAAAAGCTGTTCCTCAGACAGAGGTCTACTACCTAGAATCTATAAAGAACTTAAAAAATCAGACCTCCCAAATTTAAAGACCTGATCCAAAAATGGGCATATGAAAGGAACAGACATTTCTCAGACAAAGAAGTAGAAACAGCAAATAAACAATGGTGAGATTCTACCTCACTCCAGAAGGAATGGCTGATATCATGAAATCAACCAATAACAAATGCTGGTGGGGCTGTGGGGAAAGAGGAACCCCGCTCCACTGCTGGTGGGAGTGTAGACTGGTGCAATCACTGTAGACATCAGTATGAAGATACCTCAAAGAACAAGGACTAGAGGTCCCATTTGACCCAGCTATTCCCCTGCTGGGTGTCTTCCCCAAAGAATTAAAAGAATCATACCACAATGATATATGTGCGCCCATGTTCACAGAGGCATAGTTTGTATCTTGATTTTGTATCCTGCAATTTTACTGAATTCACTCATCAGTTCTAACACAATTTTTGGTGGACACTTTAGGGAGTTTTTAAAATTTAAGATCATAGCATCTTCAAGCAGGGGCAATTTAACTTCTTTTCAAATTCAGATGTCTTTCCTTTGTTTCTCTTACTAATCACTCTGGCTAGGACTTCCAGGATTTTGTTGAATAAAAGTGTCAAGAATGGGCAAACTAGAAGGGGAAAGGGGAGAAGGGAAAGGAAAAATTATGAGAAAGAAAAAAAATGGAATCAAAGCCTGTGTAAATAGGGAAGGGTAGAGGGGGTGAAGGGTGCACAGGTAAGGGGAGAAAAAATAAGAACTAAGATACATCATGTTCAGGTACAAACATCCAGTGATAAATGTAAATGAATTGTATACCTAAAATGTACCAAGAAATATATAAATAAAAAAAAAGAATGGGCAGACGTGTTGCTCTGGATCTTAAAAGGAAAGCTATTAACTTTTTCCCATTGAGTGTTATACTAGGCATGTGTTTGTCATACATGGCCTTTACTGAATTGAGATATGCCCTTTCAAACCTAATTTAATGAACTTTTTATCATAAAACTATGTCAAATTTTGTCCAATACTTGTTTTGTGTCTATTAAAATGAACATATAGTGTTTGTCTTTTATTTTATTAATGTGGTATATTATATGTATATATATATATATTTCTCTCTCTTTCTCCCTCTCTCTCTCTCCCTCCCTCCCTCTTTCTCTGTGATGTTGTGCTTTAAGATATAAAACTTTGAGATATAAACTTCCCTTTTAAAACTATTTTTGTTCCATCTCTTAAATTTTGGTATCATGTATTTTCATATTTGTTTTTTGCAGGTATTTTTCAGTTTCCCTTTTAATTTCTCATAACCTTTTGGTTATTCAGGAGTATGTTCTTTAAATTTCATATATTTGTGAATTTTCCCAAGTCTCTCTTGATATTGACTTCTAGTTTTTTGCTATTGCTGTTAGAGAAGATGTTTGATAAGATTTCAGTCTTCTTAAATTTTTAAGAGTTTTGTTCTAACATATGATTTGTTTTGTAGAACATGCTATGTACTGCTGAGAAGAATGTGTTTTCTACAGCAATTGGATGGAATGTTTTGTGTATATTTATCTGCGAGGTCTATTTGGTCTAGAGTGTAGTTTGTCTGATATTTCCTTATTGATTTTCTGTCTAGATGATCTATCCACTGTGAAATTGGAGTGTTGTAGTCTCTTGCTATTATTGTATTGCCGTTCATCTCTTTCCTGAGCTCTATTAATATTTGCTGTATATATTTAGGTGCTCCAATGTTGGGTGCATGCATACTGACAATTGTTATATCTTTTTGCTGAGTTGATAAAAAAGTAGACTCTTTATAAAACAGAGTAGATCTCCAATTATTCCAGAAATTCCAATATCTTTAGGAGCTATGTGCCAAGAACTGGGGACAAAGAAAAAAGAATTTCCCATATTACACCTGCTTTTTTTCTTCGATACATGTCATACTTTAGAGCAGTTTTAGGTTCACAACACAACTGAGCACACTTATGTTCCCATCCCTACCTCCTCCCCGCATGCTGCACAGACTCTCTACCATCAGTCCCAGGAGAACCTTTGTTACAAGGGGAGAAGTTTCATTGAGGCATTATTATCACGAAGGTTCATGGTTTACATTAGGGCTCACTCTTGGTGTTGCAAATTCTATGGATTTTGACAGACGTATAATAACTTGCATCTACTTAGCAGTATTAAAGTAATTTCACTTCCCTAAATATTCTGTAGTCTACCTCTTAATTCATCTGCTTTCTTAACACTGCAGTTTAGGTTTCTCAATGGTCAAGAAAGGCAGGGTCTCTTTGGATCCCTAATCATCATAAATGGAGGAAAAATAGTTTACAGGGAGTAATCAATAAAAATTGACCAGTCCCCAGTGATGATTCTCCCCTTATAAACAGTCCCCTGGAGTGGACAGAAAGCCTGTGAAGAGCTAAGCAACACTAAGCCGGAAGCTTATTATGCCAGGTGCAATGATGAAGTTAAAAAGTAGGACACCTCCAAAGCAGAATTTGTTTTGGAGAAAGGTTCTCAACTCCCCTAGGTAAACTGTAACATTTCACACGTGGACAGGAGAGTTGTGGGCAGATAGCAAGTCCTTGGGCTCGGACCACCTCTGTCCTGAATATCATGGTCCCAGGATATCTCTAAAATGAGTCATTTCTCTGTGCCAATTGTGATAGCAAAACAAATCCTACATCATCAAAACCAACATCTTGAGGTAGAAACATAATAAATTCCTTGGCAGTCTTAATCAAGATTAAAAGATATATTATCTTATCTATTAATGGCTTTTCAAAAGACCACAAAGAAATTTGCTTTACAAATTCTATAGGAATCTATGTCCCTAATTGTCTTAGTTACTTTTGTTGTTGCTGAGACAAAATACCTGACACCCAAAGTTAAAGGAGGAAACATTTCTTTAGCTTACTGTTCATAGAGGTTTCAGTCCATAGTTGGCTGGCTCCAAGGCAGGGTGGCACACGGCAGAGGGGCGTCACAGAGGAGAAACAGTTCATGGCACCCACAAGGTAGCAAAAGCAAGGAGAGAACCTTAACACCCTCTTTCTGCCTCCTTTATCTTATTCAGACTGCTTAGGGCCAGTAGCACTAGTCCTTAATCCTAGTGGCCTCTGGCCTAGCATTACACCTTTAATCAATCACACACTCTAGATTCAGCCACCTCTGAAAAAAACCCACCTATGATTGCATGAGGCCTTGGGGGAAGACATCTAAATGCAAACCATAACACTAATACTGTTGCAGATTAGATAAACGTCCCTGAAACTATGTGTAAGAATCAAGTTTCTCAGGCCAAGACTTAACAATTCAGTCTTTCTTTTGGCAGCAGGTAGAGTCCTGTTGAGAAACATAACTCAAAGGCTCTGGAATTGTCTAGAGATTTTGAAAGTTCATAAACAAAAGATAACATACAAGACCTTTGTGGAAAGAACTTAGATGTCTTAGAGATATTACATGGATTCTTATTTTAAATAGTAAAGTAAATGGAGCCTTCAACTTTGAAAGAAGTCTCACTGATAACAAGAAGTTTGTTGGTTGGTGCTTCTTTTTGTACAAGCACCCTATGAGCTGGTAAATGTATTCAGAGGGGAAAATAAAGGCAGATGTACAAGAAAATATGTAACTCTTGAGTGTGCATGCACACACACACACATGTGTGCATACGAAGTCAGCTCCTGCCTGTTTTTATGTCTCTGCTTGTTGCTATACATTACCCTGATGCTTGTAAGTGAGGGTCATCTGGTGAGACCTGCTCCCTATCAGACAAGGGGCCTCTTTCTTCATCCTTTCTTCAATCCTGAAACAGTTGGTGGTGCTTGGCTGCACTGAATGAGGTGTTAAGTGCCCAGCTGGTTGCTTGGCCCTGAGTGTATTCTTCCTGTCAGGGAGTGATTACGCAGCTCAAAGCCCAGGGCACCATTCTCTAGGAGGATTTCAGGAGATATCTCTGGGACGGGGGTCAGTAGTCTTAGGGTGATACTAACTTCAAAGCTGCCTTGGAGCTGGAAGTCTGTAACTCATTAATGAAAAGAGGAGGAAGGAGCAGATCCTCACTAATATCCAGAAAAATAAAGGTAAAACTTAAGTGGAATGTTTTTGAATGGTTGCTTTTCCTTATGCACTGATGTATTAATCTAGCCTGATTCTTTTAAGGCAATTTAAATTTGAAATCTTAATGTTAAATAAAATACTTGACTTTGGAACATGAGAATAGATTTTTAATATAGTTGGTTTTTTGAGAAAGGGTCTTGCTATGTAGTCCAGACTGGCCTTGAACTCACTATGAAGTCCTGGCTGGCCTCAAACTCCCAGCAATCCTCCTGCTCCAGCTTCTGGAGTGCTAGGATTACAGGCCTGTTCCACCACTCCTGACAAAATTTTAATACGATTTTTCTCAATAACTTTCAATCTTTATGTCATGCTTAGCTATTGATTCTAATATTATGGCCCAATATAGAATTGTATGTTATTTATTTCATTGGTTGTTTTCTGCTTGGAATTTCCTCTCACTTGAAACCAGAAATGTCACTTCTGTGTCATAATAGAAATAATGGAAGCCCACTCTGTGCCCCTTTGCATTACATACTGCTACTTTAGCATAGCCTACACATTACCAGATGTGAGCTAAACAGTAAAACTCGAGCTCCTCTACATAGATGGTTTTGTGTCCCACTGAAATTCCTATGTTGAAACCGTAGCTCCCAATGGCACTCTATTTGGGGATAGGACTTGCAGTTCAGGTTAATGAGGTCCTAAGGCTGAGGTTCTCATCAACTTGAATTGACATCTTTGAAAAGATAAATGAACACTGGAAATGTTGCAGAGACCCTGTGAGCACACAGTGAACAGGTGGTCATCAGGAAGCCAAGAAGGACGGCTTCCCCAGAGACCAACCCTGTCAGCACCTCAAGCTTAGATTTCAGTCTCCATATTGACAATTCACTGTCTATTATTTAGATCACCATTTGCAGTATTTGATTAGAGAACCCAAGATAACTAATCCATGCAGAATACAAGGAGAATAGTCAGTATTCTATGGGAAGGTTCATGGGCTTCAAGCTTATAGCCGTTGCAGATGGCAAGTTAAAAAACAGGATATTCTTATGTGGAGATAACTGCATTGGGTCTGTCTCTCTCTTATTTATTATTTATTTATTTATTTATTTTTGACCTGTGTTTTGGACCAAACTATAACTAGGAGACATTTTTCCTAACAATTGGAGAACAGTCCGATTGCTCTCATTCCTACCTGTAACGTACAACCCAAAAGGGGCAGAACATGAAAGTATTAGCAAAAAACCTTGATTTGACTAGGACACACATAATTCACTTTGATCACATTGATCTTAGGGTTTTCAGCTTTCCAGCATATACTCACGAAGCTAACTGAAAGTTTACTGCTTTTTAAAAAAATATTGTTTGCTATAGATAAGCATGCTTAAGTTAGCTGTGTAGTAAAATAAATCCAGTTCTCATTCTATAACATGGATTTGATTCTTCTTTAAAAAATATTACTTCACAGCCAAGTATGGTAGAACACATCTGTAACCCCAATACCCAGGGAAACTGAGGCGGCAGGATCATAAGTTTCAGCCCGCCAACGTAGAGACTTAATAAGACCTTATTTCAAAATAAAAAATATTTTAAGGGGGTCAGTGTTGGGTATGTAAGTCAGTGAGACAGCCCTGGGCTCAATCCGCCATATGGAAAACCAAAAACCAAAAACCAAAAATCACTTTTACAGTTATGAAATGACCAGTTAAAAATGCAGAGTATTTTTATAGGGAGATCACTGGACAAGGTAGTTATTACCCAATAATTTAATTTAATATTATGCTGAGTTCACAGGAGAAGAAATTTTTAATAACCAAATACAAAAATGTTTTCAACCTCAAGAGCTAAAGAACTAGAAATTTATTCTGTCAGGGTGATATTTAACCTACCAAATTGACAAAGTAAAAAGAAAAAAAATTCTGTTTTTGTTCTAAATATGATTAAAAAGAAAACCAAAAGTTTACATATGCATTTGATGAGAATATAATGAAATACATCTTCAGTGACTTGATAGTCTTATTTATAAAACTTATATTAAAAAGTTATGATCTGGGCCAGGGATTTAGCTCAGTGGCACTGTGCCTGCCTCGCAAGTGCAAGGTGCTGAGTTCGAGCCCTGGTACCAGAAAAGAAAGAAAAACTTACCATCTAAGTTGCCTATGCATTTATCAAGTCGTAGTCTCTTATTTACATTTTCTTGTAATTTACATAAAGCATCATTCCCATTCGATACTCTACAGTGCCACCTGCTTCCCAAATCCCCGGGGATTCTCTAGGGCTGTTTCTTCACTCTCATTTCCTGTTTCCATTCCATCTTTAGATTCAGCACGGCTACTTTTCCATTTTTGCTGGTTCTTCTACATTTCCTTATTTTATGGGTGGCTTAGTCCTTCTTTCCTCTAACATCATATGGCTGATCATAGTATGACACCTTTTAACAGAACTGTAGATGATAAGAAAGAATTACAACACAACAGGCAGCGATATTAATACCAGCTGTGACTGCCTCCCTAGCACCTTGTTGTCCCTATGAACAGGGAGAGAAGTTCTCGTTGGCTGTGTGTCCTGACCTGTCCATCCTGCTAGGCCCTGGCATAGGACCACTTTTCAAACTCTCTTCCTTCACCTTGAAGACTTCCTGTTTCCTCTCTACCTCAAAGCCACACCCATCTCACAAATTGTACTTCTCCAGGCAGAGAAACTTTCCTCCTCCAATCAATAATAGACATCTGACCAAATTTAGCTACTTGAAAACTGATTGGAACACTTTTTAGAGAAAAGGTCGAACTTCCTCTGAATCCCTACTTTTAGTCCCCCCATACAAAAATGTCAAAAGTGTATAAATATAAATATATATTCATGTATACATTTGACGCTAGTGACTATATGTTCTCGGGGAAAGGTAAAAATCAGAGAGGGGGGAATAGGAAGTCAAAATAGCAACACAACAAAGTGAATTGCAAATAAGTGTATTCATAACAAAAATATTAGTAACTCATCTACCCTTTTATATAAACTTTCATGTATCCCTGTGTATATAGAAAACTGTTCTTGGTGTTTATATAACAGTGTGGGATTCTGTGATTCAAAAAAATTAATATCTTTTAATTTATATATTATGTGAATTGTTTACAAAGGTACTATCTTATTTATATAATGAGAAAAACTATTAATATTATTTTTTTACTGTGGAAAATAATTCAGGTTTTCATGGACAGGATCATATTTGGACAGGAGTATCATTTCTTCCATGGTACAGGAGTATCATTTCTTCCATGGTACAGGTGACTAAGTAGGCTGACAAAATAGCCAGAATATATATTTTCTCTCTCCCTAAAGAAAGTTCTGAGACTTCTTGTGGTCACTGTATTTCCCAACTTTCTGTATCCTAGGATATGGAGACAATATTCACACAGCATGCATGTTTAGTGCAATACACACATATAGAACATATAACAGGCAGGCAATAGCTCATACAGAATCTAAGTATACAGAAGCTGTCTCCAGGCTGTACATATTAGAGTTGCACATTGCCTCAAGTAGATGGACTCCTGAAAATTACCACATACATACACAGTTTACATTATGCGGATGTGGGCAAAACACCTGTGTCCTTCTGCTTACGTTTTCTAGAAGGAAAGCTAGACAGAGCGTAACTAGAATGAGACTTGGCCTGGATGTCACTATGGGGCAAGCCTTGCAGGTGGGTGGGTATTGCAGAAATGAACCAGAGTCAAGGTGATGGGGTACAGTCTTCAAGTACATGGCAACAACAAGGCATACACAGTGGGTATTGTGGGCAAGATCAGCCTCCCACTCTTCTGCTCAACAGGTGCCACCTGTCAGTAGCTGTCCCCCTGGGTAATGCCACTTTACAGCATCAGGCAGGAGCAGGTTTTACAGAGTAACTTGGTTGTAATTTCAGGCCTGCTCTCTCTCTCTCTCTCTCTCTCTCTCTCTCTCTCTCTCTCTCTCTATGGAAAATCAGTAAAGGTCATAGGTCAGAAATGTGGTTCTTCTTCTTTTGCTAATTGACGATGCTTTATAGAAGTCTCTTTTATCTTACAAGAGAGTTATGGACCACTGTTTACAATGACAAGAGTCAAGATCTAAGCTCAGGAGGAATTAAACAAATAACATTCCAAAGTTAATTGTGATCAATCTCAGTTGACTGGGAAATAAAGAATATTCAAAATGGTAAATCCCATAAAGAGACTCCTATCTTTTCTAAGATAGGAATTGAACATTTGGAAAAGGAACAAAAAGCAAGTGTCACAATAATAATAAACTCCCCAGCTCAAGTCCCTTAATTTAATCTCAGCCATGGAGTCTCATTTGCCCTGGGAGGAAACATGTCCCTAGGCTCCAGAGATTAGGACATGGATGCCTTTGGGTGCTGTTATGGTGCCTACCACAGTGACCATGCAGGGTTCTGCTATAATGCAGAATAAAAACACAAACTTTGTGTAGAGATTTTCACCTTTGATGACATTTCATTCCTACTTTCAATGCCTGTGTATTTTGATAACAACAAGTCCCTTGAAAATGATTCACTATGATTTTATGATATCAAAGCAACAGAAATTACCCTTTAACAAGAACCACTTGAGCCAGGCAAGTTGCACAGTCACATGGCTGCATTAATCATCTGGGGACGGACCATTGATTTCCACCGAAGTGGCATTTGTGAACGTGGTCGTTTGTATGAATAGTTACAATTTGTCCAAATTTAAGGCAGATAGCAACCATTAGCTGCTGAGGAATCAAGTAATGAGAAATAATTTTTGATGGGAGAAATTTCACTGACGTCTGAAATTTAAGTGTGTTGGGTTCCTTGTTTCCTTTTCCATTTTCAGAGTTTTTCATTATGAACTCATCTGTGAGGCTAATGACTTGCCTCCTTAAGCACTGTGTGCTTCATCCCATAGTTTAAAAGTTAGTTAATAACAAAGCATGTTAAATAAAAGAAGTTTTTTCCAATTCTATTGCATTTAGCTAGTGAAAGTAAATTGCATAATTATTTTTTTTGCTCACTTGAAATGCTGGGTTTTTTTTTCTTTTGGTACCAGGGATCGAACTCAAGACCTTGCACTTGTGAGGCAGGCGGTGCAATACTGAGCTAAATCCCTGCCCCTGAAATGCTGGTTTTTATACTCAAATTCACATTTCCAAAATATTAAATTCTAAAAAGCCAGATATCAGGATTATGTGATGTTAATAAAAGAGACCAAAGAATGAAGAATAAATGCTATCTATGTATGAAAACTTTCCTCCACAAATGTTTTTTATTTTAGTATTTTAAAATATGCTCTCAGATTTGTAGTCTTCCTGTTCTGCATCCCAAGTAGCTTGGATGACAGGCATGTGCCACCACGTCCAGCTCTTTCCACTTTCCTGACAGGACCCTACTGGGCCAGAGTCTATGGAAATACTGCCTTTCATCCAACTCTGACTCAAGAGATAGAAGCAAATCAGTATAATGCGGCTGCTCTTGCCAGAGTGATTGGTTTAAGTGTGGCCATGTGTACCAGAATTTGTATGTAGTATTTGTATTTTAAGGCTGAAACTTTAATTGTTGATTTGAGAACTCTTTCTTTTGAATGGTATTGCCTATGTCTCTTTAAACCATAAGAAACTAGAAATAAAAATTTTATTTGACCCAACTAACCCTCTTCCAGATATCTTCCTGAGAATTAAAGATATAATATTATAGTCATACATGCATACTCATGTTTATAGCAGGACAGTTTATAATAGCTAAATCTTGGAAGCAGTCTATATGGCCCTCAACAGAGGAATGGATAAAGAAAGTGTGGTACTTATAGACAGTGGAGTACTACTCTGCCATAAAGAGAATAAAGCTGAGACATTTGTAGACTAATGGGTACACTTTGAGACCACAATGTTAAGTGAAATAAATCAGAGACACAAATTTAAATATTGCAGTGTTCCTTATAGGAGAAACTCAAAATATAAATAAAGAGCAAAATAAAAGAAAGTATTAGTAGGGATATCTTTTTCAAATGGGAAGGGAGATGGAAGAGCAAGGGAGGAAGGTAGGGAAGAGATTTAACAAGAGAAAATTGGAGAAGAAAATGAAAATAAAGCTTTTGAAAATGGGACCTGGAACAAGAGTTGGAGTGAGCAGGGAGGACTGGGAAGGGAAGAGGACAAAGAAAGAGTTAAGATGGGTTATGTATATGTACAACTCCCCACCATAAATGTAATCATCATGCACTGCAAACATGTGCTAAGAAAAACGTGGCTAACTTTTGAGCCATGAAGCAAAAGAACAGCTGAGTGTGCGGCTGGTTCAACAAAAGGAGAAAGGTGTTGCTGAAAGAATCTCAGAAATGTGGAGACAGAATCTGGAATTTTCAAATTGTGAGAACTTTAGGTCTGTTACACTCTCACAATATTGTGTGTTATATGTTCCGTCACTTGTGACCAAAAGCATTGAAATGGTGACTAAAGCAGTGTGTAAATATATCTCCTATTGAACAGCACAGATGTGGCCAAACTTTTTTTTCATTAAGTTTATTGGAACATTTTAGGTATACAATACAGTCTCATTCATCACTGGCAACTTGTACCTTTATGTAATCTCTCTTGGTTCTTATTTTTTCCCCATTTCCCTGACCTCCCTTCAACCCCTGCACCCCTTCTTATTTACAAAGACTTTGTTTCCATTTTTTCCTTTACTCATATTTTTTTCTTCCCTTCTTTTTTCCCCCTACTCCTCCCACTTCCCCTTCCCCTTTAGACCTTTTCTTCCTATTTCACATTATCAATTATACATGTTGATCCTTATTTACACTTTCAGTTTCTCACACCAGAGAAACTATTCGGTATTTACACATGTGTGTCCTATTTATTTCACTGTAGAGTATGGCCTCAATATGCATCCATTTAGCTATAAATGTCTCTAATTTCTCAATCTTTATGGCTGAGCAGTACTCCACTTTATAAAAAAACCACATCTTCTTTATCCAGTCTCCAGTTGATGGGCACTTGGGCTGTTTCCAAGCTTTAGCTATTACAAACTGTGCCGCTCTATAGGCTTATGGGTGAGCATATATCATTGTGGTATGATTCTTTTAATTCTTTTGGGAAGATACCTAGCAGAGGAATAGCTGGGTTAAGTGGGACTTCTAACCTAGTTTTTTGAAGTATCTCCATTTTGATTTCCACAGTGGTTGCGCCAGTCTGCACTCCCACCAACAATGGAGAAGGGTTCCTTTCTCCCCGCAACCCCACCAGAGTTTGTTATTGGTTGATTTCATGACAGCAGCCATTCTTTCTGGGGTGAGGTAGAATCTTAAGGTCATTTTCATCTGCATCTCTCGAATGACCAGTGACACTGAACATTTTTTCGTATGTTTACTTGTTGCTTTTACTTATTTGAGAAATGTCTGTTCATTTCAGATGCCCATTTTTGAATTGGGTCTTTATATTTTGGGGGTCTGATTTTTAAAAGTTTTTAAAATATATTCTAGATAGTAGTTTTTATGACTGTCTTTCTTAATCCCAAGAATTGCAAAAATAAAACTGGCTATTGCTTTTAATTCATCTCAGTTGTTGCTAAGATCTAAAAGCAGCATTAAAAAATGTACTGGATTAATTTTTTTCTTATCTTTTTTTTTTTTTTTAGAGTTTTGTGCGTTTTATTTAACAAATTTGGGCCACAAAAACTTAAATCTCTTCCATACACTGTATTCATGTATCTCAGCCTGAGATGCTTGCTGGGAAGCTTGTTTTCATAATTTCCTTTTTTTTTTTTTTTTGGTACCAAGGATCGAACTCAGGACCTTGCACTTGTGAGGTAGGCAAAGGCTCATAATTTCTTTTTAAAGTTCTCAATTATCTTCTCCTTTTAACATTAGGATTATACCTAAAAAGATCATCCGCAAGAGACTCTTCTTTTGCATATTGCTTTTGTACCTCCATTTCCTGTCTCAACCAGTCCTCTTAACTCTTCATTCTGTGGAGCATGATGAGCTATTAGATCAGATCCTCCAATGATGTGCGGAAGTTTACCTGCTCCAGGAAAGGTGACCTTTTTGAATTTCTTGAAATTCTTTAGTTGATGACCATGATCATTATTTATCCCACACAGATTTCTGTAAGTGGAGTTATTAACCACCACTGATCTAAATTCAGTCATTAAGAACTTTTTTGGAAGCATCTCACTGCTGTCCTGAAGTTCATCATTATTAGGTATTTCTTTAGTTGACCACAGTGATTCTTTCTTGAGCTCACATTTCTTCCCAACTTCACTTTCTTGAGGTATTTTGTCACTTTCTGATGTTATTTTATCATCAAGATTGTTATTTGTTTCTATGTCCAATCTTGGCTTTTTTCTAATGTGGACATCTTCTTGTTTTTCAACTTTCACTTCAATTTCTAACTCTGGTCTTGTGTTCTTGAATAACTTCTCCAATAGTTCATCTTCTATGGCCAAATCAATGTCTTTTCTTTTTTTTTGATCTTAGACTTTCTGTAGAAACAGATTTACTGTCAGAGTTTTTCACACTGGATTTTAAATCTTCATCTGTAAATAAGTTTTCTGATTTTGTGTCCATAGGTTCATTCTGAGATAGATTTTGCTCTTTGTTTTTCCATAGTGAGGTAATAGCAGGTTGTGTTTGTTTTAAAGGAGAACAAGACATTTCTATTCTTGCTGATTTGGATGAAGAGATTTCTTAGTTTTCTTCATCCCTTTCCCTCTTTTTGGGAGATGGCTGAAAGTGGTTTCTAATAGTATTTGTGTGTTGCTGAGAAGTGTGATCTCTATTTTTATTTACACTTGGGAATTTAGTTGGTGAAAGCTGATAGTTTTGGATATTTGCCCTAACCAGAGTATTTGATGCTATGTTATTATGGGAGCTGTTTTGGGGGCTTCTTTTATAATGGGTATTTCTTGTGAAGATGATCCACATTTTTGTTCTGTTTTGGAGATTTTTATTTCTTTTGGCTTTTCACTAGAATACATACATGTATGTGCCTGGTCTGATTCTGTGTCAGCTCCATATGTTGCAGTGTTCTCAGGAGCACTTGACATGAGTTTTCCACTGACTTACCAGTCTTGTGAAAGGCTTGGCCCTGGAGTCTTTGTCTTTAATCCCATGCTGGGCTGGCCCTGAGGATCACAATAATTCTCTGTAGTCATGAAAGCAACTGCCAATCCAATTTCTGCTTCAGGAAGAGGTCTACTACCCTGCCTTTGGAGTATATCCATAATTGAGTGAATCCATTTTTTCTAGGAGTTGGGAATTAAGATCTGTGTATTTGTTATTCCTATGTCAACAACACAAGTTCCAGGAGCTGAAAAAAAACTACCTTCTTCTTCATTTTCTTTGGTTATCAACCTAGTTTCTCCACCTCCAAAAACAACTGCTGAATTTAATTTCTTATGCTATTTGACATTTAAAAATACAAATGTTTTCCCTTTGAAGATTTGTTTTCTTTCCTGTCATCCTGACAGATCAATATTTTTACTTCCAATGGCTGATTCATCAACAAGTGGGTAAAAACTTTCAATTTGTGGAGGCTGTTTCTCGGACTGAACTTTTTTAACAAATTCAGTAAAATATTCTGGCTTTACAATCGGATGTTCACAAATGAGTGCACATATTGTTTTAATGGTAACTTTAACTGAAACCATAACAAGGTGAGTACATTCTTCTGTCCAGTTGTTTACTGTAAATCCTCCAAGTTGTAATATAGCTTGACTTAAAGCAGTTTTTCCAGAGACATCTAAACAAGAGGAGCACACAACCAAAGGCTCATATTCTACTCTGAATTTACTTTCATACACTCCAAAGGTAACTCTATCCCCTGTCTTCAAAGTTTGAGAAAGACCATTCTGTGTTTTTTCCTCATTAACAAAGGTACCATACTTACAATTATCTTTTATTGTTAAAGTAGGAATTTCACCTGTTTGCAAGTTAGTTACAGAAAAGTTAGCATTTAACACAGCATGATTTTGATTGATGGGCTGATCATTGTCAGTTAAAATGGCACAGTTCTTCCTTCCAACAACATACTTAACACCACTCAAAAGTCTACATGGTTCTCCTCGAGCCAGTTCTGTGACAGGTAGCAGCTTCCACACGGGTCTCGCTTCTCCTTTTTCTTAATTCTGATAGGACCACAAATTGGATTAATTATAATCTTTGGTCATAAGCAATTGTTGCTACACAGCTTTCTTGTTTTCTTTATGT
The DNA here is from genome assembly GCF_053883595.1 of Heterocephalus glaber. NCBI lineage: Eukaryota > Metazoa > Chordata > Mammalia > Rodentia > Bathyergidae > Heterocephalus > Heterocephalus glaber. The sequence goes on from NW_028258153.1 coordinate 3,932,213, forward strand.
AATTAAAAAAATAATGAATTTTTTTAGATGAGAACTAAATATTACCAATACTTGCCATCAACCTATATGTTGTCTCCTTACCTACCCACTAAGTATCTACTGTTTGACAGTTGTATTGGTCATTCCTTTTCTTTAAATACTTAGTTTGATTATAGATTTGTGTATGTAGCAGCATGTTGCTTATCTCTGCTTTTATAGTTTATTAAAAGATATCATACTTTATGTAGTCTTTGTGTTTTTTAGTCAAAATGCTAATTTATGCCTTTTGTGACAAGCAGTTACTATTTAATGTTCACTGTTGCATAATATTCCACTGTGATAATATCACAATTTCTTTATATGTTTTCCAGTAATAGGTGTTTTTGAATTGTTGGTAGGATTCTGCTATCATAAACATTTTTATTATGAAGACAGTTTTTTTTTTTCTTGTGGTATCGAGGATCGAACTCAGGACCTTGCAAGCAAGGCAGGTGCGGCACCACTGAGCTAAATCCCCAGCCCTGACTGTTGTGCATTTATCTGAAAACACATCTAGAAAAATTTCTTTATTCTTTATCAAGAAATAAAATTGCAGGGCTGGGGATTTGGCTTAGTGGTTCTGCCACCTGCCTCACAAGTGGAAGGACCTGAGTTCGATCCCTGGTACCAAAAAAAAAATAAATAAATAAAATAAAATTGTAGTCCCAAGACAAAGGAAAAAAATATGATGCTATTTTTTCATCCAAAATCACTAAATAAGTGTATATTTCCATTAATACCTTAAATCATCACATTTCTTTGTTAATCAAATATCACTTTTAATTTTGATCTTGATATACATTTTATAGGTTACAGTTAGGATTTAACATCTTTCCATATTGTTGGACATATGAATTTGCTCTTCTAAAAACATTCATACTTTTTGTCAATTTTAAATATGTTTATTTTGCAGGATGATTAAATTTTTACTTTTATGAATAGTGCTTTTTAATACCCCATTTAAGAAACCTTTTCATTATGTAAGATCACATATATTTCTTCCTAAAATTGTTAAAATTCATGTTCTTCACCACTTAGAGTTGGATTTTTGTGTATTTTGTGACATGGAAGTGTTTTAAAACTTGTTTGAATATTTACATATAGATACCAAAATTTCTACTATTTATCCTCAGCAATCTGCCACTCCACCTCTATTGCATATCAGTGATGTGTTCATTTACAAATTCTGTTTTGTATACTCTATTCCATTTGCCAATTATCTTCTGTTTCTCACAATGTCATTTAAATTTTTATAGTTTATTAATAAAAGTATTTAGTGGAAAGGAATATTTTCCCCACTTTATTATGAGTACTTATTGAGCATGCATGAGTACCTCCTTATTTTTAACCTTTTGCATAAAAATCTTAGAATGAGCTTTTCAAGACCTATGGGCAATTTTGGTGGGCTTTTGATTAGGATTCCATTGACTCTACAAATCAGTATGGAGAAAATTACTACCATTTAGATAATGATTTTTAAATTCGTGAACATAGTATATCTTTCTACTTATTCACAAGTTATTAATATTATTTTTCCTAGTTTTGAAAGATAATTTTCTGATGTCTCTCTCAAATTGTTTGAAAAACAATGGTTTTTAATCTTGGCTATATGTAAAACTTACTTGAGAAATTCAAAAAATAATGGTGCTTAAAGACCACCTCAGAATGATGAAATCTGTTTCTTTGGAGGTGGGGCCCTGGCAGTGGTATTTTTAAAAGTTCCCCAATGTGATTCTAATTTGGAGTCTGTAATAAGAATTAACTTTTAAAGTTATGTCTAATTTATAAGTTATCTGCTTACATACACTAGATGTTTGTGTCACCTTGAGTTTTTACGTGGAATGGCTGAAAGAGGAACTTCTGTAGATTTGCTTTTCTCTGGCTCCTTATATGGCCTTCCTTCTTTACTTACTGTCCCCAAATTTCCTCTTCGGATGAGGACAACAATCACTTTGGATCAGGGTCCACCTTAATGATTTCATTTTAGTTTATTTAAAGGTGCTACATCCAAATGAGTCATGCTCTGAGGAACCAGGTGCTATGGATCCAACACATGAATTCAGGGGAGTCCAACCCACAGCACTCAGATACCCAGATTTCCTTTTTGATAGGATGCCAGCATTTGACTTGGGCTCAGCCAATCAGATTCATCGGCCCTAGAATTTGTGCTGGAACCCATTACACAAATACACACAGATGGTAGGAAATTCTGTCTGGAGGCAAAAAGTAATGATGGAAGCAGCATCAAGTTTCTGGGTCAGCAGTAATTCCAGTGCTGGGGTGGAAGCTACAGCATTCAGAATTAAAGATAGAAGTAGCCATCTCCTTACTAGACTCCTTCTATATCTTCCATTGTTCACGTCATTTTCTGAGCCTGGATCTCCAGCCTTCTCAATAATATATGAAAAAATATTATTTTAATAAATTCCTCTTTGTTTAAAGAAGTCAGAGTCAGTTTCTATGGTTTTCAACCTACAATGCTGATTGATGCAATTCTTATGGCAGAGTACCATGTAGCCTAATTTTTATATACTCAAGATTTTAATGGCATTGGAAAAAGTAGATTTCAATACAATATATAAACTATGATTTCAATTTTTTAAAATTAATTTTATTGGTACATTTTAGGTATACAATATAATGACATTCATCATTGGAAATTTGCACCTTTACATAATCTCTCTTGGTTCTTATTTTTTTCCCATTCCCCTGCCCTCCCTTCAACCCCTCCATCCCTCCTTATTTACAAAGACTTTGGTTCCATTTTTTCATTTTCTCATATTAATTCCATTCCTTTCTTTCCTTTCCCCTACCCCTCCTACTTCCCCTTCCCCTTTGCCCCTTTTCTTCCTATTTCACATTGTCTATTATACCTTTCAGTTCTTATTTACACTTTCAGTTTCTCACACTAGAGAAACTATTCGGTATTTAAACATGTGTGCTCTATTTATTTCACTTAAGAGTATCACCTCAATGTACATCCATTTAGCTATAAATGTCTCTAATTTCTCATTTTTAATGGCTGAGTAGTACTATTTTATTAAAAAACCACATTTTCTTTATCCAGTCTCCAGTTGATGGGCATTTGGGCTGTTTCCAAGTTTTAGCTATCACAAACTGTGCTGCTATGAACATGAGTGCACATATATCACTGTGGTATGATTCTTTTAATTCTTTGAGGAAGATCCCCAGCAGTAGAATAGCAGGGTCAAATGGGACTTCCAGTCCTAGTTCTTTGAGGTATCTCCATACTGATTTCCACAGTGGTTGCACCAGTCTACACTCCCACCAGCAGTGCAGCAAGGTTCCCCTTTCCCCCACAGCCCTGCCAGCATTTGTTATTGGTTGATTGCATGATAGCAGCCATTCTTTCTGGAGTGAGGTAGAATCTCAGCGTTGTTTTCATTTGCATCTCTCGAATGACCAGTGATGTTGAACATTTTTTCATGTATTTATTTGCTATTTCTACTTCTTTGAGAAATATCTGTTCATTTCAGATGCCCATTTTTGGATTGGGTCTTTAAATTTGGGAGGTCTGATTTTTGAAAAATCTTTATAGATTCAAGATAGTAGACCTTTGTCTGAGGAACAGCAGATGAAAATATTTTCCCACATTGTAGGTTGTCTCTTCACACTGTTGGTGGTTTCTCTTGCTGTCCAGAACCTTTTTATTTGTTTTTATTGTTTATTTTTCCATTAAGTTTATTGCTACATTTTTGGTATAAAATGCAGTTACATTCCTCATTGGGATCTTGTACCTTTACATGATGTATCTTGGTTCTTATTTTCTTCCTTTCCCTTGCCCTCCCTTCACCCCTCCACCCTTCCCTATTTGCAAAGACTTTGTTTCCATTTTTTCCTTTTCTCATATTTTTTCTTTTCCCTTCTTTCCTTTCTCCTACCCCTTCCACTTCCCCTACTCCTTTATTTCTTTTCTTCCTATTACACAATATCAATTATACATTGTTTTAATCATAATATCAAAATTTAGAGGACATTAATACAGGTTTTACAGAATTTAAAAGGATATAGAAAGTATATTACTAAAATATTTTTTGAAATAAATTTGACAACTTCTAAGAAGTACCTTGGAAGACAAATTAATGAAACTGACTCTGGAGGGAATATAAAATTTGAATAGCACCTATTAAAGAAAGTATATTCCTAGCTTGAAAACATACCTGTATGACAACAACAGGCATATATATATTTTAACTGATGAATGATATCAAACATTGAAAGTAGAAAAAAGAAGGAACACTTCTCCCCTCATTTTAGGAAATCAACATTGTGTTAATACTAAAACTGGATAAAGATAATAGAAGAGAAAAGTATGAACATAGATAGAAATTTATTTAACAAAACAAATGGTTAGAAGTCAGATCTGGCAGTATGTAGAAAGTGCTTTCATTATAGGGATGGCATTGTTGGTTCAGCATTGGAAGATCCACCCCCATAAGTCACCAATTTAACAAAGGAAAGGAAAAAACCATATGATCCTATCAGTACTTGCAGAAAAAGTATTCGACTAAATTCTACAGCTGTTCATGGTAAAAGCAATCAGGAGAGTAGAAGTAGAACAGAACCTTCTCAACAGATAAGACATGTATTCCATATTTCAAGCAAAAATGCCTTATATGAATGAAAAATATACAATGCTTTCTCCCTAAGGTGGGGAACAAGGGAAGATCTGTTCATTAAACTTTGAAAAGTGGGCCCAAACCAAAATAGGCTGGCAATAAACAGAAACAACACAGGATTGGCAAGGTGGAAGTAAAATCTTTGTATGTAGATGAAATAATCATCTACAGAGAAAATACTAAGAAATCTCTAGGAGCCCCTAGAACTTGTATCTGAATTTAGCAGGATTAGAAAACACAAGGTATATATAAAAATTCAGGTCTATGTATACTTGCTATAAATGAAGAATTGGATATTGAAATTTAAAAGCTATGTAGGAGTACAAAGGGCCTAGAAAAGTAAAAAGAAAAAAAAAGAATAAAAACAGTGTTGGAAGACATTTACTACCTAATTTTAAGACTTCCACTAAAGCTACAGTAATTAAGAAAGTGTTGGCATAAGAAAAGACATATAGATCAGTTGAATAAAACAGAGAATCTAGAAATAGAACCCCACATATATGGTCCATTGAGTTTTGAAAGATTATTTAACATTAACATTTTATAGAATATAAACTCAACTCAAGAGCAGAGGAAAAGATAGTTTTTCCAGCAAATGGTACTAGAACACCTGATATCCGTATGTAAAAAATTAACCTCAACCATTTATTTCCAAACATAAAAATAACTTGAAAGGATTTATGAACAAAAATATGAATGACTAAAACTTTCAAGCTTTAAGAAGCAATTATAAGGGAAAATGTTCATGAATTTAGGGTAGGCAAGAATTTCCTAGGATATAAAAACCATGATGTATAAAAGGAAAAAAAATTGATAAATGAGATTCCATGAAAATTTAGAACTTTACGAGACTCATTAAGAAAATGAAATGTAGTCTTTAAATAGACCATATTTATAATACATATAACTTATGACCAGAATATATAAAGAACACTTACAGCTCATTAATAGACAACCCAACTAAAAAGTTAACACAAGAACATGATAAATAGCTAATACAGCACAAGGAAAGGTGTGCAACACTAGAATCAGAAAAATACTAATCAGTACAATAACAAGATCATATTATACAGCCATTAGGGAGATGAAGTTAAAAGTTTTAAAAGAACAAATGTCAGCTTAGGTATGAACCAGTTAGAACTTTCTAATACTGCTAATGTGAATGTAAAATGATAAAACCATTTTAGAAAACAATATAGAAATTACTTGTATTACTGTTAAGAACCAACAGCTCTGTACTTTAGTTTTTACTTAAGAGGAATGAAAACACATGTTCACAATAGATTTGTACATAAAAATTGGGTATCCCTTATCTGAAATTCTTAGGACCAGAAATGTTTCAGATTTTGGTTTGAAATCCAATTAATCTGCAAAGAGGATAGCTACTCCTGCTTTTTTTCGGATTCCTGTCACATGGAGTATTGTTTTCCACCCTTTAACTTTCAGTCTATAAGTTTCTTTTTGAATTAAGTGTGTTTCTTGTATGTAGCATATTGTTGGATCTTGTTTCTTGACCCACTCTGCCAGTCTATTTCCTTTGATTGGTGAATTGAGACCATTAACATTGATGGTTATAAATGATACATATTGACTTATCATTTTCATGAATTTTTCTTTTTGTTGGACTCTCCCCCTTTGCATTTAATTTCTTGTCGCACCTGATGGATTCATTCTTCTGGGCTTCTTGGGGTTGTGATCCTTGTTCTCTTTTCCTGTGATATTGCCTGTAATGTTTTGGAGTGCTGGTTTTGTATTCATGAAGTTCCTCAGGTGCTCTTTGTCATGAAAGCATCTTATTTCTCCATCAATTTTGAAAGATAGTTTTACAGTGTACATCAATCTGGGTTGGAGGCTGTTTTCCTTTAGGGCTTGAAATACATCACTCCAAGCTCTTCTTGCCTTGAGGGTTTGTGTTGAGGGTTTTACCTTGAGGGTTTTGCTGTGATTCCGATGGGCTTATCTTTGTACATGATTTGTTTCTTTTCTCTAACTGCTTGTAGAATTTTTTTCTTCTGTTGGTTTTCTGGAATCTTAACTATTATATGCCTATGTGTAGATTTTTTTGATCAAGGCTAGTTGGAGTCCTATATGCCTCACTTCTCTGTATGCCAAGTTCTTTTCCCCTGCTTATGAAGTTTTCTGCCATCACTTCTGTGAACAGTTCTTTTATGTCATCTGCACTCTCTCCTGTTTCTTCATTGATTCTGATCATTCTTATCTTATTCTTCTTTGTATCATCTAGCAGCTGGTGGATTGATTTCTCATGGTCCCTTACCATTTTGAAGCAAGTTTTCTTTTCCTGGTCACTAATTGCAATCTTATCTTCTATATCTGAAATTCTGTCCTCACATTGGCTCATTCTGCTGCATAAACTTTCAATTGAGTTTTTAATCCTCTGGAAATCTGGTTGTATCTGTTTTATGCATTCCATTTGTTTCCTACATTGGGATTCCATCATGTTCCTCAGCTCCTCTCTAGATTTATTAATCATGTCTTGCATTTTGAGCACAATCTCTGCTGATA